>NC_134503.1:13963976-14318976 GCF_040206685.1 Ascaphus truei
TTGTAGCCATGTGACCACCTACTCTTGCTCAATGGACAAAACCAGTTATGTGTCAGGAACCATGAGGTTGGATCCAATTTATCTGCTTGTCCAGGTAGTATTAAAAGCATTACTTATCAGGTATGTGGCTTGGTGCTATGGGCTGGCCTTGGAGGTGGTATGAATCCTTCTGGGAAGAGACTGCTTCTTAGGCCAGTCCAGCCTCTGCTAGCAGACACACAAAAGGACAGTTTGTAGTAGACCACACAAGATTTTATTTGCTGTTCCGATAAAATGGAAATACCAGTGTCACATCATAGATTAACATTCTGCCTATTACATTCAAATAAAACCCTCATCTCCAGAGGAATAGCCTGATATGAACCCGCTAAGCGGTGCAGTATTGTTACTATACTCCAACTGAGGCACAGGTACCTTACACTGCCCTGCAGATTTCGTCCCGGTCCCATGAACCTGTTACCCATAGCAGTCAAGTACAAATCTACAGCCACTGGGACACCAGTTCACTTCCACCTCCCCCCACACTCCTCCAGGGAGGACCCTAATATTTAATGCCCCTTGCTTCTACCAGAATGCAAGTTCCAAAAACAAGAAACAAAAATTCAAGTAGTGTAAATACAAAGTGTACAAACAGGATGAGATCGCAGTGACTTTCACGACGGTCAGTCAATTCTTGTTGCACGGATTTAAAAATGTCTTGGGATAGAGGGAGGGGAGAAATTAACGAATTATAGGGAGGCTCCAGCTCCAAGTTTAATTCTTTCCATAGTCCTTAGTCTCGCTGCCGGTCTCATTCAGTAAGGTTGTCCTCACAAGGGCCTCCGTTACTGCGTACGGGTCACAGTTGGCAGCTGGCCGGCGGTCTTCAAAGTAGCCGAATCCTTCCTGCCCGACCTGGCGAGGTATACGTATGCTGGCGCCGCGGTTTGCAACGCCGGCTGAGAACTCGTGGATGCTAGAGGTCTCGTGCTGGCCGGTCAGACGGCGGGAGTTGTCCTTCCCACCCCGAGGATCATACACACAGATGTGGTAATCGTGTCTCTTGCTCAGTTTGTCGATGGCTTCTTCAATGTGTCTAAGGAAAGAAGGGAAAAGGGGGTCAGACTGAAAACCAGAAGGGCAACAGTTTAGATATTTCATGAACATCTATTGCACTTTAATACATCTGAATAATTCCAACAGTTTAGCCCTCCTACTGGCTCTGTACGTTCCTCCTACATATCAATAAGATTGTAAGCTCCTCGGAGAAGGGACTTCCTAAATGTTACGTTTGTCTGAAACACTGCATAAACCCCCCCCCTAAAAAACAAACCTATGATGCAGATGGGCCAGTGGTCTAACGGCTTTGCAAAACAGACATCATGCAGCATAACCAAGTCAATACTTCTAAGTGCTGAACTTTATGAACAAATTCTGGTCGACAAACTCGAGGGGTTACCACTGGCACCAGCCACCATTACCAATGAATGTGTTCCAGCTTGTTAGATAACTGCCCATGAGGAGGAGCTTTAGGGGTAAGACGAGAGTTCTCCAGAAGCTGCTCCTCAACAGCAATAGTCAGACACTTACTTCAGCCCCCCTTCACTCCGCATGTCGGCAGTGCTGTAGTTTGTATGACAGCCAGCTCCATTCCAGTTTCCAGTCATGGGCTTGGGGTCCAAAGTTGCCACAACACCAAAGTCCTCACACACACGATGCAGGATAAACCGGGCCATGCATAGATGGTCCCCCATGGAAATGCCCTCACAGGGCCCCACCTGGAACTCCCACTGTAAGGAGAGAAAATATATATATACACACACACACACAAGTCAGACACTTGCGAACAGAAGGTTAAATATTTAGCTGGCCAAATCTATTCTGAACCACTTCACAGTATAAAAAAAAAAAAGGTTCAGGATTTTAAATACCACCACAGATTAGAAGCAAAAGCTTGATGGACCAGTCCAGCCAGAAACACCGATTATGGGGACCTTAATATTGGGCCATCTGCCACGAACAGACAGTGTGTACAATGGTTTGAAGACGACGTGAGTTAAGGGATAGATCGTGTCACCCACCTGTGATGGCATGACTTCTGCATTGGTGCCACAGATTTTAATGCCTGCGTACAGGCAGGCCTTGTAGTGACACTCCACAACGTCACGTCCATACACCTTGTCGGCACCAACGCCACAGTAATAGGGACCTGGAGAGGAACAATAGGTTAAACGTTAACAGGGAGGCCAGCGGCATACACACGAGAAAATAATTGAACCGTTACTCGCGGACAATGAAGTATTCAGATTTTATTTTTTATGTTGGACTGAAGTTAAGATGTAAATTTCTGCCTGAAACATGTGCAATTTGATTTTCCTTCCTACCAAGGCACTAAAGGATCCCAGGGACAATCTACGTAACCAGGAGAAGACAGAGAACAGAAACAGTCACGTTCACTCGGCTAAAAGCACCATCAGCTCCTAATGAGGACAGGCCACTGATTAAATGGTCTGCAGATGTCACATGACTACTATGGCACACAGCAGCCAGATGGGTAGGTACTCTTCTCCCCCCCATTAACCTCTACTGCTCAAGGTGAGAGACTAGAAAGGAAGGGGGAGGGAGAAGTGCCCCCTCATTTTATCACCATGGTGAGTTGCAGAAACGTTAATAGATCACTGAATGTTTAACAAGATTAGGTCCCATATGATTTTATTACCAAAATTCAGAGATCTGTCTTGGAATAGAGGTTAGACCTAAACAAGACAAAATTCTTGTTGTATTGACTTAGATGTCTTCCAATAATATTTAGTGGGGGTGCTCTATAAGACACGTAATAGGACTGCAAGACATGCACTAAACAATACAAAGCCATTTTCTGTCTCATTCTTTAAGGGTTAAATCCGTGATATCTGGTGGCAATGAATTTTAATAGCGGTCAGCTCTAGGGAACCTCTCGGTTACAGAGATGCTTTTCCAGGTGATTGAAATGGCCCCCCAAAACCACAACAGATCACATTGTGGCTTCTTATTGGTTTATTGGAAAAAGGCTATTGGAAAAAGGCGATTGAAACAGATAGTATCCCCCGGGGGGAGGGGGTGTAAGGGCATGCCACTTTATTAGGAAGTATCCTGTGGGGGGAGGGTTGAGGTCCCAGAGTAGACAACATGGCTCAAGTGGGGTTCCTGACTAACCCGGTAAAACAAAAGATAAGCAGCTGGAAATGCAGTCTTAAATAGCTATTGTGATGTGTCCACGACATGAATCATTTGTGGCAAAAGCAGCACCTGAATGTTACTTGGAGGTAGATGAAATGCATTCCTTACCCTGTGGCCCTGGAAAGCCATTCTCAGGCCAGGCATATGGATGCCCATTAATGCCAAGGAGTGTGTATTCCTGTTCCATCCCAAACCAGGGGCGACTATCCAGAACCATGTCCATAACCCTCTTGCAGGTGTGACGCAGGTTTGTCTCTGAGATCGGATAAAAAACAGGGCGAGTCAAGAACACAGCGTTACAATACAGCCATCACTCAACAGCTCTACAAAAGCAAATGACCGCGCCTACATTTACTTAAACAGATCCTGGACGAGCCTATTTTTCCGTTAAAGCATTGGACATTGACGTGTGAACAGAGAGCACCACCCATTTCTCCTGGCTGCAGGCAGGTTAGCTAGATATCGAGGTACGATCCAGTTGACAAAGGAAAAATTAAGTGCTCAACTGGGGAGCAAGGGGTCTCCAAAGCTGAACCACCTAATGTCAAGCTTCGGGGACCCCCAGGTGCCAAAAATACTTGCCTCTGAAGGTGCCTTTGGTACCGTCCCCAGCCAGGAAAATAAAATGGAGGTTTTAAAATCACCCGCGAGCCGATAGGAAGCGGTGACAGTTTCTGCTTCCTATTGGCCCACGTGGGAGATTTGAGAACCAGGAAGTTACTGGTAGCACCTACAGAGGCATGTATGTATGCATGCATGCATCTCAGGAACCATGGGGGTCCCAAGAGCAGAAATTAATGCAGTTCAGCTCTGTGAACTCCACACTTCATAGCCATTAGAGAATATCCAACCCCCCCCTCTAAGACCAATCTTAACCACACCTCTTTAATGAACCAGACTGGTAGCTCTGTTTGGCTGCTACTATACAACTCATGCATGGACCTTTACCCCTTGCAGATTCATGTATCAGAACACCCTCCTCCTACTGTGTCCAAGTACTCTCCAATTACTTTGTAAGCTCTTTGGGACAGTTACTCCTATTCCTAGTGTTACATGTATGCCTCAAAGCACGTGCTCCCATTATGTGTTATATTATGTCGTGTATTATGGCTGTTAAGATCAATAAAGGATTATACATACAACATTTTGTTCAATGCAAATACGTATCCTCCGGTTTCAAGGAGATTAAAAAAGGTAAATGTGCAGTTATTTGGATCCACAACCCCTATAGGGCTACAGAACAATGACTTGCACCTGTATCACTAAATTGACCATTGATTATGATCACAACTGCACTACCCAACAACTGAAATTAATGGAATCGATTGAGATTTAATGTTTTACAGCACAAACAAGACACTGACGTTTGCTCCTCTGCTCTAGGCGCACACCAATGATGTTCTCACCTGCAGGTTTACGGTTGTATTTCAGAACCTCGCACATCACCAGTTTGTTGGGGTCCAGGCAGAAAGGGTCTCTGAACATCTGGACGGGGACTAGGTACATGTCGCTGTTGGAGCCCTCTGCTTGGTACGTGCTTGAGCCATCGAAGTTCCACTCTGGGACCTCTGAGGTGGGAGAAGAAGTCAGATAATGTATATACAGCAAGGCTGATAACTTTACTAGAAGGCAGCTAAAAATGATGGTTGAAAATCCAATCCAGAGCTTTTGAGATACATGGCGACAGCTATGTTGAAATGCTCTCTTCCCTGATGAAGGTGCTTTGCAGAGATGTTGGATGTCTTATTTAATTTTATTTAAGTTATTAAAATTACCTAGTTTGCATTCTATCGATGTTTCCATTTTTGGTGTGCTGGGCTCCGGGCTTGTTATTGTAGCTAGTCAAATGCCAGCTCTATAGTCAAACTATATGCCCCAAAGAAGCACAGGGTAACAGTAGATTACATTAAAAAAAAATAAAAAAATTATATATCAAGAGGTTGGAAACAGTTTGTTCCTTGACCCCTTTCTGGATGAAGATAAAAATGCACTTTACCAAGTGCTCTCCCCCCCCCCCCCCCCCCCATGCAAAAAGTAAGGACAAACTGCGGTGTACACAATTAAACAAAAGATTGACTCAAAAGTTTTTATTGTTTAACGACTACACCGGCAACTCCTTAAGCCCTGTATCACCAAACAAAAATAGTGTCATTATTTGAGGGGTCAGTGGTTGATCCCAGAGGCCGTGACCAAACATTGCATTTTGGGTGTGCACGGGTACATTTATAAATCTACTCGAATACACCGTAAACAAGCAGATTGCTGGCATCGGGCTGCAAGGATCCATCAACTTGGGCTAATGAAGACAGAATTTTAGCTTTGCAAAGCAACCTTGAGAAGAGCCATGGCCCAGAGAGTTGCTAGATAAGGCATAGCCCAGCACAAGTCTGTTCAGGACATCTACATTCTATTCTCAATAGAAGGGACACTAAACACCAGCATAGATGAGCCTGTATACTTCCTTAGACATGTACAGACAGATCTAACATAAAGTGCCAGTCAGCACAAAGAGGCTCAAGAGTTCACAGCAGGATGTTATTGAACGGGGGAAGGGGCCCATATCTTACCATCAACAGATTTTGGTTCATAGTCCAGGGTCTTTGTTTTACAGCGGACTCCTTCCCCAGTCCCATCAATCCAGATATAGGTGACCTGGACCATGTCTCCCTGGGGCAGCCTCATGTACTGCTCCCTCACCCCCTTGTTGAGCCTTGAGCTGTGTGACACCGACATGATGATGGTGGTGGTGGATCTGTTTGGGACGCAAAGGGTAGACACTGCATGAGACATTGCATCAGAAAGTTCCTGGAACATTACAACACAAAAAGCAACTACTTTCTATAAACAGCCCCATCAGTGATCATTACCAGAAGTCTCCAGAAACGTAGGAAACTCAGACGCTGCAGATATATCTGAACCCATACATGCGTCTTTTGATGCTTTGTAAACAAGAACGGTTCATTTTTCTCTCTCTTACATTAGTTTAGGCATCTGCTGTAGCATTGCAAAAATAAAATATATACTATATAATTATCCAAGCAAATGTTGTAAAATGTTCGCAGATAACCTATAAACGTGTGATAACACACATGGCAAAATATTATATCATGAACTGCAGAAATTTGTAGCATCTGCAAAACAAATCTTAAATCCAAGCAATTAAGTGTAAACCCAAATATAACCATTAATCAAAATATAGGTGTACTGACCCAAGCATACCGAGACTCGCATAGGGACAGGCAGGTTAACTCAATCCCATATATCAAGCAAGGGAACCTTCTTAGGCTGCGCTTATAGTGCCGGCGACAGCGAAGTCGCGTAAAAAAAATGCATTGCAAGTGGGCTAAATTCAAGATATTGGGATAGGTAAAAGATCAGTAGCTTTACCAGGATAGGAGAGATGACTGCTCAAGATGGCTGCTGGTACTAAGAGACAGCATGCTGGTCTGGTGGGAAATTAACTGGGACAATACCCCCTGGCAAGGGGAGGGGGAGCAGTCTATCCTGGTAAAAGGCAGGGGGGGGGGTTGCCAAAGCAACTGGCTAAAGCCAAGAAACCCACAAGGGATCGCAACATTGTTGCAACAGCCAGGCTGAGGAGTGCTGGCAGCCTGAAAACAGATTAAAACACACAACCCTGTTCCAGGACAATAGTTGGGTTTTAATGCTTTTGGGCTAATGGTGGTGTTGTTGAAACTAGCTTGGATCTAAGCCCTCCTAATGGCTACGTGGGAGGGGGACATAGCAGGAGAGACTTGGGGATAAACACAAGTTGTCTTTCAAATGGGCAGGAGATCAACATGCTGGTCATCACACAGTCAGAGTTTGCTTATAGTTACTGGAACAAACACACTGACGAACTGGAACCAACCAGTTTCCAAGTCTTCCAGCAGGGCAAGGCTATGGTCAGATCTGGCCCTGGTTATTAACCTCTACATTGCCAGAGGGACCTGTGTGATCAGGAGTAGCCCAGTGGTTTGAAGCATGTGAATGACCCGGGTTCAAATGCCACAGCCAGCTCCTTTTAGGACATCGGGCAAGTCACAGCGACATGAGATTGCAAGCTCTACAGGGAAGGGGCACATTGGGTCTGCAAAGGTTAACGTACAGTGCCGCGCACAAGGTCAGCACTAAACATATACACTTAATAAAATTAATTTTTAAAAAATAACTAGATTGGTCATTAAAGTTATTTAATGTGTAGACAATGTCTATGGAAAAAGCCCACACTAAAAGGACAGATTACTTAAGTGGTTAAATTCGGATGGCTTAGGTATTATAAGTTGCAACCACACCAGTACCACTACTGTGTTACTTACAGAAAAAAGTTCTGCTTTCTATTACTAAGGGAAATAGATTTATTTTAGCAATCTTTTTATAGTTCCGTACAGTATCCCTCTTTTTTTAAGCACCAATGCTTTAATACAGTATTATAATATCGCCGTAGTATTTTATCCAGTTTGAGATGAAAGTGGGGGACCCCATCTGACATTTTGTCGGAGCAGTAACCGGTTTTTGGGTTCGGAGCTCCTTCATCTAGATATTTCTAAACATTTCCCTTGCTAATATAATAAACAGACATCCAAAAAAAAAAAAAAACCACAACCCCAGATCCCTGTAAGATTGGAAATTCTATGTACAATCCGCAGGGTGAAATATTTACATAAAGGAAAAAATACATTTTTTTTAGATAAGTCTGAATATATTAGTTAGATCTGATCCACTTAAAACTGCAATACACTGTATATTATGTAACATACAAAAGATCAGACTAAACACTTCCCTTATAGGGAAATAATAGGAAATCCGAGTCACCCCATCCCTGCTGGAAGAGAAAATCACTCCATCAGCCATGTGGTTATTGGGTATAAAGTGTCAACGTGGCAGGAAATGCCCACCGAAGTTCACCCCACTGACCCCACAGCCGGGAGACCCCACGCACAGAAAGAATGCAACGGTTACAAAGTATCTAGGAGGCACAAAGACAGCGGCGCACGTGTGCAGCACAAGCTGCAGCCAGTTCCCAGCCTCCCCCTTCCTTACCTTACAGCGAGGGAAGCAGCACAAGCCCAAGGATCCTCACAGCCACAGCACCCAACACGCGTGGGGAGCAGCGGGGAACTGGGTATTTAACTTGCAGATGTAAGCCACGCCCAACAGTGCTGATGCAACTGGAATTCATCCAGTAGGGGGCGGTCCCTTCCGGACTACCCTGTTCCCTGCCCCCTGCCCACTGTTCCATATTGTTTTGAAACTTTTTTTACAGCAGGGAAAAGTGGACTTATTTGGCCTTATTTAAATAAGATTTAAACACTTGATTAGATTTTAAGACACAACACTCCTGATTAGGTTGTAGAATCATGTTAACTCCTTATCTCCTGCTTTAACTGGATTATGCATTCTGGCATTCTAGTATTATTTGAATGCACTACAACAGACAGGTTATACAGATAGGCAGAAAGGGGGAAAGAAAGGTAGGTAGATATACATAGATAAATGGACGCATATGTTTGAAGCACTTCTTCCCATTAAGCTCTATGTACATTAATGGCGCGACAAAAAATGCACCTGTTTTAACAAACAAAGAGGCCCCATAGCATACAATGTGATTTGTTTGCTTAAGATACCTTTTTTTTGCATTTGCTTTTGCTTTGATGCATAACTCCTGTAAATAGATATAGATTTGTTTCGATCATATTGCATTACAGAAGAAACAACCTTTTTAAACCTGTTTACAAAACTCACAATACTAGGAGGTAGATCCTATATTTATGTTACGAGAACACAAAATCGTGGGGGAAATTACATCGTAATCTGTTCTGAGAATAGAGCACAGAGCCCCTGTCCTGTTCCCTGTGCAGGGCCGCAGACACCTGTCCCGGCTCTCCTCCCATGTACTGTACCCTGTGCAGGGCCGCAGACACCTGTCCCGGCTCTCCTCCCATGTACTGTACCCTGTGCAGGGCCGCAGACACCTGTCCCGGCTCTCCTCCCATGTACTGTACCCTGTGCAATGCTAGTTATTGAAATTATTCTGTATTCACGTTCTCTCCATCTCAATAGTTATTAACGCTGTGCATACAGGGCCGGTGCAAGGGTATTTGGCACCCTAGGCGAACCTACAGCCCCGTGACCCCCTCTCCCACCCCCTGAATTTTCAGATTTAAATTTTTTTCCTTTCTCTCTCACCCCACCCTCCTCCTATCTCAACCTCCTCTTCTCACCCCCTCCTGTTTCTTTCTCACCTTCCTCTTCCTTTCTCGCCTCCCTCCTTCTCCTCTTCCTTTCTCACTCCCCTCCTTCTCATCTTCCTCTTTCACTCTCTCACTCCCCTCCTCTCTCACCACCCTCCTTCTCCCACCCCCTCCTTCTCCCGTCACCCCTCTCCTTCACCTCTCACACCCCCTCCTCCTCTCACCTACCTGGCTTCGGGGGTATGAGGTGAAGCAGAGTAGCAGAGGAGCAGGACGGCAGGCGGCGGTGGGAAAAGTGGACAGAGAACGTCAGGAGCGGAGCAGGGCAACCAAGAGGAAGATGGTGGGCGGCGGCGGGAGAAGAGGACTAATAACCACGGGAGCGGAGCGGGATGTCACAGGAGGACGGCCAGGGAGGAGCTGCGTTGTGGCAGCGGCAGACACCGGAAGGGAGCGAAGTCTTCCTGGTCGGAGTGGTGGTGCGCGCTCCTCCCTGGCCGCTGTCCTGTGCCTCCCTGCTCCGCTCCCGTGGTCCTCTGTCCTCTTCTCCCACTACCGCCTGATGTCCTCCTCCTCTGCCGCTCTGCTCAGCTCCTGCCATTCTCCGTACTCTTCTCCCACTGTTGCACGTCATCCTCCTCTCTGCTGCTGCCGCCCCCACTTTGTACCGCCCTAGGCGGCCGCCTAAGTCGCCTAGTGGTAGCACTGGCCCTGTTTGCACACCCTCTTTTCCCTGCACCCCTCTGTATTAACGAAATAATGAAATAAATAGCATACCCTCCATTAACCAGTGTTCATAGACATCTGCTCTGCTGGGTGAGTGGGGTATATTCCTCCCCACCTTTACCTGGCTCTCTTTTGCTGAAGCCTTATGGATAATCTAATTAAACTTTAGGCCCTGCCAATGGATAATAATTATCAGGAGCTTGAGCACCTCTTTGTAGAAGGGTGAGGCATTTGGAGAGAGAGGGGGGACATGGAGAGGAACATGTAACGTGGACAGAAAGGAGGGAAAGAGAGGAGGACACGGATCAAAAGGGGTTAAGAGACACCATGAGAGAGTGAAGGAAAGGGGCAATAATGTGATCAGTAGGGGCAAGTTAAATGATGAGTTTTTCCTATGTGAAGGAAACACCTTATGTCCATGTGTTAATCAGCACAGTATCATCTTCTGTCCCTGTATGCGCTTTACCTGTGGGTCCCTAATACGGCATCACCAATGCCTTCCATTGAGTAGTAAAGCCTGGAGAAGAGCAAGGCTAAATACAATGGGTAAAATGTACAGGCAGTGTACACAAGGGCAGTGCTGGCGGTACAATCGGTGCCAGCGCACCTAGCCCCGCGGTTACAGAGGCTCCGCGCTCTTCCCCGCCACAATTAAAGTGATTGTCCGGGGAGAGCGTGGAGCGTCTGTAACTCTCTTACCTTCTCCTGCGCCATCTCTTGCTGTCAGTGTCTTTCCTCGTGGCGCCGCAACGTCAATGGCGTCACGTTGCCATGTCAACGGTATGCCATTGGATGTTGCGGCATCATGAGTCGGGACGCTGACAGCGCAGGAGAAGGTAAGGAGGCCCAGCACCACTGCCCTGCACCGAGCCCCGCAATATTTCTAGCTGGCTCTGCACAAGGGCTACTAGTTGGTTGAATACTGTCCAGTGTAACCAGCGCATGCCTGCAGTTTGTATGACGCAGCTGCCAAACCTAAAAAAATACCCCTCAGGGAAACGTTCCCTAAGATACCAATTAAAGTCTTACAGGGAGTGGTGACGATGAGATTTACTTAATGAAAGAGGGTAGGTGCAGCACACTGACAGAGTCTAAAAAAAGGTTCAGATAACAACAGTCATATATAAAGGCTACTACAGGTAGTCCTCGTTATCCAAGGTTTCACTTTACAACGAATGGCATATCCAACGCTTTGCAATGCAACCTTAAGGGCCGTTTCTTGACTCCGGAGTGCATTATCCGACGCCGGAATGCGTTATCCAACGCTCACCGCCACTGATTAACATGGGACTCAATTTACAATGGTGTCACTATCCAACGCTACTTCCAGAACGGATTCCGTTGGATAACCGAGGACTGCCTGTATATGGCTTCCAACCACTGGCTCTCACTGAGCAGATTCTGCTTTTGTAATTCCCCCTTTTCCAAGTTTTCTCAGTCTGTGTATTTAACCCCAAAGTGTATCACAGCAGCCTTAGCATATACTGTATTTATTCCTCCCTCCTCTCCATCTTTACACCTCATGCTAGCACCCTCTCTGTCCACATTTAAGACCCACCTCAAAACACACCTGCTTAAGGAAGCATATGAGTAGCTCCATGGCGGATACTATACACCTCATACATTAACCTTGACCCCTTGCAGACGCACTTACCAGAACGCCCTCCTACTGTCTTTGTACGTTCTTCCTACCAACAAATTAGATTGTAAGCTCTTCGGAGCAGGGACTCCTTTTCCTAAACGCTACTTTTATGTCTGAAGCACTTATTCCCATTATGTGTTACTTATATTATTTGTTATTTATATGATTGTCACGTATATTACTGCTGGGAAGCACTATGTACATTAATGGCGCTATATAAAGACATACATACATGCTTCCACTCTCCTTTCTCTCATTAGATTATAAACTAATTCAACCTCTTTGAGAAATTAGGGCTGGGATGTAAGGTGTAGACTAGTGCCAAGGTGTGCGCACTCTTCCCCCTGCGCCTCGCCACCCCCTGCTTTTTCTCCGATTTTTTCATTTATTTTTAACATACAGTAGCATTGAAGCAGGGGGTATCCTGAGCTGAACCCCATTCATTTTAACTCCGGGGACCCCCTGCTTCCGGGGATACAGACCTCCACAGTAGGTGCCGGTAGCCGCTTCGGCTCGGCTATCAGGCATCCCGTAAAGGCCATTTAAAAAAACTCCCGCGCCCTGCCGGTCAATAGGAAGCTGTGACGTCATCAGCTTCGGCTTCCTATTGGCCCATGTGACGTGGGAGCTTTAAACATTGCCAAGATGACGGCACCCCATACGGAGGTCTGTATCTTGGGAAGCGGGGTTCCCAGAGCTGAAATGAATGAGGATCAAGCCACAAACCCATGTTAAAAAACACTAACAAATAAATAAAAAAAAGCATGAATTGCTCTTTTAATACTCAGTGGCTATATTTGTGCCGCACAAGGCTCTGTCTCATAACAGGCCAGATACAACAGTGTGCTTACTTACCTCTGTATATTAGCTGTGCAACTGTTCACACTGACGTCCTAGTGTTCCTACCAGTGCTACATCTGTTTAGCATTAGTATCTAATTGTGCTATTGCTGTGGAGCTGGGTTCAGGCCTTTACTCTGCAGCTGTCCTACTCTGTTCTGAGAAGAACGGCTGCAGTCTCCAGAGACCTTGGACGCCTGGGTTGTCCAATCTCCAGTACAGTGGCAATGCGCATACTGAAAGGAGCATTCCTACCATGAAGCAGGAGGTCTCAGGAGCTGAACTGCGTTCATTTCAGCTCCGGGGACCCACTGCTTCCTGAGATAATTACCTCCGTAGGGGATCCCAGTATCTCATGGAGGTTTAAAGCTCCGCCGTCATGCTGGCCAAAAGGAAGTAGTGACGGATGATGTCGCAGCTTCCTATTGGCTCCAGTGCAGCGCGGCATTTAAAACTCCATATTCTTCACCCAGCCGGGGATGCTACCGACAGCACCTAAGGAGTTAAGTATCTTTGGAAGCAGGGGGTCCCCAGACCTGAAATGAACGTGGTGCAGTTCCAGAGACCCCCTGCTTCATACCTAGAGTACCTTTAACGTGGAGCGCTGGGACACTGTTTGAATGTTCGGGGAGATTTTTCTGCCATACTATAAAATTATAGTCATTAAATTAGAAAAAACAAACACTTATGAGCACGTTCACATGTCACAGACAGGCCCCCAAAGCTGTGATTCCACAAAGATAAGAGCGCTACTCGGAGGTACACAAACAACAATAACAGATAAACAAACAAACATCAAAAGGAGAAAAAACTAAAATAGTGTAATATGTCAAAACAAATCAATTATATAAGGAAAAAGCAAGAATTTCACTCACAAACAAATGTTTAAAGCATAGAAATCGCCACCTCTCCAGCAGGAGACTTATATGCTCACTTTAAGCATTTGTTTGTGAGCTGAATTCTTGCTTGCTGCTTATATAATTGATTTGTTTTGACATATTACACTATTTTTGGATTTGTCTCCTTTTTATGTTTGTTTGGCTGTTATTGTGTGTTTGTGTACTACAGAGTAGCTCTCTTTTATCTTTGTGCAATCACTGGACGTTATAATTATCCTTAATTGGAAGACTTACAGAGAAAGCTGCACCTGCAGTTAGCTGGATTTTGTCATCTGTTGTATTTTTATTAAATAACATTGATTATTTGCACTGCACTGTATCGTATTATTGCACATTTCTTATTACTCGTTTTTATTTCACTTATATGTGATATACGGAGATTATTCAATTTGTAGAGTATATGATCTGTATTTGTAATTGCACTAAACACGGTTTGATATGTGTAGAGAAGCGCCACGAGACTTATACACTTTCTAGGTCTACAACCTTGTCTTTCCCCATTATCTCATACAGTGCTTCTACAGCAGACAGGGATCCTGGGTAATGACATGCAAATGAGAACTCACTCGTTTTGTTTGCTTCCTTCTTATGTTAACAAGAACCCCTATAAGCTTATGCCTGCTGTCTGCACAGCTTTTCCAGCACAGCCTGGGTTAAAGAAGTGCAGAGTCAGCAAACCGACTCACGGACAGCTAATTGACCTTTTGGTTCTGATCAGTGTGAGGGTGGTTATACTGGCTTTGCAATGGGATGCTGGTAGTGGCCACAAAGTAAGTTATGGAGAATAGGGCGTGCCAGCTGAATGCCAATCTAACAGTAAAGGTGTTGGAAATGAACACGTTAAATTAGCAGGGAATACAGCTTCAACCACACATTATATAAGTTATGGTGAGTAAAAAAAAGTGACAAAAACCATCCACCGTACAGTGTACAGCAAATAAAAATACCCCTTGTGAGCACATTCACACGTCTCAGACAGGTCTGTGACCCTGCCCTTCCCCATTATCTCTTAGCATACAATGCTTCCACTGCAGCCAAGGATTCTGGGAAATGACATGCAAATGAGCACACAGTGAATAAGGATAATTAATTGCTGGCGAGCGACACATTGCTCAAGATGGGAAGCTGGCCAGGAATAACTGCGGGGTTGTTAATATCAGCAGAACTGTATTTGCTATGCCAGTTGGAAACCCCAGGCTGTGAGACGGCCTGTTCCCAGGAGCCCTGCTATACGATAACACAGTATTAACAATGTTACTACAGTATTTGCTTCCTGTCTCTCAACTGGAAACCAGGTTAATTGCTCCGAATGCTGCAGGTTTATAGGGGAGGAAATATAGGCAAATACAATTGGCAAAGGGGCCATTGCCGAAGATTTGACCCTCTCCGCCTTTATAGCAACAATGAAAGCGATAGGAAGTGTGTGCCGCTCACTAGGCGTGAAATAAATACTGCGTTTTTCATCATTTTCCATTAGTGTGCACTTTACATTTTCTGGTTATTTTTTTTTTTGCCCATCGCAAAGCTTTGCCCAGCCTTGATGGAAGAGTTAAACGGCATCCGGGGAACCTGAACCCACTCATAGGTGGCGACTTGCTCTACTACGTGGCACTACTTTGGAATGTTCCGTGGGTGTTTCAAGTGGCCAGGGGGTTAAGCTCCCTACGTAGCGCTCATTAATGCAATGGGTTGCTGGTCCCCTTCACTGCTGAAGGGGTGTATTAAACGTTCTGCCGTGCTGATTGTATATATATGTGGATGTGTTTGGAGAAGAATAACGTACAACATGATGAAACCCAGCAGCTGGTAACAATGAAGCAGGTACTGCAAGCCCACGGCGGCGTTGGGAGCAGGGAGAGGGGGGAGACCCCGGGATTCTGGAAATTCTGTGTTTTTATTCCAGAACACAAAAGCAAAAGCAAAACACTTTTCATATGTGCTAGAAGAGTCACTTAGTCATAGGGGCCCAACAGCTATGTAACCCAGCCTGTGTTTTGTGCAATGCACTTTCCGTCTGTGATGAGCCCAGTTCTAACCTGAATTTCTAAGCACCAGTTGAATTCACGGTTACCAATTATAGAAATAAACATTTATTTAACAACCATACTCAATCCCTGACACTTTTCCTTTTTAGCTATCAAATTGCTGCACTTTGAACTCAACCACTCCAGAGAAATATGTAATAATAATAATAGTATGTTTTGTATAGCGCTGCTAGTTTTTACGTAGCGCTTCACAGAGACATTTTGCAGGCACAGGTCCCTGCCGTGTGGAGCTTACAATCTATGTTTTTGGTGCCTGAGGCACAGGGAGATAAAGTGACTTGCCCAAGGTCACAAGGAGCCGACACCGGGAATTGAACCAGGCTCCCCTGCTTCAAGCTCTCAGTGCCAGTCAGTGTCTTTTACTCACTGAGCCACTCCCTCTCCCATATGTAAACAGAAAATATAATATTTGCTGTATCATCATATAAAAAGAAATATATATGTGTATTTTTCTATTGACAACCATTAGGATGCCTGCCTCACTGGTGTATTAACCCTTTCACTGTCAGAAGGCTATGACATGCATTGTGCCTATCTAGTTCCTAAACTGTGTGTATATATATATATATATATATATATATATAACATACAGAACACCTACAAGCTCAAATTGAACCCCCAAATACCCCCCCCCCCCGATACGTTGACTCATGTTTAAAGTGGGTCTGTTGGTGTCAATTTAATTAACAGAATTCTTTTTCCTGAGCTTATGTTCTGACAAGAAAATTACTTGTTTAAGAGATTGATTCGGGTTTTCAATCTCAGCCACGAGTGCGCACATGAATAACACCAACACCAGTTATGAGTAAATATAATTTATTTGGTACTTGGATCAGATATATTTCAGCATTCTATGGCACTCGGGATACCGCTCATGATGTCATCAACAACCAGGGGACCCCATCATTATCGGTTAAGATGAGCTGTCTGGTCAATAGTTGTTATTCTGTGATCACATTTGTACTGGGCACAGTCCTGAGTATACTATCAGCTTTGCCACAGTTGAGTCTGGCACATTTCTGTGCTGTACAAATGTATCAGAGAACACATCCAGGCATTCAGCCAACATCCCAGCTAGGGAGGCAAGAGGGGAGGCTCGCTCCCAGGGGACTCCCGCTCCCAGGGTACTCCCCCACATCTCTGGAGAGTTTCTCATAATAAAAGTAACTTTCTATCAGTATCCTGTTCACAGCAAAATTAACTACATTTCAGCATATCTGTAAGAGAGAAAAGTTAACCCATCGCGCACCTTGGCCATCAGAAACACAAGCCAACTCAATTCTTATTACAGCTTAATACAGAGAATATTAAGTACAGACACTGGAATGAGACAAAAAAGCATGGGAGAGGATTATGTGATGTAAATAAATGTAGTGTTGAGCATAAGGTGTGGCCTAATGGCCAGGCCATTGGTTTTGATGGGCTAGATTTCAGTTGAAACCATGGGGAATCCTTGACTAAGACCATTAACTGTTAGCAATCATTAGTGACCATTCAAGAAAATGACATTAAACATTCTCTAATGGGTGTCCCCATTTGCTATGGCTTTAGTGTGATATTGACTTTCTCTGTGACACCCTATCACCAGCCAATAGAAACAAATCTATTCAGGAGAGGGCATCCTCCTGCATATACTATGCTTCATTTGCACTCTTCTTTGTGATCACACACAGCACTATATTGAAATAAAGTTACCTATATCATCATCTTCAGACCTTGGCAATCCACTGGTGGATGAAGCCCACCTCCCCAATGATCTTCCAGGTACGGTGGTTGCAACCGCTCTTCTCCACGTTGCTCCAACGCATTCTATGTGTGGCCTTCATAAAGCTGTGGATTGACGAGGGTTGAAGATGATGCTGACAATATGCTATTATCGTTTTATTTGCAGAGTGACAACATATTCCGTAGTGTGGTACAATGGGGGATCAGAGTCATATAAATGACAAACAGAATGACATACCAAAAAGGAGAAACAAATGCGAACAGATACAGGTAGTGAGGGTGCTGCTTGTGGGAGTTTACAAGCTAGAGGAAATAAGGGGCAATGTTGAAAGAAAAGGGGAAGTGGCTGTTTATTGTAGGATGGAGTGTACAGCACATCAGGACGGAGTATAGGGCAGCCGCACGGCTGGTCCCATTAAATCTTAGAGGTGTGAATGTTAGATAGCATGGAGTTTGTCGCACAGCTGGTCCCAATCAGGTTGGAGAGGGGTGGGGGTGTTAGGGGTATGCCAAATAGCCATATGGGAGATTAGATAGATCAGAAGTTGTTGCCAAACCAAGGGAAAAAAAACAGGAAACTCACCAACAAAAATGAACTAAAATCAATTTAATAGCACAACATTAAAAACATTGAACAAATACAGAAGACCCTCCTCCCACGTGTTTCACGCCCTCTATGGCACTTTTTCATGGAGATTTGCTTCCCTCCTGGAGCTCATATTCGGTCTTTTCTGTGTTCTCCAGATAGGCATACACACGCTGTTCCGAAAAACGGGGCCCCTTTTTATTTTTTGTCATAGCTTGCAGAAAAATCACTGCATGTTCATAATTTTTTTTAGCACTTACAGGTCTGTCACAGTAGAATATTAAATTTAAGGCGTGCGACATGCGCAATTAAACACATTAGGTAAATGGGAACGTGTGTAGTGCGTGAGCGTCAGCAAGAGCGAAACTAGAGGAGACAAAAATATTTGTCTTTGTAGCGCGACGGCACTAACCCTGGACGCGACCTAAGAATTATTTGATAATCTAATAAATATTCTTTGGAATTGGTGACGGCGTGATCACCTCATCAAGTGCACAGTTACAAAAGGGTGTTTAGCGGAGAAAATAAGCACGTTATAAAGTGCTTGAGACTTCATTCCACCGGCCCTTTTGCCTCCCATGACCCCAAGATCTGAATCCAGTCGACTCCAAAATCTGAGGCGTCATGCAAGACCGAGTCTACAGGGAGAAGATTTGAAGTGTCACTGAGCTGCAACAACGTATCGTCCAGGAGCAGCTGGATCGGGGTGTTATCGATAATACAAACATACAGCGGCGTTCTCGTCTTCGGACGTGCGTTTCAGCAGAAGGAGATTTTGAACACACACTTTGAACCATACGTTGAACTCAAACTTCATAGTAATCTTAGTGTTTCAGATTAGATCACGACAGTGTAACACATTTACGAGCTACGTTTAACGAACATGAACCTCCCGCAGTGTATCTGGTACTTGCTGACATAATACAGTGACGTCGATTTAGTTAAAATCAGTTGTCTACATCAGAAGTGCACAAACTGAGGGGCACAAAATTTATTTTGGAGGGAGGGGCGCGGCGGTTACAGAGGCATTCTTCTCCAAGGCATTTAAATTAAATGCAGAGGGACCGCGCAAGGCCTCCGTAACTCACCGTGATTCAGCCAGTTTGGGGGGGAGCGTCGCCATGGCAACGCGGCGTCAAATGACGCTGTGGGGGTCACGTGATGTCACATGACCCCGCGGCGTCATTTGACGCCGGACACACAGGAAAGGGGGTCACGAGCACTGGGGGAGAGCAGGCAGGGGGGCGCAGCACCAGAAGTTTGCGCACCCCTGGGCTACGTTGTGCTTCTTATACATTGCTAATCTACATAACAGACCTGCAATTGCGCACATTCCCACGGGGACGGAGTGGGAAATCTAGAAGATATGAGGGAAAACACAAAGGCGCCCCTTTTTTCCTTAACACGGTGTACATAGGTTTGGTCTCGTCAAAGGTTGCATGGGCAACCGAACGTTTAGAATACATTTTCACTTTTTTCCATAAGCGATTTCCCGCCCTTTCTTCCTCACCTTCTGTATAGCAACAATCAAGTCTTGCAGCAGGTATAAGAACCCCAAGAAAGTATTCTTATTTTGTTTTGAGTGCCCTCACCACATACATATAGATACATACAGTATATATATATATTTTGTGTGTGTATATATATATATATATATATATATATATATATATATATATATATATATATATATATATATATATATATATATACAGTGGTTGACAAATCACCAAAAAATCTACTCGCCACACAAAAAAATCTACTCGCCACCTAGTACCAAACGTGTGCTGCTTGGGCCAATATTTACTCGCCCGGGGGTTAAATCCACTCGCCCGGGGCGAGCAAATGTATAGGTTTGTCGAACACTGTATATATATATATATATATATATATATATATATATATATATATATATAAATATATATATACATATATATACATATATATATACACACACATATATATATATACATACAGCTATATTTGCATATTTGCTTTCCTGTGGAGGGTTTTTGTCACTTTTTTTACTCACCATAACTTAACTCAGTATTATGGTTTAGCCTGTGTGTGTATATATATATATATATATATATATATATACATAAATATATATACACACACATATATATATATACATACAGCTATATTTGCAGTATTATGGTTTAGCCTATCCCATAGCCTCTCTTGCATTCCCAGTAAAATCAACCCCACACTGATGAGACCCATCAAGGTCGAAACAGCTGTCTGTGGGTGGTTTTCTGGGTATGCACCTTAACCCTGGCTGTGCTCAAAGCTGTGACCATGCAGCAAGCTTAAGCCTATAGGGAACCATGTTAAAAATGGTTATTGAGGCAAAAAGTGACACTCATTTGCATGTCATTTCCCTAGAATCCCTTGCTGCAGTGGAAGTGCTGTATGCTGGGTGATAATGGGGAAAGGCGGGGTTGCAAACCTGCCTAAGACATGCAGATGAGCATACAGCTATATTTGCATATTTGCTTTCCTGTGGAGGGTTTTTGTCACTTTTTTTACTCACCATAACTTAACTCAGTATTATGGTATATATATATATATATATATATATATATATATATATATATATATATATATATATATATATATATATATATATATATATCTCCAGATTACAATAGAAATCTACTAATCAATATGAATGTAAACAATTAATGTGCACTGTTATGAACTTTGCACAATGAAGCCTCCATGGGAACCAGATCAGCAATAAAAAAAAAACAAACAAAAAAAAATGTCAGTCCCACCAGAAATTAGCTGCATAAAGAGAATTTCTCTTTGTGCATCTGTCATGTTTCTCTGGGGTGATGACCAGTTTACAGCAGACACAAAACCACTGACACTGCTTGCGGCAGAACCACAGCAACTGACCACTGCTGAGAGTTTGTTCTCTGAAGAAGACGGTGGGACGGACCCCTTCTGGATTAAAGGGAGCCGTCCCACTTACTCAATGCTAAATACACTTTCATTTCCTCTACATATCTTGTAGTATTGGAAGTAGAGGGGGAATGTGTTGAAATCTGCTTGGCAAATTTGTTTGCATATTTTTCTGAAATGTTGCTGGTTTTTTTTGCGAACTATTCACATATATTTTTTTAATTACTCAAAATGTCAAAATTAGGGTGAAATTATAAATAAATCAAACACAATTTGAAATATAAAACAGTTTCACGTTAAGTACAAAGCACTTGTGCGAGATGGGAAAGATGCAACTGGCAGCAAATAAAAACCCCACGTGTGAGTACATTCACACGCCACATGCAGGTCTGCAGCCCCATGGCCTCTCAGCATACAATGCTTCCACTGCAGCTAAGGATTCTGGGAAATGACAAGCAAATGAGCACTCAGAGTGTCTGCAATTTTGCGCAAACGGCTGTATATAATAGGCCTGAATTTAGCGTGCTGTGATCTGCACATTGCCTTTTAATACATTTAATTTTTGTTCTTCGAACTTGCGTGAAAAAAAGCTTGCAAATGTTACTATACATCTCATATATCGACCGTGGCCCCCTGCAGACGCACTTACCAGAACACCCTCTTACGGTCTATGTAAGTTCTCCCCACTTACCACTTAGATTGTAAGCTCTTCGGGGCAGGGACTCCTTTTCCACGTCACTTATGTCTGAAGCGCTTATTCCCATTATGTGTGATATTATTATGTCCCGTGTATTACTGCTGTGAAGCGCTATGCGCATGGATGGCGCTATATAAAGATAGTTCCAAAGCGCGAGGAAACAGTTTCAGACGAGGAGAATCCGGCTTGTGCAGCCAACACAACACAGACAAACACATTCCTCAAAATGCAGGTTTCCTCTAAGACAGGGGGGCGCAAACAGGGGGGCGGGAGATTTTGCTGCGGGGCGCGGGCCGTTGTAGAGGCCACTGCACTCTTCCCCACAGCATTTAAATTAAATGCCGGGGGATCGCGTGAGGCCTCTGCAACACTTTACTTACCCAGATTCAGCCGCTCTAACACGTCGCCATGGCAACGCGGTGTCAAATGATGCCGCGGTCATGTGACGTGATGCCACACGCGTCAAATGATGCAGCGGGTCACGTGATGTCACATGACCCGCAGCGTAATTTGACGCAGCTCTAAGGTAGGAAGGGTGGCGCGGGCGACGTAGCAGGGAAGACAGGGGGGCGCAGCACAAAAAGTTTGCGCTCCCCTGCTCCAAGACAAAGTAGAGCTCCACTCACAAGCAATTCTTCATTTAAAGTGACAGCCAAGAACAGAGGAGAAACAGCGTTTCAGGTCCCATATGGAGGTCCTGAGGAAAGGTCCATGAGGAAAGATTTCTCCGCTGTTCTCGGCTGTCACTTTAAATGAAGAATTGCTTTGTGAGTTTGTGAGTGGAGCTCTACTTTGTACCTCTGTCCTAGAGAAGACCTGCTATATAAAGATATGCATACATATGTAAAGCCTTCACCGACCAAAGGGCTAGCAATGCACCGATTTGTACTGTTTAGTAATATCCATGTGGGATTGTGAGCTACAACGAGGTATGGTCAGCAGATACACTTTTTGTTCTCTTCCCTCCCCTTTGAGCTAAAATGTTCCCTGCAGATTAGGAACAAGAAGCAGCTTGAGGTATGAAACCTGTTTGTAAATTACTAGGTAGGACAGGGGGCTGCTTTTCTAGGAATTTCCTGACGCTTTATTGCTGTGTTTATTTCAAAGGATAACCGGAACAGCTGAAGTGCTGACACGGGTGTTTTCAGAGTTACATGACCTTGGAGTGTGGCTGGGAACTGTGCTTCAGCTAGCGCAAGAAACTACGTTCTATGCCATCGCAGGAAACAATCGCATTGAAAGCAATAGGACTTCCATTGCCCATAACCACACAGCTCGGCTAAGTCACGTGACGTGCCGGTAACATCACGTTAAGACTAAGACCGTATCTTCAAAGGACAATAACATAACGATAAAAAGCTGTGTTTTCAATCCTTTGGCCACAATATTTCAAGCCTGCGACCAAGTCACGGTAACCCATCTCTGCAGGTGCTACACTACCAATATTATACTGTGTCTTATGTATTTCTTCCACTTGGAAAGAGGAACAATAATATAGCTAATAGCATGAGATGTGTGACATATATGTAGTGCCTAAGGGGTTACAATTTAGGAGCATTGTATGAGCTACAGTGCAGTTAAAACGGGTTAAAAACTGGTTTAGCAATAAGCTGGGAACTACATGTTTCTGTTGGTTTTTTTTTTTTACTTGTATTTGATTTATTTTGTATATAGGCGGGCGGGGGGTACAGAAAATAATAAGGGGGGTGGGAGTTGGGGTTAGGATAGGTGCCAGGATAACACATTGCATGTACATTCATAGGGAGGGATACCCCAAGGGGCCATTACATATCGTTTACTCAAGATTGTCTACTCAGCAGTGAGGTCTCCGGGGGGAGTAGGTGTTGCTCGTTCTTTTAGATTTTTTTCTCAGTACATTCACTAGGGCACACCTGGATTTGAACCAGTTTAACTGCACTGTGGCTCACACATAGCACATATAGTACTCCTAGATTGGAACCCCTTAGGCACCTCGTACGTCACGCATCCCATGCTATTGGCTATGTTATTGTTCCGTTTCCTCTTTCGACTTTCCAGTGGAAGAAAGACGTAAGACCGGGTAATATTGGTTTTGTAGAACCAGCTGGGATGGGTTACCATGACGTGGTTGCAAATGTTTTGGCCAAAAGATTGAACTAAATGACGCAGACTTATGAAGAAAAAATATAGAAAAAATCATATAGTAATGTACTAAATAAATGGTCATATTGGATGTGCGTTGGGGGTTGTTTGTTTATCATAGTGTCCTTGGTCACTTTCCCAGAGGCACATCAATTATCATAACATTGCAAAGCCACTAAAGTCCGTTATGGTTAACACAGAGTCTTCATGTTACCTT
Organism: Ascaphus truei; assembly: GCF_040206685.1. NCBI lineage: Eukaryota > Metazoa > Chordata > Amphibia > Anura > Ascaphidae > Ascaphus > Ascaphus truei. The sequence goes on from NC_134503.1 coordinate 13,987,776, forward strand.
ATTTAAGTTCTATCTGAAGTTGGCATTACTCCCAGACACTGAAATAGGGCTTTTTATTACCGCTGTCTGGATGGCTGTAACGCCACAGTTAGGCATAATTTAAATAACAGCGTTATTTCTCGGCACTATTGCTATCCTCTTCTCGTTCTCTTCATTGAGGCAAGAGTCCTTTTGCGTACAGTTAGGTTTGAGTACAATGTGTACTGATAGGGAGATGCTTATTCGGATTGTCAATATCACCAACGAACACAAACGGGCACACCTACACCAATTAGTGTAGTCAATTAGTTAGTCAGATATTGATTTATTGTACTTCACTTTGGTTAATTGCGGCTTACAGAAGTCAGGATACCACACACAATGCACCAGGAGAACCCCATCATCCTCAGATGCCTGGTAGATTGAGTTGTTTGTGACGGTAGGGGTAGATTTGGCTGCTTTTAATAAAGGTAAAGCCCGCCATTACCCGTACCTGTCAATAATGTATATGTGTTGTATATATCTATGTGTTGTGTAGCCCAGTTCCAGCACGTCAGGGACCAGGGGTTAACTGTGTTCAGGAGGGAATGTTACAAGTTTCATGCAACCCTTTTCATATAACGAAACTTGTTGCAATTAACCACCAATCAGGGGGCCAAGTAACATTGAAGGCACCTGCCATTGACTCTCCCTATATGTATCCATGATGTGCCATGGGATATAAAAGGTGGGGAGGGAGGCCCCAGTTAGTTAGTTCCAGGCAGGAAGTTCCAGTCATAGGTCCCAGAGTTCCTGTGGGTTTTGGATAGCAGTGCCTGCTAGACACTGCGTGGGAGCAGAATGGGGAAAACGTCCTAATGGAGGTCCCCGCACCAAGGCCTGTAGGGTGTTCCCCAGTTACCAGTGTATGTCTTATGTATTGAACAGTTGTGGATGCCATTTTCCAACAAATTAATTTTGATTAAGTCTATAGTTCTGTCTGACTAGTGGATCCCTGGTGTTTTTGTCCTGGTCTCCCGTGACATTGTTTATCTGCGATCGCGTTATCCCGGGCACAGGTTTCAGCATCAATTCTGTCCAGGGTGAAGTTCTCCGTTTCATTGCTCAGGACAAACGTATGTAGTCTAAAACAAGGGGGCTCCACCTGACAATCGAAACTAACAACAAGCCATTTAAACAATTATAGTAACAGTAAGCATTTACTAAGAAACTAAACTTAATCCAATTACGACAAACTCCATTCTCCCTATACCATGTTTATTCAGAGAACGTGAGACAAGCAATCGCCGGAACTCCAGAGGACCTTGCAGAAACGTGAGAGTTTATGGTGGGATCAACATTTCGTTGAGGGAGGGGGGGGGGGTACGAGGACTGAGTGACCCTGCTCTATGCAATACTTTAGTGCATTTTGAATGAATAATGTGATGAGTGTAGAGATGATATTAGTGATGATGGAGTTATGTTTAAATTCTAAATGCTTGGTTGCGTCCCAACCCTAGGTGTGGCTAAAAAGGTTACTGATCATCTCCTGCGGAGAGACAATAGGGCAACGCTGAGCTGCTCTGCTCTAAGAGACACTCCTAAGTACCCCAAACAATTGGCTGGGTGGTTTTCAAATGAAACATACCCGGCTTGGCTTTTATTTTTCTTAAATACTGCTGACCATGCATGTACGGAAGGCACAGCTGCATGTAGAACTTCCCAGCCACAATAATGTATGTATACAGGCATACCCCGGTTTAAGGACACTCACTTTAAGTACACTCGCAAGTAAGTACAACTCGCTCAATAGGCAAACGGCAGCTCACGCATGCGCCTGTCAGCACGTCCTGAACAGCAATACCGGCTCCCTACCTGTACCGAAGCTGTGCGCAAGCGGGGAGACTATAGAGCCTGTTACACATGCGTTATTTACATCAGTTATGCACGTATATGACGATTGCAGTACAGTACATGCATCGATAAGTGGGGAAAAGGTAGTGCTTCACTTTAAGTACATTTTCACTTTACATACATGCTCCGGTCCCATTGCGTACGTTAATGCGGGGTATGCCTGTATCTGCATTTATATAGCGCCCGCAGCGCTTTACAAGAGAGACAATACAATACAGGGATGTATAACACAATAAGTGCAACAACCAAGATCAGACAATCGGAAAGGAAATCCCTGCCCCAGAGAGAGCTTACAATCTACGTGGTATGTTAGGAGACTTACAGAGACAGCAGGTGAGGGAATAAGTGCAGTAGATGGCAGTGCTTGGCCACAATGGTTGGTAGGCAAGATTGTGGGTGTGGAACAGAAGCCATGAGTCTAGGCTATTGAAATGCTTTATTTAAGAGGCGCGTTTTAAGGTTTGACAAAGCCCAACACAGAAATGTAAAAATACATTTCTATATACTGAATTGTAGTTCCCACAATATGCAAGTGTTAAATTAGATTTAATTTCCTTCAACATGTCTAGTCAATAATGATACAGCAGCAACGGCCCATATCCCATACTAGGGGCGGTCAACTCCAGTCATCAAGGGCCACCAACAGGCCAGGTATTAGGGATATCTCTGCTTCAGCACAGGTGGCTCAGTCATTATGACTGAGCCACCTGTGCTGAAGCAGGGATATCCTTAAAACCCAACATGTTGGTGGCCCTTGAGGACTGGAGTTGGCTGCCCCTGTCTTATACTAACGCACCTTCTCCTACTTTAGCATTGACTTGCGTCTTATAATCACATATTTACACCGTCCCGTAATCCTGACGGGCTCTGCTTGATGCTTTTCCAATGCTGAGGCCCCTGTAATAGACACAATTGCGTACGTAGCCCAGCTATCACCAACACTTTCAAACAAAAATATCCCAGCAGGACTGTAATTATCTTGGTGTAATAACACAGGCTGTGCTTAATCACTAAAACACACAACCTATGTTAATAAACACACTGAAGGAGAGAAAGCAAAGTTCACTTACTAACTGGTTGAACTACATCTCAGCTGTTCCATTATAAGTAGTAATATATGGTATATTTCCCAAAGAGCTGAAACTACAACATACCATCAAGTAACCTCCTTATTACCCCTATTACAGAATAACTGGATACAATAAGGACATGGCGGGTACAGTGGGTAAAATTGTGACAAAACCGCCCACCTTGGAGTACAAACGAAAAAAACACTCTGGAGTAATTTGTACCCTTAGCTGTGCTTGTCTGCATTCACCAAGACTGGCACCATGGGCATGCCAATGCTCACTGAGTCTCTGTGACTCCGATCTGTAAACAGTCTCACTGATTTTGAGAATAAGCATGTCACAGAATGTAACGGAGTCAATAATTTTGCTTAAAAATTGATTAAAAAAAAAAAATCCAGAATACCCAAATCTGACTTATTTCAGAACTGCAGGGTGGAGTTCCTGTGTTGTTTTGTTAAACGGACCCCAATGTTTTCGGGTCTCTAGCATCTGCCCCTGTAACTCGTTGGGAGATCAATAAAATCGGAACGCTGTGGGACTGACCCTTTAACGTAATAAGCATATGCCTGTCATTAGATAACTACAGTATGGTCCTCTGACCCTTTAAGCCAGTAAATAGGCCCTCTGTTAAACTTTATATAAGGATAAAAACTTAGGAGAAGAAGGCCTTCTTATAAACAGGAAATGGATCCCAAAATTGCTGGAGCCATCCTTGGCAATTACCTGTAGCCGAGGGATTTATTTGAACACTTTTGATACAAAAGACTGTCCCAGAGTAGTTTTATTTATTATCCAAGTTGACCTATTGAGTGGGAGTTATTGAAAGTCACTGGCATGCTGGGATAGAAGAAACAATTCAGCCCTTCCACTTGGAATGCATTAGGTTGGAATCACTCTACTCTCTCCTAAATCTGTCTCAGTGTCTCTCCTGCTGAAATCCCTCTCCTGGCTTCCTATTAAATCCCGTATTACTTACAAAATTCTCCTCCTCACTTTTAAAGCTTTACACTCTTCTGCCCCTCCTTACATCTCAGCCCTAATTTCTCGCTATACCCTGCCTGACTCTTGCCTTCTGCTTAAGGATGTCTTGTGTCTACTCCTTTGGTATCTGAAGTCCTCTCACGCCTAAAACCTCTCTCATTTGCTGTCCCACATCTCTGGAATGTGCTTCCCCTCAATATCTGACTAGCACCCTCTCTCTTCACCTTTAGGGCCTTTCTTAAAACACACATATTTAATAAAGCTCTGGGTAGCTCTGTTGACTCTACATCTCATATGTATTTACCATGACCCCTTGCAGACTCACCATAACACCCTCCTGTCTCTGCAAGTTCTCCCTACTTACCACTTAGATTGTAAGCTCTTCGGGACAGGGACTCCTTTACCTTATATCTACTTTTATGTTGAGATGCTTGTATTACTGCTGTAAAGCGCTATGTAAATAGATGGTGCTATATAAATAAAGATATACATACACATATAAGGTTACTTTTAATAGCCGGATGCATTATACAGCCGAGAACGGTATGTTTATATATGTTGTCATATTCTGCAGTAACACTGCCATTGAAGCCGATGGATATTCGGAGGTAGAAAGGGTGTTGTCACTAGGAATAATGACACTGACTACTCATGGTTATTATAGGTACAGTCACGAGACCCCAAAACGCAAGCTTTGTTTTTGGTATAAAGGGAATTCCTGGACCTCTGCTGATATGGTGATCTTATCAAACATGTAAAGAAGAAAATGAGTGGAGGGGTCGAAGGCCTTGACCCTTTTGGTACCAGAATCACAACATGGGCCCATCTCCCGGGGTCAGGAATGGGATAGGCAGCCCCTCTCTTGTATGCCGATTACTGCTGCAGTGCTACACTCAATCAAACTCTTTATGATCAGAAAACATGACAAGGACCAGCAGAGTGATGTGATGTTCACTGAACGGCCATCTTTTCTTCCTGGCAGAAAAATAAATAAAATAAACAAGCCTCTGGATTTCAGGATAATGAAAAAGACAGAAATAAGTGTAACAGCACCAAAAAAAAAAAAAAGAAAGGACTGTGCCTGCAGTTTTATTTAGTTGGGGATGTGTACCTGTGTTACCTTTAGGTAATGGGAAAGCCAGATCTAACACAAAAGCAAATACTAGCCTTTTAGTGGGACGTCCGGACCCTTTAGTGGGAAGTTAAGAGCTCTCTGACATTCTGATGAAGAAACAGCCTATTCTGTTACTAGTCGCATGTCTGTGTGTGTCGCCCTGTTACTGCGCGGTGAGTGTGAGAACATCTGAGATTTTGAAACATAGCCCTACAGAACAAGAGTTACTGTGTCCCATATCTAGCCAGGCTCTGCATAAAGATATAAAAACAATTATTTTGCCAGAAAATAAACAAAAAAAGTTATTTGAAATATGGGGTCTATTTTACTATAGTTTCCTGGCTACAAAACCATCGAAAAAATAGCAACACATTTATCGAAGGAAATGCATTGAAATGTCCATTGAAAGCAACTTGAGATTTTCCTTTAATAAATATGGTGCAATTCGTTGTCACTGGTGTTGCCCAGTTGAGCAGCTGAGAGACCTTAGTAAATAAACCTCAATGCGTCTCAAGTTTCCCAGCAGCAAAACTGGGGAAAAACCAGTGCAGCCAGGGGACTTCCCCAAACAATCCTTAGTATTTCGGAAGGTAAGGGATTATATGGGGAATTAGAAGGAGGAGCTGTCTGACATCCTTAATGGGATCGGTCTTTGTTGCACCTTTTTAAAGTCATAATGTTCATCTTCATTTTTGGTGTGTCAATAAAAAACAATAAAAAACAGGGTTGAGTGGCGTATATATGACTAGGACTGTTGCGTCAGCCGTACGAGACTTGTTTGACAGGTCCCATACATTTGCCCCATACACTATAATACAGAATAGTTTTGCACTGACACTTTGCATGAGTCAGACCGATAGGTAGGGTTGACCCAAGTGGCGTATCTTGCCATCGGCGGTGGCATCATTATGAGGATAGTGGCACGGTACAGCCAGCAGGGTACAGATGCAGCAAGCTTTATCGCATGTGCCAGAGGGTGCAACAGGATTGTAGCCCCGCTCTGTTTCGCACGGCTAATGCCCTTACAATGGTGTCTGCTCCAAGTGGCGCGTTGTGTGTCTTGCTGCAATGCCCCGGCGGGATCATTAATGGCTGCAACATCTTTACATACATCCAACTACTGGGGCACATGAAGGACACTCAACACTGCATGATTTTGGTTGAATATAGAGCAGTGACCATTGTATATTCCGCTCTATTTTGCATCGAGCAGGTTCCTGGAGAGGAAAGGGGTTGAATCTCAATGGCTTTGTCCAGCACCACTCCTTCATTCGGCTGGCACAATACACACAGAACTGATCACTATCCATTATTGATAAGTCTCAAGAGTTTCTAGGTAGAGATACATCAGGTGCACTCCCTACTGTATCACGCAGTGTTCATGTGCTGAGCACAGTACCGTCTGCTATTATCTCACACTTGACACAGATTATTTTACTAGGGGTCACAAGGTTGGTTAATGTAAAGGCTATTCCACGGCAGCTGTGTACTGAGCCAGTCCCTCCCTTCCCTCGCCCAGGAATGCAGACGTCCACATAACTGCCGATTGTTGTTTTGTTCTGAGGTTTGCAGACTTGGAATTTTATCGCCTGCCTTCAGCAAAATAGAAAAAGAACATGCCGTCAAATATGTCCTGAAAATAATAGTCCTAGCTGTTTAACACAAATGCATGACATGTGGGTGGCTATTAAGCAAGAGCTGCAGATGAAGCCGAAGTTATTGCATCATTATCACATGATAACCCGTTACCGCTGGCAGGAGTTTTAATCCCAAATTTGCAATTATGTGCAATGTAATTCAACAGAGTCGCGATTTGCTAAATCCCACAGTTTGGTGTCTTACCGCAGGGATAGGCAACCTTTTTTGTCTGCGCACCCCTGAATGCCCCCCCTTACCTTTTGTCCAGCGTTTTCTGACGTCACATCATATGTCATTTGATGACGCGTTGCCACAAGCCGCTGGGGACAAGGTAAGGGACATATAGAGGCCTCGCGCACTCTCCCGGCATTTAATTTAAATGTTGTGGGGGAGAGCGCGGGGCCGCTGTAAGCGCCGTCCCCACCCCCCAGAAAGTGTAGTGCCCCCCAGTTTGCGCACCCCTGCCTTACCGCATAAGAACTGGTGCAATAATGTCTGTAGCATTTTAATAGCATTCTTACTCGTGCACGAGACCCCATGTAACTCTATAAGGTCTGTGCTTTGTTTTTGCTGTTGAATTGAAGCTAGGAGAGGCATATTTATCCTGTCTCTCTATGGAGGCACTTTGATTAAAGTCCTCCGGCAGCAAAACTGGGGCAGACAAATACTGCACCAGACTTCTAGATGAAAATAATCCCAGGAGTTTTAACGTTAGAGGTTTTTGCTTAATAAATCTGGTGCAAATTTTTGCAAATGGAAGACTTTGGTAAATTGCCCTCTTAGGTCAGGATTCACTAAGCTCTGAAAAGTGGTACCAGCCCTATATCCGACTTCAACTGCCATTGTCGGCTCCTTGTGACCTTGGGCAAGTCACTTTATCTCCCTCAGGCACCAAAAAATAGATTGTAAGCTCCACGGGGCAGGGACCTGTGCCTGCACAATGTCTCTGTAAAGCGCTACGTAAAACTAGCAGCGCTATACAAACACATGCTATTATTATTGACTTGATATGAATGATAATTAACGCGGGATCTAGATCTGATACCTCTCAGCGGAGGTTTGTGGATTTCTCTTTAGTGTCAATGTATCAAGGTATAAGCGTTTTTTATTTTTATTTTATTTTTTCCCCTTTAATATGTGCATCAATACAATCCACACAATGATAATAATTAGCTAAAGAAGATTCGGCTCGGGGGTTCACTAAATGGCTGTCAGTGCAGCAGAAGAGGACCAAAGATGAAAAGTTCTGTGGGGAAGATCATGTGACCAGGCAGTCAATAGATACAGTTGGTGCACTGCTAGAGATAGGGCAGGGCTCAAACAGGTGTGTTCCAGAACCTGTTTCAGAAGAGGAAGGGGATGTGACTTTGTAAATGGTTGCTATAGAAACAAAAAATACTTGTTACATTATAATATACTAAAAATGTCATTCAAAGTTGTTTAAAAAAAATAAATGGTACAAGTATTTTCTCATAGTACAGAACTGATTAATATTTAAAAAAAAAAAACAAAAACACACACATGTAGGATATTGCTTGGTCTGCAGCTTTAAGGACCCACAACGAGTACCCGACAACGGTGCTGAAAACATGATTCCTCACACGCAGAACTGCTTTATATTACAAGCTTGCCGGCAGCTTCTCCTGGTATTCGACTGAGCTCCTTGTATATGAATATATGGATCAAAATTGTGCAGCAGCAACCTCCGCCATTCCAACACAGACCTCCATACCCAGCGGCCCAGAGCCACAGAGCTCCGCGATTTACTTAACGAGGCGGAAACGTAAATGAGCACATCGTTAAGTGCTAATGGAATGGGGGTTGGAAGTCGGGGAGCGGGGGGTGCTGCTGTTACCGCTGGGTTTATACATTTTTTACATTATGGTAATGCAGGTATATTACTGATTTCGTGTGTACAGCGACCCCATGCACAAAAGAGTTCCTGCGCTCCTGGCCAACGTATCTTCAAAGCGAACAGAGCACTCCGCAGATACCTGGGTAATATGCTAATAGGGGTCATTTGCATATCCTATTAGAATATTTCCCAGGTAATCACAGGGGTGCCCATTTCTTGTGCAAAAGTGCCTCTCCACATGTTGTCTAAAGATGTGTTTGAGGGGATATACTGTATATACTGTAGCAGTTGGTAAAATCTCTCTCAACCCATATTTCAGCCTTTGGAGTGAGACAGCGCCACCTATACCTAAGACAGGTGTAATGCGAGGCAGTGCTAACAACTTTTTTTTTTTTTTTAAATCAGTTCTGTACTATGAGAAAATACTTGTCATTCATTGTTAAAAAAAAAATAAGCTACATTTTTAATGTATTATAAAGTAACAAGCATTTTCTGTCTATATAGCAGCCACTTACAAAGTCACACACCCTTCCTCTTCTGAAACAGGCTCTGGCACACCCCTTTGTGAGCCCTGCCCTCTCTCTAGCAGTGCACCAATTGTATCTAGTGACTGCCTGCTCACATGATCTTCCCCACAGAACTTTGCATCTTCGGTCCTCTTCTGCTGCACTGACGGCCATTTAGTGAACCCCTAAGCCAAATTTTCGCTGATCAATCATAGGATAACGGATCGATCGGCAACTTAGCTAATTACTGATCATTGTGTGGATTGTATTGAGGCACATATTAAAGGGAAAATGAATAAATAACAAAAAAAAAGTCATCTTGGACTGCTGCTTTAACATAAGTTTGTGGATCTGGCCCAGATTGCTGCCACTGCACATCTACCTGCAGCACACACCCTACCATTCCTGTACTGAACTCACATGTATGCATAGGTCAATGCACCTCATTCCTGCCTGTATCACTTCCTACTAATTTAGTACTGAACCCACACAAATAGCACTGCCAATTAATTGCACCTCATTCTGTATGCAGCACTCTATGCTAGTTTCATGAGCCACCCCACCAACCATGCACTGATGTATTAACTCAGTCCTCCTGCCTGTCTCATTTTCTAGCACTGCAAAGACATAAATAGCATAGCCTCTTATCTCACTACATTCCTTTTGCAGTTCAAGCAAACCCTGTAATCATATCAACCTACAGCTATGCTAATACACCTCACTTTTGCTGCACCCTTCTGATCTATGCACAATCTCTAAAACTAGGCTGTTTTCTACATGGAGCGCGGGAAGTGCAGGAACAGAACTCAATTCACAAAGGCCTTTGAATTCCTTTTGATTTATACATTGATCAAGCTGCCGACGGAGCAAAACTTCATTAATGGCTTTTGACCCCTTCACTGCTCGGCAAGACTAAGGCTGCGGCCAAGGTGAAGAGACGCGCGCTTGCGAGGCGTGATGTCACGGTCTGCCCGAGCAGGAGCGATTGGGTGTCCTGCTCACTGCGTGCTCGGGTGAGGGGTGTGACGTCACATCCTCGACTCCATCCGATTGGTGCTTTGCACTGCTATTCTGTCATTGGCTCTTACCTGGTCACGTGACACGCTGTCGCGCCGGAAAAACGAATTTTTACTGTCGCCCTAACCACAGCTCCAGTCCAAGCACACGCGCATGCATGCAACAGCACTTTGGACGCGTCCATCAAGACCAAGGTATTTAAACGCGTTGAGCGTGAGCGCGCACATCTGTACACCCTCGCCACAGCCTAAGATGCGCCTAGCATACGTTACCTCCTTCCTGCCTCTCAGACCCCTATTCAATATGCTGTGAAGTTGCTTCTCTGTGTCAGAGAAACTCTGAACTGCAAACATTTGAATGGAGCTCAGAGCTTCCCTGACACAGGAGATGGCCACCACAGCATATTGCAATTATGATGTAAGGTGCACTCACAAACACTCACTCGGGTGCACCGTTGTGCACTGGTAGATGGAGTAACATTGGAAAACGCTGAATAAAAGGCAAATTACAGCACTCCAGAGGTCTTGGATCGTTATCAAGATTATTGTTTATTTGTAAAGCGCCAACATATACCACAGCGCAGAAGATGATCTTTATCATCTTGATAAAGATCCAAGACGGGACCGAAAAGTCAATCATATAATTGAACTTGATTTTCGCACAAGCGCTCTGGCGTGCAAGCACAGCACGCTGAACATGTGCCTCTTATAGAATAGTCTGCCCTCTTAGGCCCTTACTGTTTTCCTCTGATACTAATTGTTTCTGAGAAGCAGTAGAGTCCTGTGTGCGGTTCCTGCTGCAGGGCCAAAGGTACCTGTTATATATTGCTGGTCTCTTCAGCACAGCTGTGAAGCGGTCTCTCTTGTGCTGACACGTCTCCCTCCTGTATGACCCCTTTGCTCCCCTAATCTCAGCGAGGTCAACCTCTCCAAGAAAAGATTCGCTTGCCATGCTCCAACTGGATCCAATTTCTCAGGCCTGGGTGCAGCCATAAAAATCCTATATTCGTGGGATACCTACAAAGGAAAGGTCTTAAGGTTTAAGGACATATAGAATAACAAAAGACATACAGTATTGTAGGTAGTAGGTTTCAAGTAGCACAAAGGGTAGGTAACATGCCTGGTTCTTATCGCAGGACAATTTCTAGATTGCCATAACAAACACATGAAGATTTTTATATTTAGAGAGTAAAAAGGCAGTTTATCTGCGCTAAGAAACTGTTACCTCTGAGCAACAGGACAGGCGACATAGGGCTATGACTAGGGTTGCCAGATGGCTTCTCCAAAAATACTGGACACAATGGTTAAAGGTGTGATGCGCTAGATACACACACACCTCTCAACTCTCTCTGCTCCATGCTGTTTTCTCCTCTCTTTTGTCCAACCCTTTGGCTCCCGACACCTCTTTTTGATTGGCTGCATTACTCAGAAGCAGCCAATCAGGATGGAAGAAGCTGCCCAGCCCCCTTGCAACAGCCCATATCTCGCCCTGCTCAGGAAAATCCAGCGGTCCCCCAAGCTGGTAAGGTCACTATGTCCAGAGAGGTAATACCAGGCACATACATGTCCAGTATTGCCTCTCATTTTGTACTGGGCAGTGTGTCCAAATACAGGACAGTTATGTTCAATATCAGACACCTGGCAATGCTAGCTACAGTATGACCAGTGCTTGAAGTAAATGAAGGAAGTGGGATTGTTTATCCGCAGGTACAGATTTACCCATCCGAGAGGGCTGCGAAGCCTACTCATCCTGTGCGTAAATCCGGGCCAGTTTATCCGTTGTGTCAAATATGGACCACTTTGAACATGTTAACCAATTGGACAATTCAGGATTTAGCTCACGCAGCAGGGTTTGTTTGTATTAATAACATAGGGAGGGTTACAGGCCTTTCAAAATATTTAATGTCCTAGGCAACTGTAAAAGGTCCTGGGATGGTTTCAAGTCTGCTAAAAGGTCCCAGGATGGTCCCTGAAAATAAGCGGGATGGCATCACGCCTCATCCCATCTCACTACGAGCACTGGCTATGATTTGTTAATAAACACTAACAATCTACTATTCCAATTACTTAAGTGTCTGAACCTATGTTCTGAACAGTTACTAGAGGTGTAGATGTTGAGCGCTGGGAAGCTCTGGACTCCTGTGCCAAGTTCCGACAAATGTAGCCATGGAACAGATGGCTGTAGTGACATAAAGGGACAGAACCATAGCCCGCAGCCTGTGATCATACATGACAAATCTATAATCCAGCTGCACCCCCGCCCCTTGCTTCTGTCAAGTGATGTCCCCTGCTCACAGCAGCTGTCTGGGTAATGAGCCTTCCAATAGCATCATTACAGTGACTGCTTATTATGCTCAGTCAACTATAGAGAATGCGATACTGTGGACAGACTGTAAGAAATGGCATCAGGGCATCTGCATCCCAATCATTATGGCCCATATTTCCTTCAATAATTAGATTGTAAGCTCTTTGGAGCAGGGACTTCTCATCCTAAATGTTAATTTTTATGTCTGAAGCACTTATTCCCATGATCTGTTATTTGTATTATTTGTTATTTATACGATTGTCACGTGTATTACTACTGTGAAGCGCGATGTATATTAATGGTGCTATATAAAGACATACATACATACATACGACACCTGTAGGCGCCAGTAGACACCTTACAGCCCATTCAAGTGAATGGGATATAAGGTCTCTTCTGGCACTATAAGGTGTCCTTATGGAATAGTGCCACATAGTAAATATGGCTCCATGTATCTTGTGTTCAAGTTATGACTAGGTTTCACAGTACAGGAGGGTATTAGGGAAAATATTCCTTTAACCTTAAACATTATTGTCACCATGCACTATAGGGGTTGCGTACCCACCAGCTATTAGCATCCTTATGCCCAAATGGCCTCCAAAGATGATATAATCTGATGGTGACCAGCTCCTGCACATGTCACAACTCAGGAGCCAAAAAGTTTTTGAAAAGGCAATAATAAAAATCCTTACCTTAATTGTTACCTATTTGGATCATTCTGGCATTCTTTTGTATGTAATTATTCGCTGTACAAGTGCTTGTTAAACTCACTCCTTTTATTCCAGCTGTGAAACTTTCTTTCTGGCTGCCAGCATTCCGTGGGGTCTCCGCCGGCAGCTGTCCTTCTGTACTGTTCCTGCAGGAGTAGCCTCACACATTTCTAGCAGTCAAGCATTCCCATAAAGCTAGGAAACCAAAGTGAGCACAAACATGCAAAGAAAAATCATGGTTGGTAACACAGCCTCTTGTATGGCTGGAAATGACACAATGCTGGTGTTTAAAGAAACTATATACTATAAAAGACTGCTGCTTTAATATAGATCACGCAGTAATTCATGCCACATTTATTAGCGCAGAGTTCAACAGGTTCTGTCTTCTCCAAGTGCCTTTGTGCCCCATTTAAGAGTCCAAGAATTGAAAGGTCTCCTTGGCCTCTTTCTGCTTTTATTTGTGGTCCCAGGGAACATGTTCATTTGAGCTTTTTCTTTTTTCTGTAGATGGCCTATCCAGAAGCAAAAGGGTCAGTATAGCTGTGGCACAAGGCACAGGGCTGCAATGTTTACACATCAGCTTGGGTAGTAGGGATGAGGTTTGCACAACAGTTAGGATGAGACGCAAATGGATCTGTTCCTCTATCCACTAGGCTTTCCTGAAAATCCTCCCAGGCTTCCTGCAGTCTCTGGAGCGATCTGTCCTTACGGTGTTGACCATGAGGTGAGAACGCCCTACACGTGAGGAGGATCTTGTGTAGCTGCAGGGATGAAATAGGAGTTATCTGTCGCAGGCGGAATGCGTTGGGCACAAAGAAATCGAAAGCATCAAATGGCTTCTATACCTTCTAGTTGGTGGCTCACACTAAACTAGGATAAGAGCGGCGTTTAAAGCACAAAATTGAAAATATAAATATTATGTATTTTTTTTTATTTTTAAAAGAAGATTCCATAAGTAAGTATTTTATTAGGAGGTGAAAGCAAAAGGGAGAAAACACACACACACACACACACACACACACACACACGTATCTTGAGAAAGGTCTAAGTTAAGGACCGAAACGTTACAAATTGATCAATATAAATCTATTTGAAAAGTTCATGCTGCTGTTGCTTCTGTTTTTTCCCACCTATGCCAGATAATTTATCTGCTCGTCTTTTATTACTAGATTTATATGTTTCTATTTCTGTATCTATTTGCAGTTCTTAGGTAGCGTTAAGATCAAGGCCAAATGTAAAAATTAACTTATATTACTTGATGAGGCTCTAGCTTCATGCAACAGCAAATAATTAAACACGGATAGAAATGAGAATCACAAGAGCAGACATGACAATTAAACTGGCAGAAGGTTTAACCACCCTCACCCACCATTTGTGTTGACTTAAAGCACTGAGGGAGCTTTTCTGCCATCAAATATGGTAGGATACACACAAACAGAATGTGAGACATGTGTACAATGGGGTTGCCACCTGGCTTCAGATTTCTAGATAAAAATACACGGGAAACACCAAATATTTGAATTTAAAAAAAGGAAAATGTAATCAGTTAAGATAATAAAGAAACCAATGATTGATTCCTATGCCAGGATATTCATAAGGGGTGATTTATTGGTTATGTTCCTTCTTTTCCATATGCTGGGAAGCTGTTTTTCCCTTTGCTCAGAAAGCTTTAAACTCCATTCAAATGAGCGCAGCTTAAATAACCCTATTCCGGATATTGAAGGGCCTATGAAATTGACTGTTTAACTCAAATAATAGGTGTTGTCCATGTATATAATACTTTTTGAATGCCAATTTACGTGTAGGTACATTTTTAACATTACGTGCCTATTCTTCACTGTTTGTGCCTAGTATATAAATGTAACTTTGATCCAGACTTGTAGAGACATTGTTAGCAAGTGCTGGGTTTTTACTTCTTAACCCTATGAATTTCCTCTTTGACACATGCATTAAACTGGCAGAGTGTAATGGCTGCAAAACCAGTGCTTGTCACTTGCTATATGTAGGATGGATAGATTAGTCACTGCATTGTGCATACATCAACACACACACACAACACTCTACTAAACCAATTGTTGCTATGTGGATACACATGGCTCTAACATGTTCTGCAGGTACCGTGGGCATTGTGGGAGTTAAACACACTCCATTTCATCCAATCAACATGGATACAGTCATTTACATAGTAATTTTCTTTATAGACCATAATAAAATGAACAGAAGGCGCAGGCACAGACTCCTGCTTTAATCCTGAAGGATTTCCTACAAAGCCTCAGATTACACCATGCTGCTCCTGATACACATTGTCCTCATTCCCTTGTAGACCAGCCATGGCCGGACAGTTTTACAATGGAGGGTAACCCCTTTCCTCCTAGGAGGCTCTGTAGCTGACCTCTACACACAGAAAAATCATAATAAGCGATTCATTACAAATGGGAGAAATCAAACACATGCGACTTCTATTATTTAAATTCCCTTCTCTTAAGTGATACAGTATAGCTAACACAAAGTATACAGCTTTAGCTAGTAGGTGTACTGTACTGCCAGCAGGGCACCCATGCTTATATAGTGGGGTAAAGTCTATTTGTTATACAGCTATCAGAAGAAACATTAAGGGCATCCTTTAAGGCAGATACATGGATCAGAGGTAACCAATGAATGAAAAATATGGAAATGACAATGTGGCTTTGTAATTCACACCTACATGAAGAGGGTAGAAAAGACAGTTTTTTCCTAAAGCAAATGGTCGGGTAGACATTATACCTTTATTGCCAACTGATGCTTAAAATGCAAGCTGTTAGGAGCATCCAGGTCTCCAGTGCAGGTATGTGCTAGCCTGATGGAAGGCTATGTCTATATAGTGTAGCTGCACACCCATAACAATGACTCACCTCGAGGACCAGACAGGTCCTGGTTGCTTCTTGGGTTTGGAAGCCAGCTTCTTATACTCCACCCAGCCACTCACCAGCTCCTGCAGGATCACAACATAGAGAAGGAAAATGAGGATCCTGGGGTCGATTTGGGGATGCTCAGATTCCAGCTCCCCAGACATTGCAGTCAATAGAAAGGGATAAATCTGCAGTTGATCCGCCTGAATCTCAGCTCTTGAGGATGAGGAGTGTAGGGCTGACTGCTAGGGAGGCTGCTTGCTGGTTAATAGGAGAGGGTAGCAAAAAATCATGAATGATGCAGAGCCCCCCAGGGGGAGGGAGGGAGAGATGGTACACTGAGCAGCAATGTGCTTAACAGAAGCTGCAGCTGCACCATGCATTACAACATCATTTTCTGGTACATAATCAATTTGCTTTCTCTTCCTGCCATCAAACCCAATCACTTAACTTGTCATCACAGACATCCCTAATGCACTTGCATTCACTCTACTGTTTCTGTATATTTCCCAAGGTACCATTCACATTTTAAGCTATTTTGGGGCTCTTATACCAATATTGTATTGTTACCTCTTAGAATTTGTCTGCATGTTTATAATGTTGACAAAAATTGTTTTGGGGACTTACCTCTTCCTTCTGGCTTTTACAGTCTAACAAAACAAGTGTATATCATTTTAATTTGTTTAACTGTAAAGTATTGCTATGCCCCTAAGCGGAGGCTTGTTTATACTAAAAAAACAAATGATGATGTTTAAAGCTGATCCATTTTGCTTTCCCTTCCCATGGTTGTCTAGCATGGCATTATACTTGATTGATACCATACTAAAGTATCCTGGCTGCAAAACTGAGCCAAAAACCCAGTACAAAATAATTGCATGTGTTTGATCAAATAAGAAGGAATCCCATTGCTTTCCATGGGATTCCTTTTCTTTATTATTTTAATTATAAGGTGCTGTATTTTCCCATAGTTTTGCATTTGTGAGACTTTAGTTAATAACCCTCCTGTAAGTGAAAGGGCTGTAACTTACCTTGAAATTATTAACAATTTCCCAAACCAAGACCTTACCATGTAATTAATAACACCACTTGTAATACTAGATCTTGAAGGCAAGACGAATTAAGGTTAACGTGTGTTAACACAGCTGATGTGCATAGCATAGTGCAGTAACTCTTGGAACATATTGTGGCACTGCATGAAACTTATCTAACTTTGTCAATTTTTGAAGTTTGGCCTAGATCACGGGAGCTCAACTCCAGTCCTCAAGCCCCCCTTAACGGGTCAGGTGTCCAGGATATCCCAGCTTCAGCACAGCTGGCTCAATCAGATTGAGCCACCTGTGCTGAAGAAGGGACTGATTGAGCCACTAGTGATAAAGCAAGGCTATCCTGAAAACCTGACCTGTTGGGGAGTCTTGAGAACTGGAGTTGAGCACCTCTGTCCTAGATCTTCTTACAATAAAAACAAATTGTCCAGTTACAATTCTTGTTGATCACTTTCTCCCAGACTTTTCAATTGAGGTTGTGTTTACTGTTAACAATAGGTAAAGTACAGTATTAATTAAGTACAGTAGTGATATTGCTGAAATATTACAAGATGTTGGGACAGAGCAGTAAAACCCTACAGTAACTATTTGTATCCCAACACCTGTATGGGGGCAGTGTGGCAATTATATTCCTTTAGAATCTTAGGAACTGTTTTGCTATTGGAATCGATGAACAGTAGTTAACAACTATATTGCACGAAGTGAAGTAACCATATTAGTATACAAAATGACATTATACAATGCAATGTGGAAAATGGAATCCTACCATATACACTTACTACCTCTGCTCAAGTAACTAATGCAAATACATTCATGATAGTGAGACAACTAGTTTAAGCATGTCCCAGTGAAAAGTTCAAGCTGGCAAGTGATGCCACAATGTGCATGCAGGTAACTACATGACAAAGCAGCAGTGCTGCATTCACCTTTTTTTGTTTGTTTTACTATAGCAATATGCGAGTAGCTTTAATGAGAAAAATTACCTAAGCTGCTGATCTGTTCTCCAGTGATTGGTCAGCCAATATCTTGCTTGTGGGGCTATTCAAATGGCTGCTGACTGTGAGGCAGTCTGTGAAATGCTACAGCTGCAATGTAACATTATAGTATTAAGTATAACACATTATTGTTACAGTTTGTGGAGCAATACAGAGTCTGCTGTTTGGAACACTGCAACAGATCTGTTTGTGATACTTTTTTGTAAAAGGGCAGAGCTTAAAAAGGTGTGTGAGAGCCTGTTTCTAAAGAGGAAGTGGCTGTGACTTTCCAAAAATGGTTGCTATATCAACCAAAGGACGATCAGTACATAATTCAAATTGTATTAGGAGTTAATACTAGAGAGCTTATTCGAAGTAAAAAAAAACAGATAGGATCTTGCATGTTTTGGTGCTTTAAGCTCAATTTCTATTTAGTGGAATATATTTGCGATTTGAAGTAAAAACATGTAAGGACATATTTACTGCGCGATGCAAAGTCATAAAACACCATATGGCGTTGGAAGACACCTTACAGCTTATTCGGTTAAATGGACTATGATATATCTCATGGCTTAGCACCCCTTAGTAAATATGACCTTTAGCCATGTAATACAGTTGCTAGCATATTAAACACAGCAAAGTCATGAATACCATTAAATAAATATTGCAGGCTAAAGTGTAGCTGAGAAAAAAATAATACAGTAGTTGTCCCTATATATAGGGCTGAGTTAGAGACCAGTTTTGACCAAAATCTAAAATCACTGCCATGTTTAAGAGATCCTGAATTCCTTTTTAAACCAACTTTCAACACCGCCTCTCTATATAGTACTTTATTAGTTATAACTCTGGTTTGTTCAGTTCACTATTACAGGTTCATATAACACATTATTCAATGTGTTTTATACACCCCCCAAGCAGCAGGCGTTTAGAAGGAAAAATATAGAATGTTTTTTAGATAAGAGGAGGAGAAGCAGGCAGATGCTTTGAGAGGTCACATGAAGGATGAGTGATGGTGGGCTGCAGTTTCTATGGTAACAGCAGTTGCCATGATGAAGACGTGTTCACCTCAAACAGCCAGTTTATTTGCATTGGAACCACGGACAAGCCTGACACAAGAAAACACACTGCAGTAATATCACTTGAATATGTGCTGTGCATCTGTCTACTTCATGTGTTTCACATAGCTTGTTAGTGTTTTGAACCATAGACAGACGGCTAGATCTGTAAATCACTGACCTGAAATGATATGAATAACATTGCACATCGCCTTTCTATAGCTAATGTTGTCCTATGCTTTTCTTTTACAAACATAATATTTTACAGTAACCCAGATTCTATCAAACCAACGCTAGATCCAGATAGATTCAATGCTAGTAACTGGAGATAGTCATTTGCATTATGATGCAAAGCATATGTCAAAGATTAGATTTGTGGGAGACTGATACATTTGAGTGGATGAGTTCTTGGGTGAAATTGCAGTGTGCAGGTATTTTGAAATCTCACAGGTTCCTTCTAATCTGTTAAACACTCACATGTTTGTTCATTTAAAGGTATCACAACATACAACAAATATACACTATGTCTATTAGAAGTTTCCACTATGATCTCAAAGCCTACAAATGCCCATGGTTGAATTGAACCACAGGAGGACCTTTCATGGTGCATTGGTGTTAACAGCCAAACACATCTGTACTCACATTTCAACTGCTATAAGCAAGAACATTGTACAAAAATTATTAGGATATTATATAATATATAATATATATAATATACATATATATATACACATATACACACACACAAACACATACACACACATACACACACGTACGTGTGTGTGTGTGTGTGTGTGTATGTTAAAATACTGTATCTAATAAGCTTCAAATTATATTGGATGTTTAGCTATAATTACTTATGGTGTAGCAAGAGAGAAACTGCATAATTTTATTTTCCGTTTCTTCTGTTAGATCTGATTGCTATGTCATTTGCATTGTCTTCAGGTCGAGCCATTTAGAAAGTGTACAGGTAATTAATACTCTCATCACTAGCTGACACTTTAAGGTCTAATTTATCCAAATAATTCAGGCTTTTAATGTTTTTTTTTAGATTTCATTAAAAGATATAAAGTCATTGAGGCTCAGGTTGGGCTGCAATGTCTCGTCAGATAACTCGGCTAAAGGGGAATTTATTTGGTAATAACACAGCTTTCACATTTGTTACATTTTATATATTGATTTTAGTCATTCAAAGTAGAATTTTGCAGATCAATGGATCCCTTTATTGGAGCTTTTACAATGAGATGTGGGTCTGAAGTGCTGATCCCATCTTCGTTTTAAACCCTGGTAAATAGAGGTGTGATTGTGCTTGCAGGTAATCCCTCATCTCTTGCTTGGATCTCATTCGCAACCTATGAGCATTGCACATGGAGCGATCTGGGGAACTGTCCAAAGTGCTGAACGCTCATCGATGCGCTCTGCAGTCTTCTGTCTGAGAGCAGCTTATCTAGGGGGCGTTGTTGCCTAGGAAACGAAGGACGCTTAATGGCGGCGGCCTTTGTATAAGGGAGTTGCGGAGCATGGGTCGGGGAGACGGGGACAGGGGACAGAAGAGTCCGGTAAGGAATGGCACAGCGAAGTACAGTACGATAGAGGGAGAGGATAGGTGGGGGGAGGGAGAGGATAGGTGGGGGGAGGGAGAGAGAGGATAGGTGGGGGGGGGGGGGGGAGAGAGAGGATAGGTGGGGGGGGGGGGGGGAGAGAGAGGATAGGTGGGGGGGGGGGAGAGAGAGGATAGGTGGGGGGGGGGGGAGAGAGAGGATAGGTGGGGGGGGGGGGGGGGGAGAGAGAGGATAGGTGGGGGGGGGGGGAGAGAGAGGATAGGTGGGGGGGGGGGGGGGAGAGAGAGGATAGGTGGGGGGGGGGGGGGAGAGAGAGGATAGGTGGGGGGGGGGAGAGAGAGGATAGGTGGGGGGGGGGGGAGAGAGAGGATAGGTGGGGGGGGAGAGGATAGGTGGGGGGGGGAGGGAGAGGATAGGTGGGGGGGGGAGGGAGTGGGGGGGGAGGGAGAGGATAGGTGGGGGGGGAGGGAGAGGATAGGTGGGGGGGGGGGAGGGAGAGGATAGGTGGGGGGGGGGGGAGGGAGAGGATAGGTGGGGGGGGGGGAGGGAGAGGATAGGTGGGGGGGGGAGGGAGAGGATAGGTGGGGGGGGGAGGGAGAGGATAGGTGGGGGGGGGAGGGAGAGGATAGGTGGGGGGGGAGGGAGAGGATAGGTGGGGGGGGGAGGGAGAGGATAGGTGGGGGGGGGAGGGAGAGGATAGGTGGGGGGGGGAGGGAGAGGATAGGTGGGGGGGGGAGGGAGAGGATAGGTGGGGGGGGGGAGGGAGAGGATAGGTGGGGGGGGGGGAGAGGATAGGTGGGGGGGGGGGAGGGAAAGGATAGGTGGGGGGGGGAGGGAAAGGATAGGTGGGGGGGGGAGGGAGAGGATAGGTGGGGGAGGGAGAGGATAGGTGGGGGGGGAGGGAGAGGATAGGTGGGGGGGGAGGGAGAGGATAGGTGGGGGGGGAGGGAGAGGATAGGTGGGGGGGGGGAGGGAGAGGATAGGTGGGGGGGGGAGGGAGAGGATAGGTGGGGGGGGGAGGGAGAGGATAGGTGGGGGGGGGAGGGAGAGGATAGGTGGGGGGGGGAGGGAGAGGATAGGTGGGGGGGGAGGGAGAGGATAGGTGGGGGGGGAGGGAGAGGATAGGTGGGGGGGGGAGAGAGAGGATAGGTGGGGGGGAGGGGGAGGATAGGTGGGGGGGAGGGGGAGGATAGGTGGGGGGGAGGGAGAGGATAGGTGGGGGGGGAGGGGGAGGATAGGTGGGGGGGGGAGGGGGAGGATAGGTGGGGGGGGGAGGGAGAGGATAGGTGGGGGAGGGAGAGGATAGGTGGGGGGGAGGGAGAGGATAGGTGGGGGGGAGGGAGAGGATAGGTGGAGGGGGGGAGGGAGAGGATAGGTGGAGGGGGGGGGAGGGAGAGGATAGGTGGAGGGGGGGAGGGAGAGGATAGGTGGGGGGAGGGAGAGGATAGGTGGGGGGGAGGGAGAGGATAGGTGGGGGGAGGGAGAGGATAGGTGGGGGGAGGGAGAGGATAGGTGGGGGGAGGGATAGGATAGGTGGGGGGAGGGATAGGATAGGTGGGGGGAGGGAGAGGAAGATATGGAATCGGGCGTTGCAGAGATGAGAGGGTAACAGGGACGAAAGAGCAGAGGTGGGCGAGGAGGGAAGGAGAGCGATGGAGGGAGAATGGAAGGAGAGAAGAGACGGATAGTAAGTGGAGAAGGGAAAAGAGGGGGGGAAAGAGTGGGGGGGGGAAAGAGTGGGGGGGGAAAGAGTGGGGGGGGGGAAAGAGTGGGGGGGGGGGGAAAGAGTGGGGGGGGGGAAAGAGTGGGGGGGGGGGAAAGAGTGGGGGGGGGGAAAGAGTGGGGGGGGGGAAAGAGTGGGGGGGGAAAGAGTGGGGGGGGGAAAGAGTGGGGGGGGGAAAGAGTGGGGGGGAAATGGGGAAAGAAGGTGCAAAGGGGGGAAAGAGGGGGGAAAGAGGGAAATAGGGGGAAAGAAGGGGCAAAGGGGAAAAGAGGTGGCAAAGGGGGGGGAAAGGGGGGGAAAGGGTGAAGGGGAGGGGGGACAGAGGAAAAATGAGGGGGTGGAAAGAGGGCGCGGGAGAGATGGAATCTGGCATTGTAGAGATGAGAGGATAACAGGGATGAAAGAGCAGAGGTGGGTGAAGTGGAGAACAAGGTAAGGACAGCGATGGAGGGAGAACAGGGGGAGAAGGGAAGGAGATGGGGAGAAGAGAGGCAGAGAGTAAGTGGAGAAGGGGAAAGATGGGGGAAAGAGGAGGTGAAGGGGAGGGGGGAAAGAGGAGGTGAAGGGGAGGGATAAAGAGGAGGCGAAGGGGGGGGCAAGAGGGAGGAAGGGAATGCCAAGGGGAGGGGGAAAGAGGAGGCAAAGGGGGGTATGGAGGTTAAGAGGGGGCGAAGGGGGGAAAGAGTGGGCGGAGGGGAGGAAAGAGGTGACAAAGGGGAGGGGGGAAAGAAGTGACAAAGGGGAGGGGGGAAAGAAAAGGAGGCAAAGGGGAGGGGCAAAGAGGAGGGAGGGGGAGAGGGAGGGAGAGGAAGAGGGAGGGGAGAGGGAGGGGGAGAGGGAGGGAGGGGGAGAGAGGGAGAAGGGGAGGGAGGGGGGGAGGGAGGGAGGGGGGGAGGGAGGGAGAGAAGGGGAGGGGGAGAAGGGGAGGGAGGGGGGGAGGGAGGGAGGGGGAGAAGGGGAGGGGGAGAGAGGGAGGGAGAGGGAGGGGGGAAGAAGGGGAGGGAGGGGGAAGAAGGGGAGGGAGGGGGAAGAAGGGGAGGGAGGGGGGAAGAAGGGGAGGGAGGGGGGAAGAAGGGGAGGGAGGGGGGAAGAAGGGGAGGGAGGGGGGAAGAAGGGGAGGGAGGGGGGAAGAAGGGGAGGGAGGGGAAAAGGGGGAGAAGGGTAGGGTGGGACGAGGAGATGGGGAGGGGGGACGAAGAGATGGGGAGGGGGGACGAAGAGATGGGGAGGGGGGACGAAGAGATGGGGAGGGGGAAGAGGGGGAAGGGGGGGAAGAGGGGGAAGAGGGGAAGAGGGGGAAGGGGGGGAAGAGGGGAAGAGGGGGAAGAGGGGAAGAGGGGGAAGGGGGGAAGAGGGGGAAGGGGGGAAGAGGGGGAAGGGGGGGAAGAGGGGGAGGGGGAAGAGGAAAAGGGGTGGGGGGAAGAAGGGGAGGGAGGGGGAAGAAGGGGAGGGAGGGGGAAGAAGGGGAGGGAGAAATAGAGAGTGAGGAAACATGAGAGAAACAATAAGAGAGGTAGCAAGGGAGAGAGTGAAAAGGGAAGATGAAAAAAGATGGAGAAAGGGATGGGTGGAGGGAGAGATATGGAGAAGGGATGAGAGAAACCAATCTTGCTACTTGTATTTTCAATGAAGTCAAAGGGAAACCTTTTAGTAAAATGGCGAGCTGCCTTAAATTGTTCAATGGCACCAAAGTCTTACATGCCCAAGGCCACCCTGGTGAATCCTTTCTTTATCATACTTATTGATCAATGGTTGTGTTAATCAGCACAGTTTTCAGAGGGTTAATAATATAAGGGAATCACATGCATGTCTGCTGTCACTGATAATCTGTGAGTCTCACTGTTTTATGGTATGTCTCACTGATTTTTTTATTATAAGCAGTGTCATCGATCTCAATGGAGCTGCAATGATAAAATTCAGTACTTTTCAATTCAAATTTCATTTTTTGAATCTCCTCAAATCTCCCCAATTATGGTCCCAAATGTTGACATTTCTTGAATCAAAAGTTGTTCCTTTGTGTTTTACAGACAATAAATACACCTGTCAGAACAAAGAGCACTCCCGTATCAAAGATATCTCCAAACCAGAGGAGAAACCTCACACAAGGACCAGCTCAAAACATCTTGTCTAACACAGTCTCGGTACACACCTTCAAACCAAGGTCATGTTATAGGAGGTTTATACAGGTACAGCAGGGGCCATGTTTCAGACTGCAAAGTGTGCAAACCAAACAGATATCTACACCGTGTCTTGGGCTCTGCTTTTCCCCTTTTGGATCTTTGTTGTAATTTCCCTCAATAACCAAAATGCTAGTTTTGAACTGGCGTTAACCATGTCTGTTGGAAAACACTGACATGCATCAAACTCCGAACATCATTTCTTTACTTCTGATGCCAACATTGACAGACAAAATTGTGAATAATTGATTGGCCGCGTTGGTGTTCATATATAACCCCCTACTTTTCAGAGGCTTCACAGACCTATATGTTGTTTAAGACATGGGTCCAGAAGTATGGAAAAAGAAGTGGAGCACTGCGGGCAGAAATAGGGCTGAGCACAGAATGTTAAAAATTGAAAATAATTTATTGGATGGGTGACAGCATAGAATGTGGCATATAGACACTGATGCGTTTCGCGCTCACTGCGCTTTGTCAAAGCTCCATGAGCACGAATCGCGTCAGAGCACCTACATGCCACATTCCATGTTGTCACCCACCCAATAAATTGTTTTGATTTTTTTTCTTCTTTTTCCATACTTCTGGACCAACGCCTTGTTATTCATCAGCCGGAAGCATGCATATGAAGACAATGAATAAACTGTGAGTACTATCCCAGTGGTCATTATCCCTTTCATATTGGATGAAGATTCAAATACTTGATGCTCTAGGGGTGTATACCTGTGGTCCAGGAGGAGAACTAGCCATATCTGTTTTCACAGGCAGACATTGGCTTTATTATCCTCTCCATTCAGGTACACATATATACCGCCATATTTGAGCCATGAATGCAGGAAACTTTGTGATACAAAACATTCACGTGAATTATTTTCTGTCTTCACCAATCAGTCCATTAATTGATGTTACTTTGCCCTTCACTCTGAAGCACTGGTCTTTTGAACTGTTGTTCTTTTTCTCTATACATTGTTTAACTTAATTACTGGGAGTTCCAGAATGAGAGTTCACGAATGAGGTTCTCTCCTGTTCTGTACAGCAGAAAAAGGTGGGGGAAAAAAAAATGAATGATCCTCTTGTATATTTTGCCACAATTCTAAATCTTAACCACCAAGCCACGCACATTGTGTACCAGTGAATCCAGAATTCAAATTACAAAAAAAATAACAGCAGTCGACTCTAGAATGCACTGAATCCTTCTCTTACTTGAGGGGAAAATGTATGAACATAATATGCCCCAGAGTTTCACAGACATGGTTTCAGAGATGCCCGAAAGATGTTGACAACATATTACTATTGTCCACTTGATTGTTATCTGGACATACAAAGCATCATTCTCTTTATTATCTTCCTCAGCAGAGCAAGGACACTGTACCCACAGTCTACGAAAAGTATGTGTGCCTGTGCACCAGCATCTACCACAAGGCCAACAACTGAACATGGAGAGAGAATGGTATTCACAAATCCACCAACCACGGCAAAGGTTAGTGTTCTGACTTTAGAGAGGTAATTTAAAAAAAATATATAATACTTAAGACCACCACTTCCTCCATGGACCACAGAGAAAGCCACCTTCCGACACAGCAGATCGATTGTTTGGTTCTGGCTGAAAAAGAGCTATCCAGAGTAAAATATAATGCCAAGGAGTCAACTCCCCAATGTAGCCTAAACGTGCAACACTGCAGAGCAGATCATTCTGAACACATCAGACACATTAAGGCTAGTTCCTTGGAAAAGCTTCAGGAAGATGATCAGTCTAAAGAGTCAAGTTCCAACTTCCAAAGAGTTTCTATTGAGAA
Organism: Ascaphus truei; assembly: GCF_040206685.1. Lineage (NCBI taxonomy): Eukaryota > Metazoa > Chordata > Amphibia > Anura > Ascaphidae > Ascaphus > Ascaphus truei. The sequence continues at coordinate 14,014,058 of NC_134503.1, forward strand.
AGAGGAAATGAATGAACACTGCAATAGAGAGATTATAAAGGTGGCTGAAATGCATGAACTTACAGACAGCGTCCAAAATGTGTTATCAAGAGTGGAAGAAGCGCAGAGAGAAGATACACAATGTTCCTCCCCATCCTGTCACAACGAAAAAGGACAGCAAACTGAAAGGCATCCAACTGACACATCTGAGACAATTTTACAAAGTCATAGAACCGAGGTCGTTGGTGAGAAAGGAGGCCTGGGCGAACACAATAACCAGTTTTCACAAAGAGGGTCTGGTGAGGAAACGTATGTTTGCAACATACCGAGAGACGACAAGTTTCATTCAACCTTCAACCAATTATTCAAGACTTGACAAACTAAGGATGATAGGATTACAGACGTCACTGAAAAGGGTCCTGATGTAATTCCAAATACAGACTCGACCGTAACCCAAATATCGGAGTCCTATGGACAGTGTACAAAGTCTGAAACCAGTTAAAGAGGTTGTAAGAAGTAGTCAAGGCATTCTGGTACTGACCAATGCAGATGAAAATGCAATTTTTATTCCCAAACTTAAGTTTGAGTTCACTCCTGACAACAGCATAGACTGCAGCACATTACCTCAGGTAAGTTTGGAATACTGCAGACATGCAGGGAGTCAAGTCAACAGTGGAGCTTCAGTGAGTTCCAAATTGGGCACTCCCAGGGGTCCTTCCTTTAGCAAGACCTTCTTGAAAAAGACTGCCACCCTCCAAGGTTATTGTACATGTGCAGGGGGCCAGCCTAAACAATGCCCGTGTTCTTCCAGTGCTAGCGGCATCAAGGATGGGCATGCAGATGTTAAAGACAAAAAATATCCGCTGTATGGGATTGTGGACCTCTCCCTTTCTTTTCAGGGTAAATTCCTAGAAGAGACAATTCATACAGACATTCCAAAATTATTATTTATCGATGAGAATGATGATGTTTAGAATAGGGAACGGACAGGTGTCCTGGTTGTAAACTTGCATAAATGATAAGTGCTCGGTTGCCAAGCTATTTGCATTACTGCGGAGAGCACAATGGTGTATAATGTTTCATACAACTAATGAGTAGTAAGGTTTGTAGTGCATCTGAAACAGGAGTGGCCAACTCCAGTCCTCAAGGGCCACAACCGGTCAGGTTTTAAGGATATCACTGCTTCAGCACAGGTGGCTCAATCAATGGCTCAGTTAACAACTGAGCCACCTGTGCTGAAGCAGGGATAGCCTTAAAACCTGACCCGTCGGTGGCCATTGATGACTGGAGTTGGCCAACACTGATCTAAAAAGGTACACGGACCTCTCCTACTAGATGCATTGTGGGCTACATTGACGAAGCAGTCTACTGCCACAGGACCTCTTCTAACGCTGGAAGATACCTTACAGCCAATTGACTTGAATGGGCTGTAAATGGTCTTCCAGCATCAGGAATTGCCATTTGGCAGAAGACTTCTTATTAAATATGAGCCTGTATGTCATTGGCAATTAAAATAAGTACCTAATCAATCCATAATTTGCGTGAATGGCGAGGAACTGCTCATATTTACGATTATATACTACTGCAGAGTTCAGAATGCTGGGATTTAATTCTGTAATTTCTTCCTTTTGTAGTGCTGTCATTTCTTAGGCCGCGCTTATAGTGTTGGTGACGCCACCCGAAAACAAATACATTGCCGCCGCCGCCGCGTGCGCTTCTAGTGCACGCGATGGCGACAAGCGACGGTGCGAAAACCTGAGCCGGCAAAATTTGATTTTTCAAGGGCCGTCGTGTCACGTGATTGCCCTCGAACAAATCAAATTGCCGGAATCCCGCGACGCCGCCACCCGGCGAAACATAACTTTCGCCTGTGGCGACGGGTGACGTCACCCGTCGTGTCGCCGTCGACGGCACAGCCTAAAGCTCACAATGCCAGCTATATTAATGCGGCTTACTACCACAAAATGACACCAGACAAAGCAATACTACCTTATGCATGTTCACATTGGAGTAAGTCACAGAATCCCTTCATGTGGACTCAGACTTTACTTCTGGAGTAAGAGATTAAGATACTGCGATAATATATAGTCCTGAATATGAAAGAATGTTATTGCGCTCTAAAGGAGTTAAAAAATAAAACATGTTACACTATAGATCAGGAGTGGCCAACTCCAGACCTCAAGGGCCACCAACAGGTCAGGTTTTAAGGATATTCCTTCTTCAGCACAGGTGGCTCAATTAGTGTCTCTGTCATTATGATTGAGCCACCTGTGCTGAAGCAGGGATGTCCTGAAAATCTGACCTGTTGGGGGCTCTTGAGGTCTGGAGTTGGCCTCTCCTGCAATAGATCCCGATGTTCACAAGGCATTGAAACACCAGTAGACATGTATTTGCAGTGTTGCGTGCCAACTTTACTGAAACATTTCTAAACTAAACCTGCTTCAAGTCTTCGGTGGCATTGAAGGATGCATGATTTGTGACATTCATCCCATTGCCTCTCATCGTGCTTTGGTTGAGCTCAGAAAATGAGGTGTCTTCAGGCTGAAATAGGGGGAAGCAGCGGGACATGGGAACCCTTACATATGTCCATGGAGCAGAGCTGGAGCTGCAGTGCAAGTGATACTTCCTCTTAATGGGCGATGCTGGAATGTCTGCGTATGAGAAATAGAACATAGTATCTCATTCTCATCTTCACGTGTTCTGCAGCCATCGTGCACTCCAGAAGTTTGAGTAACATCAGATTGATCCCTTAGTTTTTTGTTACGGCTGATCACCGGTCATCTAAAACCTTCTACTGTCTCTGCAGCTGAGCATATATTGGTTTACCAAGCACAGAAATCGGACATTTGGTGGCAGCCTTCTTGCTTCGACCAAGTCTTCGGCGGTGTTTGGTCGCTGAGGGACCCTACGCCTCCACCGGACACTCGGCAGCCAGCCGCAGTGCCAATAAGTTAACCCAATGGGTTTTAGGGGTTAAGGTGGGGGTTAAGGGCAAGGGGTTTTAGGGTGGGGGATAGCATTAGTATAAGTTTTTTAGGATAAGGGGTAACGTTAGGGGCTTACCTTGGTGGCAAAGCAGCCGGTGGATAGATGTCCCGGCGGCAATTAGAGTGGCGGCTAAACGCCGGCGCAGATTTGGTCGCAGCAAAACAGCCGCGACCAAATGTCCTAGACCGCCGAAATGCCGGTAATCACAAAAACGTGGCTTTCCCCATCCATTGCCGCCAGCAATGTGTGGTTTTGCAATGCGTTGCTGGCCCCTTTGGCAATGAAAGGGTTAATGCAAAGGCAAAGAAGGAGACGTTCTACACCAGTATTAATCCTAACTTGTTTTATTTCTGTATATAAAAAAAATAATAAAACAAAAACACACGTCTACAAAATAAGCGCGTGCAATCCGAGCTCATTTCTAGGTATGTAATTAAATCCCGCTTACTCCATACAAAACACACAGTATTCAATGGCAAAACCAAAAAAGCTACGGCATCCCTTCCACACGGAAACGCTCTTCTGCTATTCAAGTAAGAAAGATCAAAAAGTAATGCAGTTTTTACATGCTGCCTTGGCAAACCCTTAATGACTGACCACTTTGTCATTGAAGGGGTGAATCACTAAATACACTAAAAGCAGCCTCTGGGACAAGTAATCCAAGCGAAATCACATACTGTACAGAAGCAATGTGCGTCTGAAACCCACGACAACCACTGGGTGGCGCCCTCTCTCCTGGAACAGACAGATTTGAGCTAATAGACCAGTTTCCCCCCACTTTTTTTTTTTTTACACTGTGCATCCCATGCTAGAAAAGGTGTTGCTCATAGCCCTAATTAATAGATCTTATTGCCTACTCAGACATTGCGAACAACACTGACCGATATCAGTAGTGTCCTGAGCTTGTGGCTACAAACTGCACTCCAGGATGTGCAGACAGCATGGGGGGGTATAGCAGTTAATTACAGCGGGAGATTCCAAAGTCACGCCCCATAATGCCTTGCTACTCTGGAAGCAAAGCATTGTGGGGAGCAACGTCGGAAGCTCATGCTTTATTTGACAGCTTTACCACCCATGCCAAGGTGCAGTTTGGGGCCTTACTAAGTGAGCAGTCCTTATACGGGCTCAGGAACCGGCTATACTGCCTGGGATCTGCCATTACAGTTTCATGAAACCCCTTTGGGAATCACTGTAAGAGACCGTGCTGGGGATATACTGCATCAAAGCATCCTATTGTACCGGGTACTCTTAGTCTATGCTGTATACAGCCCTCCAATAAAGCTGCCCCAGATCAGCGAGCTAAGCAGCACATTGTTCGGATCACACTGGATGGATCTTCTCCCCCTCCTGGTCTGTAGATGTGCTCAGAGACACATGGCAAAGAACACAACACATATGCGGACAATGATTAGATCACAGGAGGTGTGGAAACAGTATGCAGGGGAAGGTCCATGGATGGCGGTTCAGGGTCCGGCGCTGGTGGGCTTGGTTTTTTCTGCTGCAGCTTTTCACTCAGCTGGTTGTGAAGCTCTTTTACAGGATCGCCACTCTGTGGAAATATATAACCATTAGGTTGTCTACTGCTAGAAAAGATTGCAGCATTGCTGCAACGCAGAATGAAATAGCCTTCAGAAACTAAATGAGGTACTAGCATGCAGGCTGAAAGGGTCCAATTTTGAATATCATATAGCTAAACCGCCTGCCTTTACCTTTTTTTTTACTCTTGAAAATCAAGGCTTTTGTAATAATAATAACAATCGTTGTAATAATATGACAAGGGTTAAGTAGAAGTGATACAAATCAATGGTTAACCAATGTTTAAAAAGAGTGCAAGCATTCAGGACCACCCATGCATGAAAATCAAATGTAAAAAAAGAACACCCCCCCCATCTCTCACCGTCTTGGTAGGCTCCAAGGCTTTCTGTAGTGACTCCAGTTTAGCAGGCACCACTTTGTGGTGAAGGTGGAGCAGCAACCGGAGCACATGCCGGTGCACATTCTCCTTCCTGCAAAATAAAGATGCTGTGAATGAAGTAAAAAGGCCCGGAGAGCACAGTGGGGCTGTCATTTTCTCACATTTATGGTGAGGTCCTTCCTCCCTAGTGCGTGACCTGGACGGTTACCATCCCAAGACTTACAGCAGGCAATAGTTAAGAATCTTTGCCTCAAGAACAAGCTCTCCAAGACCCTCAACTACGGGGTCCATTCAATAAAGTCAGAAGAAGCCGTTGAAGTCAATTGGGGGTTTTGACCCCAAAAAACAGCAGCTTCATACTTTAATGAATTACCCCAAGTCAGGAGTGGCCAACTCCAGCCCTCAAGGGCCACCAACAGGTCAGGTTTTCAGGATATCCCTGATTCAGCACGGGTGGCTCAATCAGTGGCGGTCAATGACTGAGCCACCTATGCTGAAGTACGGATATCCTGAAAACCTGACCTGTTGGTGGCCCGTGAGGACTGGAGTTGGCCGCTCCTGCCCCAAGTCTAACTTTCCCTTCATTACTCTGCCTCACTCCTTACTTTCAGGGCACAATGATTCTCTGTTGGAGTATCTACACCCAAAGCTCTGTGCGTGGCCTGGGCCAAACCACGAACTATTCATATGGCCAGTCTATAATCTTTGTAGTTGAAGCATTTAGTGCTAAAGTGACGAGAAGCTGGTCTCGAAATGACGTTTTTGTCAGGCCAGTGTGAAACTGCCCCAATCCTTGTTCAGTGACATAACAGCCACACATCAAGGTTACCACCTTTATTAAAGGTGCTTTATCTTGACAAAGAAAAATAGGCAGCCGACTGACGCAGCAAGATAGAGTTGTTTCACGGAGCACTTATCAGTGTGTTCAGCCAAGGAGTGTACAAGCCTTGTTTTACTTGGACAAGGACTGAAGGAAAGCTTTTGAAGCAAGACGCACCTGGCAACATTAACAAAAGGGAAAATTACTTTGCGCACATGTTTGCATTATTATGTAACTGGAGTAATGTGCATAGCTGTGTCAAGCAGGAAACCTGAACAGCTGGATAGAAGAGGCACAAGGACATCCTGACATTGGCTAATATAATATTAGGTATAAATGTGATTCTACATATAGTACAATGTCAATATCCATTTCACACTCCTGTTCTAAATAGGGGCTATAAACACTGCATTGCTGGTAAAATAGATACAAAATGAAGGAAATTCAGACAAGTCCTAAATATATGATGTAAAGTCACTCAACAAATAGCTTCAGTTATTCCTGTGTACATAACGTACACCACTCATAGGCTCTTCATAGTTTCCACCATTTAACCAGCGTATGTATGTATTATTACTGTACTGACACTCATACGAGTTGCTACAAACATGAGCAGAAGCGGAGCTTACTTAGCGCAAGATGCAAGAAAAAAACCATCAAAAATGCGGGTGCAAAATTCCTCCGTCCCAAACTCCTCAGAGAGCAGGGTAAGGTTACTGGTGAAGAGATGCAGGAAGATGTCTGCGAAAGCTGAATCACTGAATGTCTCCTCTGTAAAGACAAAGACACTGAGCATCAGCAGGACCCAGATAGCTGGTGCTTATATGAAGTCTACACAGCATTTATGCACAAGATATAGTGCGAGAAGCAATGCCAGTGACTTCAAGGTCACCCGTATACAAAAAGTACATTGTGCACAATCACAGCTTCATCCTCGAAAAAAACCCCTCGATTTTTACGACAAGTGGGAAATAAAAACACAGGGTGCCCCCCCCTTCCACATGCTCTATCGTGCCAAAGTATGTTAAAGTTGGACATAAATGTGTGGCTGAAACCTATTCCAGCTTCATAGCCAGTATAACCAGCCTCACATTGATGAGACCAAAAGATGCCTGCGAGTAGGTTTACTGGCTGTGCACTTCTTCAACCCAGGCTATGCTGAAAAGCTGTGCAACACAGCAAGCATATGCTTATAAGCAGTGCTCGACAAACCCGGTCGCCCACTTGCCAGGCGCGAACGGAAATTGGCCCGTGGCCAGCTACTTTTTCCCCCTGCTCTGCGCAAATTTGTAAAAAAAAAAATAACAAAAAAAATATCCTCCTGGCTGATTGGCCAATTGGTCGTGACGTGGAATGGAGCCCTTCTCTGCAGGGGTAATGGCTTCTCCTCGCGCGCGCGGTCCGTCTCCTGCCCGCGCTTCCCTCCTCATCCCCTCCAGTCTCCGCTCCTGTCGTGCAAGAGATGACAGCAGGGGATTTCTCCCCCCATCTCCCCCCCCCCCCTGCCCCGCTTGCCCTCCGGTTCTGCTCCTGTCCCTGTGGCTGCTCGCGCGGGGCAGGAGATGACAGCGGGCGATGTTCCCCCGTCCCGGTTGCCCTACGGTCCCCGCTGTCCCCCAGTGCCAGTGGCTGCTCCCGATGCCAGCAGGGGTGTTCCCCTCGGTCCCCGTGGCTGTCTCCGCTCCCCCCCCCCCCCCCCCCCAAATTGAAAAAAATAAATAAATAACAAAAAAAAATATCTTCCTGGCTGATTGGCCGTGACGCGGTCGTGACGCGGAATGGAGCCCTTCTCTGCAGGGGTAAGTAATGGCTGCTCCTCGCGTGCGCGGTCCCGGTCTCCTGCTCGCGCTTCCCCTCTCATCCCCTCAGTCTCCGCTCCTGTCCCCGTGGCTGCTCGCGTGGGGCAGGAGATGACGGCGGGGGATTCCCCCCCCCCCCCCCCAAACCTGCTTTCCCTTTGGTCTCCGCTCCTGTCCCCGTGGCTGCTCGCGCGGGGCAGGTGATTTCCCCCCCTGTCCCGCTTGCCCTCCGGTTCCGCTCCTGTGGCTGCATCCGCTACCCCCCCCCCTACACAGAGAGTGTGTGTGTGTATGAGAGTGTGTGTGTGTATGTATGAGAGAGAGTGGTGTGTGTGTGTGTGTGTGTAAGAGAGAGAGAGAGAACGTGTAGGACACCAAAGGTACCCCCCCACCCCACCCAGTCAGTCATCCCCCCACCCCACCCAGTCAGTCATCCCCCCACCCCACCCAGTCAGTCATCCCCCCACCCCACCCAGTCAGTCATCCCCCCACCCCACCCAGTCAGTCATCCCCCCATCCCACCCAGTCAGTCATCCCCCCCACCCCACCCAGTCAGTCATCCCCCCCACCCCACCCAGTCAGTCATCCCCCCCACCCCACCCAGTCAGTCATCCCCCCCACCCCACCCAGTCAGTCATCCCCCCACCCCACCCAGTCAGTCATCCCCCCACCCCACCCAGTCAGTCATCCCCCCACCCCACCCAGTCAGTCATCCCCCCACCCAGTCAGTCATCCCCCCACCCAGTCAGTCATCATCCCACCCAGTCAGTCATCCCCCCACCCCACCCAGTCAGTCATACTCCCCCCCACCCAGTCAGTCATACCCCCCCACCCAGTAAGTCATACCCCCCCCCACCCAGTCAGTCAGTCATACCCCCTCAGTCAGTCATACCCCCCCACCCAGTCAGTCATACCCCCCACCCAGTCAGTCATACCCCCCACCCAGTCAATCATACCCCCCCCACCCAGTCAAACATACCCCCCCACCCAGTCAGTCATAACCCCCCCACCCAGTCAGTCATAACCCCCCCCATCCAGTCAGTCATAACCCCCCCCACCCAGTCATAACCCCCCCCCCCAGTCAGTCATACCCCCCCACCCAGTCAGTCATAACCCCCCCCCCACCCAGTCAGTCATACCCCCCACCCAGTCAATCATACCCCCCCACCCAGTCAAACATACCCCCCCACCCAGTCAGTCATAACCCCCCCCACTCAGTCAGTCATAACCCCCCCATCCAGTCAGTCATAACCCCCCCCCACCCAGTCATACCCCCTCCACCCAGTCAGTCATACACCCCCACCCAGTCAGTCATACCCCCCCACCCAGTCATACCCCCTCCACCCAGTCAGTCATACCCCCTCCACCCAGTCAGTCATACCCTTCACCCAGTCAGTCACCCCCCCACCCAGTCACCCCCCCACCCAGTCACCCCCCCACCCAGTCAGTCATCCCACCCCCCTGCCCAGTCACCCCACCCAGTCAGACAGTTAGTAATCCCCACCCAGTCAGTCAGTAATCCCCACCCAATCACCCACCCAGTCACCCCATCACCCCACCCAGTCACCCCATCACCCCACCCAGTCTCCCCATCACCCCATCCCCCCACAGTCACCCTCTCTCCGTCTCTCACCCTCTCTCTCTCCCTCTCTCGGTCTCTCTCTCGGTCTCTCTCTCTCGGTCTCTGTCTCTCGGTCTCTCTCTCTCGGTCTCTGTCTCTCGGTCTCTGTCTCTCGGTCTCTGTCTCTCGGTCTCTCGGTCTCTGTCTCTCGGTCTCTCGGTCTCTGTCTCTCGGTCTCTCGGTCTCTGTCTCTCGGTCTCTCGGTCTCTGTCTCTCGGTCTCTGTCTCTCTCTCTGTCTCTCTCTCTGTCTCTCTCTCGGTCTCTGTCTCTCTCTCGGTCTCTGTCTCTCTCTCGGTCTCTGTCTCTCTCTCGGTCTCTGTCTCTCTCTCGGTCTCTGTCTCTCTCTCGGTCTCTGTCTCTCTCTCGGTCTCTGTCTCTCTCTCGGTCTCTGTCTCTCTCTCGGTCTCTGTCTCTCTCTCGGTCTCTGTCTCTCTCTCGGTCTCTGTCTCTCTCTCGGTCTCTGTCTCTCTCTCGGTCTCTGTCTCTCTCTCGGTCTCTGTCTCTCTCTCGGTCTCTGTCTCTCTCTCGGTCTCTGTCTCGCCCTCTCTCTGTCTCGCCCTCTCTCTGTCTCGCCCTCTCTCTGTCTCGCCCTCTCTCTGTCTCGCCCTCTCTCTGTCTCGCCCTCTCTCTGTCTCGCCCTCTCTCTGTCTCGCCCTCTCTCTGTCTCGCCCTCTCTCTGTCTCGCCCTCTCTCTGTCTCGCCCTCTCTCTGTCTCGCCCTCTCTCTGTCTCACCCTCTCTCTGTCTCACCCTCTCTCTGTCTCACCCTCTCTCTGTCTCACCCTCTCTCTGTCTCACCCTCTCTCTGTCTCACAATCTGGATCTGGATATTTTATTTACCCTGTATATCTTAACTGCCCTATACTACACCGAAATAACCTATACTGCTTTCTTCCAGATCTGACTCAAGCTTCACACAGAAGACATTGGAATCCCCCGTAACCCAGAAGACAGGTAGGGAACAGGCAGGGGCATCCAGGCACTAGTTAAGGGGTTCAGGAAACTAGTCATTCACATCTGGCTTTTTTTTCTAGATTCGACATTTATACACACACACACATACACACACACAAAACAAGGACTAATTGTAGTATAATGTAATACAATAAATAAACTTATGTCAAAAACGAATGTTCTCACTAGAAATGTATTAAATTTATTTCATTTATGGTTTTTTTTAAATGCGGGGCTGGGGGCGGGATTAGAGGCGGGGCTAGAGGCGGGGTTGGGGCGGGACTAGGTGGCGAGTAGATTTTTTGGTTCGGCGAGTAGATTTTTGGGTGATTTGTCAAGCACTGCTTATAAGGGTTGTCCATGTTAAGATGGATAAAAAGAAAAAGGTGACACTGTGTGCTTATTTGCATGTCATTACCCAGAATCCTTGGCTGCCGTGGAAGCATTATATGCTAAAAGATAATGGTGAAAGGCAGGGTTGCAAACCTGTCTGAGGCTGCGGTCCCAGTGACTGCCACAGCGCACGCCTTGGCGTGCACTGTGCGAACAAGCACCGGCCCCACAGTCGCTCAGGGCCGAGTACACGCGTCGGCGCATATTCAGCAGCCGCGCTGTACTGCAAGATTCCACACACTCAAAAAAATGGTGTGTGGAACTTGCGACGGAGCCGTGGCCACGCCCCCGCCGGCAGTTCAGCCAATGAGGGCGAACCAGCCGCGTGAGGTCATGGCCACGCCCCCGCAACAACCCGACCACGCCCCCTCCCGTCGCAACCTCTCCCGCTTTCCTGAAGACCGCGGTTAGCGCTGTGCACGCGACGCCCACCCCCCCGCCCCCCGCCGGGCGCGCGTGTCACCGTGATGACTGGGACCGCAGCCTGAGACGCGTGAATGTGCTCACAAGTGGGATTTTTATTTGCTGGACATAAATACACAAACGTAACGAAAGAAAATAAGTGACAGACATTGATTATTATTTCTGAAGCACAGTGCAGCACTTGGGCTGTGTAACGGACCTTTGCAGTAGGCGATTACCAAATTGCTTGCCTCTAATACCCCCATATCACTGTAGAAAAACTTACAAAAGCCCAGCAATGATGTGGCTCGGGGTGTCTGGAAGGTTTGATGGAGAACACTGGTTTCACCACGACTTCCTGTGAACTAATTACTTACTCAACGCCGGAAGCAGCCGAAGCAAGGAGTTCTTGTTCCTCTGCTTGGTGATGTGCAGCATGTAATACATTCCCACCTCACAGGCGATTTTATTCTCCTGGAGAAATCTGACACGGAGACACATCGGATGGAATCACAAAGGAGCTAAACACATTTTTTTGCACAGTGAAAGTGGTAATTTTGTGGTATTACATTACCAGAGGAGACATTGTCTGTTTGCAGTATACATTGTGCAAATTCGATAGAGACCAGACCTCTACAAGGATGGTGAGCTCCAAGTTCCTCTAAATAGGAATAAGACCTGTCTCTATGAAAGCTGCGACCTCCCCACATACTAGAACCAATGTCTATGAGGGCTCATTCATTAATCCTTTGGGTGCCCCAAGACGCAGCCACCCTGTCATGGTATCTGGCACTCCTGGGGCACCGTGACGTAATGGATACGTTATGGGCTATCTGCTCGTTGTCTAAGGTGAAATCGCGTTCTGCCTTCCTGTGAAGGGCGGAACGTGATCTGGCCGAAGAAAGACTCATCTTCTGCTCACCTCATCACAGATGTCACGTGATCATGATGTACCACGCGGACTTTGGCACTTGTGTCTCCCCCAGCACTCAAATAGTTAAAGTACAGTAATGTCGCTCAGGCACTACCATTAACATACATTCTCCCTGTGCAGAAAAACCTCTACCTTCCTTCAATATCCCCACTCCCTCTAGTGTCATCACCAGTTCACGCACTTTGTGAAGACGTCTGGCAGGGTGTTTGGATAAGCAACTGCCACCTTCTCCTCTGTTGGTAACTTGTGGTCCACGTTGAATGTGTAATCATCTACCACTAATGCCATCAGCAACGGAAGGAATTTGGTGATCAGCTCGATATCCTACGGGAAGAGGTGGGATAATGAAGAGCAAAAGTGTGAGCAGAGAGCACATTTTTGTATAAAGTGCGTACGAATTGGAATGTAACAATCTTGAGATTTAATGTCGCGAAACAAGGCCAAAGCCAGGGATTTGGGGACTACAGGCATGCTATTTATACACAAGAGGCTGCATAGAATGTAATCTAAACCGTAAAATAACTACAGCAATCAAGGGGCTAAATTAGGAGTGAGAAACTCCAGTCCTCAAGGGCCACGAACATGTCAGGTTCTCAGGAGTTCCCTGCTTCAGCACAAGTGGCTCAGTCATTGACTGAGCCACTGATTAAGCCACCTGTGCTGAAGCAGAGATCCTGAGAACCTGACCTGTTGGGGCCCTTGAGGACTGGAGTTGGCCACCCCTGTGCTATATGGTTAATAACAAATCATGACATTTGGGGACCACAAAAATAAATCCAATTTAACATAATTGTAATGATTAATGGAGAAATACAACAGTAGTGTCCCAAAAAAATAATTGTCATTTGGGTAACAGAGGCGTGGGCTCTGGCATTGAAGCTCTACCTAACCTGTTTAAAAAAACAACACAACGATTTGCACCCCTGAATGGGTCTTCAAGCCCAAGGTTGGCAACACATAACGTGCCTTATCACATTGTGAAAGAATCTTTGGGGGTAAAGCGAGCTGATGTAAGAATCATGATCGTGAAAACCTAGCTCAACCTAGTGTGATAGGTAAGTATAGTGGTGGGTGTAACCGAGGAGGTAGCTTAGAACAGTGTAGTATACTGTTCTAATGTTAGAATCACTTGATCCTGCAGACTTATTTCTTTGAATATCAAATATGTTGTTTAACAGAATAAATAAAACTGAAAGAGCCATTCTTATGGAACGTTGACAAGCCACTGCATGCAACTATATGTTCCCTCTATATCTTACCAGCTTGGGTTCCCTGAAGACCTGGCTGTCAATCATATCCCATGCACCATGTCCGAGGGAGAGCATCCTCAGAAGTAGTAGCAGGTCTGCACTGTCCTACAGGATGAAAAGGTAGTGTAAATAAAAGGTGTCCTGCTCCAACTGCAGCAAGTCACTGTGTATTATTCGCCATGTGTGGGTAATAGAGGAAAAAAAGATCAAAATGTATGTAAGTAACAAACAGCTCAAAATATTAATAATTGTGAAATCCCTCCACAAGTTAAAACATTCTGCAAACTGATAAAAGGTCAGCCGCGTTTGTTGAAATAAGCCCAGCTGGAGGGCCATGTTACCTACTCGGGGTAAAGACTCCTGGCTAATCAGCTCCTGCAGATTTCGGATGGTACTTAGAGCTAGGGTGTTGATACCGAAAGGGTCACAAAGGATCATCGACAAGTCTCTGGGGTAGACAGAAGAATTACACACTATGTGAAGACCAGATGATTTACGGTGATAAACATTATTTGACAGAAATTTGGCTAAACAAAATATTATTATCTGTCCTCACCCAAGAACCTGCTCCTGCCCCTTCTTCACGCCATCAAGAAAGCCCTGGAGTTCCCGCGCTCTCTTGGTGTCCACAAACTTCTCTCGGATGCAGGCGTCTAGGCACCAGGTGAACTGCACAGGGGAGACACTGCGGTGAGAATACTCGACAACAGAAGTACACACAGTCAATGTTTCCCATTTATGGCTTTGGAGTAGTGTTCTGAAACTTGTTTTGCTCAGTATAGCTGAAGGAGTGGCTCAGTGAGTAAAGACACCGACTCTGAAAACAATTGACACAAAGTTTGAATCAGGGGAACCTGGTTCAATTCCCGTTGTCAGCTCCTTGTGACCTTGAGCAAGTCACTTTATCTCCCTGTGCCTCAGGCACCAAAACCAGATTGTAAGCTGGGCAGGGGCTGTGTCTAACAATTCTATGTGCTGCAAACCACGTGCTATACTGTAACTTTGAAACACTGAGTCCCATCGGGAGGAAAAAGCGAAATCTGAAATAAAGTTATTATACAATATATTTTCTTGTATCAGTCTATCTCCCCTTAAACGAAAAATCTTGCCCCCTCTTGCGTTCCTCATATCAGTTCCTTTATTATTTCCTCTTATTCTGCAAACTGCGGAAAGCTCTATATAACTTATGCTCCAAAGAAATTACAGTCTAATCTTCTTACTAGGTGTACAAATAGAGTTTTTATTCAACATCACATATTATTAAAGGGAGAAGCAGGAGTTGAACATAAATAAAACCGTCCGTAATTACAGTTCTGTAGACTGGTCACCGCAGCATTAATTTCCTTACTCAGCACTAGCGTTGAATTGCCAATGTGAATTAATAAGAAAGTAGGGTCTTTAGGTTTGTGTTAAGTTTGTATCTGGGGGGAGGCGTAAGAGTTTTGATGCATTTTATCTGTGCAGTCCACATCATCATTGTGAATAGCATTCTCTGAGCCCCACATAGGAAAAGATCAGAGATTACAGGGGTAGAGCACAACACGAAACTTGTCTCTTGACAACTGAGCAGTCGATCTCTTTTCTGAGCATGTGATATGACTTACCTTGTGGCAGGGATCAACAGAGCAGATCTCACTAATGTCAAGATCATGCAGAGACATGAGCAGCTCCGCCCGCAGGGTACAATAATGTACATTACGTGTCCTCAGGAAAAGCGTGCGCAGGAACTGCAGGACCATGTCATACAACTTCACATTCTTCCCAATCATTTGTGTGAGCTTTTGCACCACCTAATGGGGAAACAGTCATATAAAACTTGATCAGAGTATTCAATGTTAATTGGCACATTCCCATCTCAGGCCCAGATTAAATTGTGCAATGATTCCATAATTTAATACCCCCCCCCCCCATTTATTAACGCTCTCACTGCCAGGAGGCCGGCATCCATGCTCTGCAATGCGTTGCAGGCCCATTTGGCAGCAAAAAGGTCAATGCAGCAATATTCCCCAAAACTAGAATTGAGTTACTAATATATTACCTCCTGGAGGATTATAAAATGTATTTCCCCATTTCTGTTTCTCAGCATTTTTTATTCTTGCATAAGTTAAGTGTGCTTTTGGTTTGTGGCAATCGCAGTAGGATTCAACTCTTACCTCGCCCTGCCGTCTGGTTTTGGGGGAAAGGCTGAAGAAATTGTGAAGGACAGAGAGGTCGCTGCTTAACAGGATATTCTCTTTCTCCAGAATGTACTGCTTCAGCAGGGGGGAAACCTCATCACCAAACAGCGCCTGGTTATCCTGCCAGATCTGACGCTTCACCTCCACTGCACATGCTTTGTACAGGTCCTTATCAGCCATCACCAACTTCAGCTTCTTCTCAGGCACCTGTCAGCCCCAGACATATAGTTTTTAGCAGTTTTGCCAAAGATGTACACAGCTCAGCCACATGAAACGTCTCACAATGTGAAAATCACAACTGGATATTATCAGCCTTAAAAGCTCCGGCTGGCCAGAGATGGCTCTTTCGAATAAAAACTTGTTTTTGCTGAACAATAATTTAATCATTTAAAAAAAAAAAAAAAATGAGATCCCTGTCCTACCTTTGGCAGGTGCTTCATTACACACATGACTACTGGTTGGATAGATGGCATTTTCACCAGTGAAAAACACTTTTCCAATAATTCCTCCAACTTTCTGTACCTGAAGTGATAGAAAAGGCAGAAAACACCTTCAAAAAACAAAAACATAATGTAATGACAGTTTGACAAAATGATTAATATTACGTTGGTGTATACTTTAACCTACAATTTCAAACTTTTTGACCCGTTTTGCTGCTAAATAGGTCAAACGCTGCAGTTTGTTTTGTTTTGTTCTAAACCTGCGAACAGCTCTTTAAGCCAATGTAGAAGAAATTCAATGCACTGTAAAGCATACAGGTTCACTGTTAAATTGCAAGGTTAGTATACAAGTTAACTCTTTTGAATAATGACGTCAGTACTTCCATGTTTAACAGTGTTAATAAATACACAATCTAGCTGTGTCTTTTAATTAAATCAGTGTTTTTCAACAGGGGTTCCAAGGAATCCTTGGATTCCCTGGACATTCTTAAAGGGTTCCCTGTAATTTTCAGGTAATTTGAAAATTGTACCAAATACAGAAGAATTTACAATGCATCTGATCTCAGGCGAACTGTTAGAGAGGGTTGGGGCTCCTTACAATGCATCTGATCTCAGACCCGCTATATGAGAGGGCTGGCGTTCCTGAGAATTACACAATTGTACGCTCCCTCAATCAAAAAAATTTTTTAAACCCCCCACTGAGTTAGATACTCTGTAATAGGATTAGCAGCAGAATGAAAACCGGTCACAAATGTCCTCTAGCAATTATATACCTATCATCATCTTTTCCTTCTGAGGCAATGACAGAAACTCGTTCCAATAACTTCTCCCTCAGCTCATCTAAGACAGTTTGATGGAACTCCAGCCGTGGGATGCTATGGAGATCCAAGAATGGCAGTGCTGACTGGAGAGAAGGTAGCAGCACTCCATTTTCAGTCTACAATGTCAAACATGAACAGGTTTGGTGGTCAGTACAAATAATCTGTGACGTGATTATGCACATCTAAAACATTTTATTACGTTAGCCATCATAAACACCATGCTCCATCTTTCATTATGGAATTATATTTCAACCACAAACACACGGACCAACATTAACAAAAAATCATGGAGACATGACAATATTTGGAGGATAGGAAGAAGAAATAGCCTGGTGGAACCAATTCAAAAGGTTGACACCAATTCTAGTCATACATGAGGAGAAAATAGTATCACAATGGGACATATCTGCACAGTAATCTTTAAAGAAGTGTAAACGTGTCATGTGCAGAGTTTATTAACGTTGTACTACACTTTGTTTTTTTTAAACAGATGTCAAGACAGATTTGTCCACCGCCCACCCCAAAAACATGTTGTAAATGTTTACTCCTCAGACTGTGTCTTTTGGAGAATGGAGAGGGCTGCAGAATGGTAAAGGAGTAGGCTCTGTCAAGGAAACGTCAGTGAGTGTTGTGGATTCTTACCCAAAATGCATTCTATCTTAATTCAACAATTCTCAGTCAGTGAAATCTGTGAGACTGTGCTGATAACATGTAGATCAAAGTCTTAGTAGTCATATATGTCCTTTGAAGGGTGTGGGGGGCTAAAATTGGGGTCCTTCATGAATGGAATTACAGGTGTACAGAGCTCTCCAAACCCTATAGATCTGTAATTTAAGTTTACTGAGAACAAGTGATACTATTCAACTCACTGGTGATAGCAGTCTCAGTTTCATACTTCTTAGGCTGGGGCCATGGTATCGCAGACCGTGCGGAGGCATCCACACGCTGAGCGCACAGACTACCTTAAGGCAGTGTTCGCGTACATGCGGCGGCGTGCGGGCATTGCGCAAGAAATCAGTTAATACTGATTTCTTGCCGCGACAGGCCGGTCACGTGAGCAATTCGTCCAATAAGGACGAACCAGCTCCGTGACGCCCCTAGGCATGCCCCGTCCACCATGGCCAGGTAAGCGCCCGCTCACTGACCAGCCTCCGCACGGGCGAAGGTACCATGGCCCCAGTCTTACACCCACTAGACTACAGGGGCAGTAATAACAAGTAGTATGACAGCTGTAAACAGAAGCATGATGCTGGTGTCACCCACAGCTGGATAATCCCTTCGCTGCCAGAGAGGGGGGGGGGGGTGATTGCCAGGCAGTGTGGATCCTCTCTGGTAGCCAAGGGGTTACTTGAGTAAGAGGTACCTGGTACTGCTCGATGGCTTTCAGGGGCTCGGTGCAGTTGGTCAGAGTCTCCTTCAGATCCTCCCCATTGGAGACCCCGAGCTCCGGCAGCCCGGCGAACATCCTCACCGAGACCCCCGAGCACCGCTGGGTGCCACAGAGCCGGGAGGAACCGCGGGGAGGTCACACCGAGCCTAGGGGGGCTAACAAGGCCGCAGACACAGCGGTCCCATAACACAGGACCCGGGAGGGGATAAACAGGGACAGGCCGCAGGGAGGATACAACGGACCGGGAGACTTCTATCTGCGTGCTTTGCAATGGCCGCACCGTCCCCGCACTCCCCCGTCCCAGTCTCGGGCTACGCAGCCATGAAACACACTCCCGCCTCAGCTGCCTTGACAAACACAATCACTTCCGGTCCGTTACTGAGATCTGTCCCCCTCTCTCAAGGGGCGTGCGGCTCAGGTGCTGCACAGTTCCGGCCGCCGTGGTTACCATAACAACAAGCCAAGCGCGCCCCAGTCTGGGGCCTGGTTTGTTCCTCTCCATGACAACAGGGAACCAACTAATAAGCACCTAAAGCTCCAGCTTTGTGCATTCATTTTAACTGCAGTTTTCAATTAACTTCAAGGCAGCATTAAATGCAATGAACTTTTTTTACGGTGATGGTAATACAATAATACAGATATAATTATTGGTTGTACTAGGGGTGCAGGGGACTTCGATAAAGCATATGCTCCTGCAGTAAGCACATTAAAATCAGTGCAGTACAATTTAGTTGCTCTGTTAATGTGGGATACTGGAACTCACAAGAAGATGCTCCGGTAAACAGGGTTGCCATCGCTCCAGGTTTGCCCAGGAGACTACGGGTTTTGGGCACTTACCTCCGGGCTACGGGTTCAGCTTCTAAATCTCCTAGTGGCGGCGGGGTGCGATGGCGGCGTCTCTGGCATTCTCCTGCATCTTCCCCTACAACTCCAATGAACATGGCTGCACAGCGTTGAGAGATCTGGACGGTCCCTACCCCAACGGAATGTGGAACCCTGAATACGCCAGCTAGGATTTCTGTTTTGTGTTGTGCTTGCTGGCTCCGGCTGGAATAAAACCTCTTTATTGAACTGCTTTGTCCTTTCTGGTGCCTTGATTCCTGGGGTTAAGTTCTGGTCTTACTTGAAACTCTGTTTCCATTGTATAGTGTGTAGCCCCCTGTAAACAGCACAGGCTATACATATCTTTCTCCTACTGTGGTAAGTCCTGTTAAGGGCAGGCGCCAGTAGTGATCATGGGTTTTCCCCTTTCACGCCCTGCCCTGAGTGATAGATGCAGGCCCCTGACTCTGCTGCCGGCAAGAGACAGAGGGGAGGTGCTGCTGACATCATGAGGGGTGGGGCTGACTCTATTTAGCAGCCAGTTCCTGTGAGTGACAGTCTGTCTGTCCTGGGAGTTGGAGGAGTAGGTCGAGCTCTGTCCTGGGAGCAGGAGAGCGAGAAAGATAACTCTGGCCTATGATAGTTGGAGAGTGAGCAGAGCTCCGGTGGACCAATGCCTCTCACCCTGATGAGGAGGTG
The DNA here is from genome assembly GCF_040206685.1 of Ascaphus truei. Classification (NCBI taxonomy): domain Eukaryota; kingdom Metazoa; phylum Chordata; class Amphibia; order Anura; family Ascaphidae; genus Ascaphus; species Ascaphus truei. Next base: position 14,033,462 of record NC_134503.1, read on the forward strand.
ATGGGGAGGATCTACCCCCACCCAGAGGATATCCTCAGAGGTGGGTATTGAGGCCCCTTACAGACCATCCTGTCGGAGTACCTCTTGGAGGAAAGGAGAGGAGAGAGGCTGTACCCCTTGGGATTTCCTTGTGTGCTGCTGTTGTTGCTGCTGTGTACGAGCTAGAGACAATAAAGAGAGACATTGCTGATTTTACCCGAGACTGTGTGTGATTCTGGAGCATCCACCCTGGGACCAGGGTTATTTCTTCTATAAGGGTCCTACCCCATATCCCTGGGAAGGTATAGAGGATGGAGGCGCTGCACCACCACTAAAGAATGAGGCAACTACCCCAGAAGCCTGGTCCTGTGTCCCCAACATCATTGCGGGAAGCTCAGGCCCTCCTGTTACCGGCAGGTACGCACCACCAAAGCACATGTAGCCAGCCCTCACACACGCTAGATATAGCATCTGTGTCTGGGGGGGGGAATATGGGTTACAAGTGTATAAAATGTCAACAACTTTGTATGTGCATATGTTCTTAGAAGAGGAAATGAAAAAATCTTTTTAGAAAGTTTTTCATATATGTGTAATATATGACTTTTTATATTACTGTATATTTTGATTAAAATGTTGAGATTGTTAGTATATTATTTTGAAATGCAATGAGTAGGCTATATGTAGTTATATAGTTACGTAGTAGTATATAGGAAAGTTATTATAAGTTTCCCATGAAGAGTTAAAATAATCATATTTGAGAGTAGGAGGAACGTACACAGTTCTGGGTCTATAAAAGAGACCGGTGATGTAGTCAAGTAAACCCTTATGAAACCAACCAAATTGGCAAAATGCGTAGGAGTGGACCGTTGAACCAACCAATCAGAGGAAGGAGAAGTGCTGAGGGTGTATATGTGTTCATAGATGAGGCTTGGAACGCAGAGCGCCGGTGAGACACGGAAACACAGAGACCAGAAGTTCCTTCATGGAGGATAAGTGTCCTGGAAATTCAAAAGGCGGAGCACTGCTGGTTTACCATCTTTATCATCCTAGCCACCCGGAATAAAAAAAAAACATCACCTCTCCTTATCATGAGGCTCATTATCAAAGTGATTTTATCAGATATGTTTGTGAGTATGCAATTGACCTGCTGCTATTAATAACTGATTTTAAAATACATTTTATACTATTGATGTATTTTTTTCTCTCTTAGTTTTTTTTTTGGTTGGTGTCTTTGTTGGTTTTATGTTGACACTAGAGTTATGGACACTCGAGTAGCACTCATTAGTTATTTCTTTGCTTGTGCTGAATCCCCTGTGTGCAGTTGTTCTTTTTCAACTTGGTGATCTGTTTGGGTCATCACTCCTTTGTTTTTTAATTGTTAAACATAAGAACTGCCCATTTTGGGGTGCAAATGGTTCATCAAGCCCAGTATCCCATCTCCAACAGTTACCATCTGATTTCACTGCATGTGTTTTAGACACTTATTTTATTAATTATCTGAATGTATGGGATGCTTTCTTTGCCTTCAACACAGGAAAAAGATAATACAGACATAAGTGACCTACTGCCACACAAAGCTCACAGTCCAACACGGCACCATGACAAACTCCCAGAACTGTGCTAAGCTGTAGGGCACATTGAGCCATATTTGCTAAGCGATGCAAAGCTTTAAGACACCTTACAGAGCCATAAGGGCTGGGACCGGGCGCGGGCGGCCACACGAGAGTTCCCCACCAGCAGGGGAATCCTCCCGAGCCGGTCCCGGTCCTCCCTGGCTGCACAGCTCACTACACGCTGTGACGCGTCAGCCGCTAGGGGATTCAAGAGAATTGTAATCCCTAGCGTCGACGCGTCACGTGGTGTGGCTGTGAGCCAATGAGGAGGAGAGGCTTCGGGGAGGAGTGTGGAGGGAAAGCAGCGTGAGTGCCTGTCTGTGTTTGTGTATGTGTGTGCCTGAGTGCGTGAGTGCCTGCCTCTGTGTGTGTGTGTGTGTGTATGTGTATGAGTGCCTGCGTGTGTGTGTGCATGTATGAGTGCCTGTGTGTGTGTGTGTGTTGCTTTTGATTACCTTCCATCAGCAGCTCCAGCCCGAGCCCGTGGCGGGGGGGGGGGGGGGGGGAGGGGAGAGTAGCGGGTCCCTCCGCTCAAGCCACGCCCCCCCTCCCGCTCAAGCCTCCCACTCCCGCCCACCTCCCGCTCCCTACAGACCGCATATCGCGGTCTGTGTCTGTCAGTGCCCCGCCTGTCTGCAGTGCGGGCGTGCTGACTGAGGGAGCGGGGCCTTAGCCTAAGTCTGTTTTACAGGAATTACCACAATTTAGTAAATATGGCACATGATAACCACAAAATAATCATGTGGGATCAGCACTCATCAACTTAATAAAACCGTGCACAATAGATAGAATACTTTTGTGGTGTTATTGTGCATGGGACAAACCTTCAACTCCCCGTAATATGTATGTATGTGTATGTATGTGTATGTGTGTATGTATATTTCCGACCATAAAATCACAATTGAAACACATTGGGTACTGTCAATCAAAGTGCTATTTTTCCCGATGAAGGGGAGATGTTCACCCCCTGAAACGTTTATTTTTTTCTGCGCCATGCTAGGAATACATGATATAATACAGGAAGCAACTTTGATGCGCGTAACTTAATGATTGTGCATTGGGATAGACTTTATGGAACATGCACATGGCTGATCCCTAAAGTGCCTTACTGCTCAACATCTTTTAGCACACAGTCTCAGATCCACAAAAGGGTGCTAAGCTTTAGCACACCTCATTTCTGATTCATATGGATGTGAGCTTAGATGTGCTAAAACTTAGCATCCCTTTTGTGGATTTTGGGTCAAATTGACTTATCCAAACTAACATGGATCTGGATTTCAACCCTATTTAATTTCAATCAGGATGCCTTCTTTTATAAAGGATTAGTTGCAGGTGGAGTGTTGTAATCAAATATTTAATTTGCTTTATTCAAAACCATATACCTGTACATTTCAGTAACAACTAAATATATAAGTATTATCCCTAATCCATCCAAAAGACTACTGATATCACATTAAAGCCTATACTTCTGCCAGTGGACACCTGGTGCTGGAAGACACCTTACAACCCATTGACTTGAATAGGCTTTAAAGGAATCCTCCAGCGCTACAAGGTGTCTTAGGGCAGAATACTGCCTGGTAAACATGGGTACCCTAGGTCTATAAAATTAATAATCAAGGGTGCTACAGTGTCATCAATGGGACAATGTGGTGCCTAGGAGTTAGATTACCATACCTACCATGGTAGGGAGACTCTAAACCCTTTGCATAATTATTGCCTAGTGTCTCCATAAATGAAAGCTTTTAATTCCCAGTAACTTTAATTAATTTCAAATGAATTGATAATTGTATAATGATTACAGTAAGAATATATATGATGCTAATTTCATACACAGAATGCTAGAAGTTAAAGGGCTAAGGATTCTCAGCAGTTTTCTTGGCTGCCTAGGGGATGTCTCTGACCTGTCTGTGTTGTGAGTCTACACTCCATTAAACCGGCCTAAACTTCATTTCTGTTACTTTGTACGAGTATTTGTCTCCTTTGCCAGTTCCCCAATTAACTCCGTCCGCGTAGCTGCTGTGCGGCCCCCTCAGATACAGTCCGTTCAGGTTGGCGTTATGGCAGGATCCGTACCACCAGGCACCTTTAAATTCATCTGCACAGTTAGTGCCGTATATATCATTGTCCTTGTCCTTAGTCGTGAAAGGGCGGTCATTATGGTATCCAAGAGAGTCTCCTGCACAAAACAGAATATCACATGCCATGAGCAAAGCTTTGCTAGATCAAAGAAGCAAACTGTTCAGATTGATTATTATTCTTTTTACATTGTTTGGACTCAGTATTCTCCTGGGGCAGGATCATAGCTGTCTTGCATTTGGGAGCTTTTCGGTCCAGCAGATTTTGATTTATGACATTTAGTTATTTCTGGGAGCTTAAAATGGCCACTAACAGGAAGCTGCCTGAGAGCCAATCAGGACCTGTGACAGATGAGACCACTGTTTCTGATTCAATAACAGGCAGGATGTGTGTTTGTACTTGGGGATATGAAGGTCATTCCTGTTTATTCATGCACTTATTTTTTGGATTAATTTTGAAACGACTGCCTTCCTCACTATTTGTATAGCATACATATAGAATTAATCTTTTAAAAAATGGTCCAAAGGGCTTTGATCTTTTCCGTTAACAGTTAAACACCGTCTATTAATGCCTTTGTCACATTCTGCACCATTTCCTTTTCCCTGGGAAAGAGACTTGCAATTCTGCCTACTTACTCTGTCCATTATTAGGGACATGGCTAATATCCACGTGGTTTTCATTAATACTGATAGCCTTCCCACTATGTGTGTACAGTAAGTGTGGGATGAAAACTTGCAGGTGTAATATTCAGCTATGATAAAACTGATACAGATTGTGAGATTGAGCGTTACCTGCGCTGCCACCAGTAAAATTCCCGAGTATCAGCTTGTAGTTCTCCAGCTCTCCAGAAATTCCAAAGGCGTCATAGGCAGCAAAACTATATTTGTTTTCAAAATCCGTGAGATCAATGCGAAGCTGAAAGGTTCCTGAAGGGTTTAACATAGGTGACTGTTAGGGACTGTAGGTAAGGCCAGAAGCTGCATTTGTGTTAAACCATCCATTTTGTCTGGAATGGCCTGCTAAGATTATGAAGTCAGCCTTTTGCTGAAATATAAATATAATTTCTCATGTATTCAGCCTCTGCCAAGATATATTTTCTCTTTACTCCGCTTTTTGCTGAGATACATTTTTTAAGCTGCTAGCTTTCTGCTGTTTTAATCAGAAGCAATAGACTAGTTGTTTGGGAAAGGCAAAATTACCTCACATAGTTGCTAGAGAAATGAAGGTTGTTGATAACGAGACAATGAAAGGGCCATGTACTTCAGACAGTGCCTGTCTTGAGAGAATTACGCCCCAAGATCATTCCACTAATATGTCCTGCCCCTAAATCACGCCTCTAATCATAATCACGCCCAGGTTACGCCTACGTTACGCCTCTAACCAATGTTGTCTTTTTTCTGTATAAAAATCTTTACCCTATGCTTAATAAACTGAGGCGGAACGATTGAAACACTGTCCGTGTGTCGGTTCTTTCGTTTTCCCAGGCCCGTATGTTTTACCAGACCGGAGATCAACAGGGCCAGGGTGTGGTGCCAAAGCTTCCCGGGAAGTCAGCAGTGTGGTACTGCTCTGTGTGTGTATCCAGTCCAGTCACAAGGCCTCCAGCCCTTTTTCCAATTGGCAGGGCAAGTTCTTACAGTGACAAATTGAAATCTGTCTGCAGAAGCAGTTAACTGTGATGCCTACCGTATGTTAGCAAACCTCTTTCTTACACAGATTACCTTTAGTTGCTACTCATTCATCCCGCACTAGAGGGCTCCGAACATTGTCTTTTTTTTTTTTAGCTATACTGTACATATCATCCAGTGATTTCTGCATACAAATCTATATTACTTACACTTGTTGTTTATGATATAAAGGATCCCATTAAGTTTTATCATAGAAAGATTCATCTGACCTCAACTTAGGGGGGTACAATTATTTAGTTAAAAGTTCTGGTAGTTTTATTTGTCTTAGAGAAGCTCAATATGAGAGTTGTTTAAAGATGAAATTATATTGAAAGGTTTTAAGGATATCTCTGCTTGAGCACAGGTGGCTCAATCAGTGGCAAAGCCATTAACTGAGCCACTGATTGAGCCACCTGTGCTGAAGCAGTGTGTAATTAATATAGCACAAATTGTTTATTTTAATCAATCTGGCACACGAGAGGTTAACATTGGTTAGGAATTGTCCTACAAACATAAGAATTGTTTTGATGGCCTGTTAAACCCTTGATAAGGCCTCTGATTTATAGGACTGATGGTATGTAGAGATAACACACATGGATTTGTAAGTGTGGGGATTGAAATATGGCTTCCCTGACACTAGAATAAACAGGACTCTTGTAAATGTACATTGAAAGGCATTCTTTGTGTACTTTATAGGAACAAATCCTCCCTAAGTCTGCTGGTCAGACAGCGCATTGCACAGCAGATGCTAATGCCAATTATATACTGTACTATGGGGACATAGTATATGGTTCAGCACCCTAAACTCACCTTAGCAAACTAGACACCCTCTACAACTCAATATACAGCTTTGTCCTCCAATGTAACTACAACACACATCACTGTGAAATGCTCAAAGAACTAGATTGGCCATCACTTGAGTCTAGACGCAAAGTTTATTTTTACTGTCTTGCCTTAAAATACTTTCCGGGCAAACTACCCGCCTATATGAATAAACTCCCCACCCCTACCACATGCAGCACTTATCATCTGAGATCTGACTCCAAAAGACTGTTCACTGTCCCAAGGTTTAACATAGAATGCGGCCGCTCCTCCTCCTCTTACTGTGCACCCCGAAACTGGAACAGTCTACCAGAGATTATCAAAGCCGCTACCAGTCTAAGTACTTTCATAACTAAAGCATTCTCAAAATGTAATCTGGTTTGTAACTGTTACATACACTTATAATATATATTATGTTTGACTGTTCACACAATGTCTTTAAATATAATGTATAACCCTGTTAATTTAGTGTAACCATGTATTGTCATCGTAACTCTGTACCTAGGACATACCTGAAAACGAGATGTAACTCTCAATGTATTACTTCCTGGTAAAACATTTGATAAATGCATTCTTTGGGGGATTCTGCAGAGTATCAGAGGGCGTGGGAAGCAATTATAGGTTCAAAAGTTGGTAGTTTGCCAAATATGAATATCCTGGGCCTGAGCACACTTTGCAAGAATACCGGTAAGAAATAGATATTTATAACCGTTGAGATTACACAAATCAAATGATAAAAAAAAACAGGGTTTTCTATGTATAATCTCTGATATCTGTTTCATATGCAGAAATAGAGGTTATGTGGTCATATTTCATATCCAGGTTTGAATATTAAGTACACAGAGACAACAGTGAAGATGGCATGTGTCTAAGTATTATAGAAACAAAGTTATGAAGTCTTTTATATATTGAGGCAAAGTTTAAACTTCACAAGAAATAATTTTTTTCTTAGTTGTAAAAATATCATTAGAGATTGATGAAAGGGGTGGGTTGAAAAAAACAGAAAGGTGGGCTTTTGTTATTGACAATGAAGGGAATTTATAATATAAAACCTTACTTTTTAATTACGAAGTACAGTACAATTCAACAAGTTGTGTCCGATGTCAACAAGATACGTGAATTCTCATATTCCAATCCATGAGCTCTTTGGAAAAAGTCTGATTAATGTTATGCGATAACGTAAATTTAGAATCTGTTTATTTTTATATTTTGAAGAAACTGTCTGCATTTATTGTAATAATCTTTTTCTCTGTAACCTGATAACTATATATTTTGTATATTACATCTAAACTTTAATAAGTTAATACTTTCAGCTCTGATTGAACTGTTGCACGCTTTGTAAAAAGTAATTTACATTTTCGGACACATTTTGCTACAACAGATTTTTGCTGGTTAAGTGCATAGTTTTCTTTAGTCAACAGGGATTGAAGACCCGTATCACACACTCAATTCTCCTCCTCACTTTTAAAGCTTTACACTCTTCTGCTCCTCCTTACATCTCAGCCCTAATTTCTCGCTATACACCATCCCGACTCTTGCGTTCTGTTCAAGGATGTCTTCTCTGTACCCTTTTTGTATCTAAAGACATCTCCCGCCTTAAACCTTTCTCACTGACTGATCCATATCTCTGGAATACCCTTCTCCTCAATACCCGACCAGCACCCTCTCTATCCACCTTTAAGACTCAACTAAAAACACTCCTGCTTAAGGAAGCATATGCGTAGATCTATGAGTGATAGTTTTACACCGCATACATAAACCTTGGCCCCTTGCAGACGCACTTACCAGAACGCCCTCCTACTGTCTCTATATGTCCTTCCTACCAACCAATTAGATTGTAAGCTCTTCGGAACAGGGAATCCTTTTCCTAAATGTTACTTTTATGTCTGAAGCACTTCTTCCCATTATGTGTTATTTGGATTCTTTGTTATCTATATGATTTTCACGTTTATTACTGCTGTGAAGAGCTATGTACATTAAAGGCGCTATATAAATAAAGACATACATATATACACACCATGGCAAATATCGTTTTTGCGTTATCTTTGGTGGTGGCAGTGGATTAAAGATATATATTGTAATTGAGTAAGGGTAACTATTAACTCATTTGAAGTACCTTGTGAAGGAGAAAGGTGAGACAGCTAGTTGGCTGTGTGTATTAACCCTGGTTGCATATCTAAATCATATGCTCACAAGTATGCCATTAGTGACAGATGGAATATTGGGACTGATTGAGGGGCAGTATTGTTCATTTGAGGGTCCATGCATTGAGAAAAGTGAATCAGAGAGATAAGTGTGTCTATTAACCTTTGTCCCATATACAGGTCACATGCTAACAGGTGTGCTGTACGTGACACATAAAAAATAACATGTTGGTGGCCCTTGGGGGCTGGAGTTTCTTACCCCTGCACTACAGTGTTACAGCAAAACACATTATACAAAAACAGACATCTGTGTTATCTCTCCTTTATATTGCATGTCTTGGAAGAGCCATTGTATCGAGACTAGAGCTTGACACACAATTTACTGGTCTGCAACACATTGATTTGCAAAGCCGTTCTAACTTCTTTTTATCCCTCAAAGACTGCAGTAAAAGTTGAAGATATAGTAGAAGAATTTGACAATACCACTCAAACGCCATCTTACCTGAAGATGTTAAACTGTGAATATTATCGTTCCCCAGCCAGAACTCGCTCAGTTGGCTGCCAAACCCTCTCTTGTATGAATTCCAGTCTCTGAAAAAATCCACAGAACCGTCCCATCGTCTCTGGAAAACCTGCAAGGGGAAACGTCACTGAGCCGTCAGTAGGGCCTGTATATGGAGAAGGCTTTTAGCACATTACATGCATGTTACAGCTGCTGTCAGCTACTATATCTACTATAAATAATGTTCAAGGGTGAATTGGAATGTTATGGGACCATAATACAGAGTATGTTCTTATTACAAAGAGAACAGCAGATAACGACTACCAGGGGATGTCATTATTAAAGGGGCATTGTTTCTAAGTCACTATAACTGTGATATAAATCCTCTCATGGGAATGGGCATGTTAGGGTTAATAGGAAATGCTCTGAATTATTCCTAAGTAAAGGGTCACAATGGGGGTGAGAGGAGGTGATCTGAACTGTTACCAGATGAAAGGATACACTGATGCTGTGATTTTCTCTTGCATGTGGGTTTGTAATATACATATAACAGGATCGGTGTCCAAAGACAAAACACAGAATGCACATTATTTTTTGTTTTTACAATAGGAATCATTTGCAATCTCCTCTGACTTACAATCCATCCTCCCCCGTCAGTATCCATGTCACAAAGCACGGTCAGAGGCTTCTTGCCATCAGGGTATATTGTGTACCAGCCGCTCAGAAATGATCCTTGATTCAGCAGTTCCTTACAGTTCCTAGCAGCTAGATGAGAAAGATACTGTAGGTATCATGGTCAATTTGTTTCATAGACAGCCATCCTGCTTCCTGAATGCATGTAATGTTTCTTCTTGAGATTATAAATCGGCTGCTACCAGGAGAGGGATATATGCCACTGTGTTGTATATGACCAAAAGTGGCACTTTTCTACTATAGGACAGCTGAACCAGAAACTCATTGGTCTCTTTTTATTACCGTCATTTAGATGCCTCTATATGCTTTACGGAGATGTTTAAAGGACAGAAAACATCTATTTTTGTTGTTCATTTTCCACATTTGCAATATGAGTATTTCTGAGAAACACTGTATTTATTGAGGTTACTCCTGCATATATTGATTGCAACAGGTAAATCCTTGATAGTAGAAGGACTGCTGTATGGTATATTAGAACCTTTAAGTAGATATCTTACTTTGCCAGTGTTTAATTGTTTATTTTAGTGAACATCCGCATGTACTGTATCTACTCCAGTCAGAGGACCAAACGGGAAATAGGGAGCAGAGAAGTGCACTTTGTTTACATGGAAACCCGGTGTAAAGTAACAATCTGATACCAATTAGCACTAGAAATGATTTAGAGTGCTTATTCATCAATCCCAAAAATGTAATGAATAAAATGACACTGGGATTAATTAATGTTAGTGATAGTAATGGAATAGGATATTTAACTAAAGCACAGTTGTGCTATCTTTTGTGCTTATTAATACATGCTGACCAGTAATTCTAATGCTCCTAGAGGCACATTCATCAAATGGGGGTATGGCACACATTACCCCACGTCGATGGGAGATAACGCCATTATGGGGGTGATAACTGTTCCAGCACTTTGAGTGGGAAGTGAAACCAAGTAAGCTTATTGCACCTACGTGGAAATAATTTTTCAATGTTGTGATCTCACATCACGTGATTACAGCTTTCTGGAATTGAATTTGACCTGGAGAAACCATTAAACACATTCAAGGTTTTTTCACTCACCATATAAATTCTCAGCTGTGCCTGGATCTCCTTTATCTCCTAATGAGTAAAAACACGAGTGAGTTTGTGAGTGCTGCACTGTGTTAGTGTTGCACCTGTTAGTGCTGCTTAATCTGGTTGCACTTTTCAAAAACAAACATAGTAATAAAGAATGTATTCATCCTATTGTTATTGCTTGTTTACCTAAAAGCTTGTGATGTTGTAATGTCTTCGATGAACAATGGGCATGATATCAGATATCTACTGTACTGTTCAAATACTTCCTGGGCAAGCTACCTGCCTATGGGAAGACACTCCTCACCCCTACCACATGCAGCACTTATCTGAGATCTGGTCTCAAGGTTAGGCAAAGTATCCGGCTGCTCCTCCTTCTCTTACCGTGCACCCCACAACTGGAACAGTCTACCGGAGACTCTCACAGCTGCCACCAGTCTAAGTTCTTTCAAAACTAAAGATATCTCACATTTTAATCTGTTCTGTAACTGTTACATACGCCTATAATATATATTATCTTTAACTGTGAATGCAGTGTCTTGTATATAATGCATACCCTGTTCTTTTAATGTAACCATGTATTTGTCATCATAACTCTGTGCCCAGGACATACTTGAAAACGAGAGGTAACTTAATGTATTTCTTCCTGGTAAAACATTTTTATAAATAAACACTGTACTGTTGGAGCAGTGCAATCAATAAATAACCTGCAGCGTTAAATAGGTTACAAAGGGCATACAGTATGTAGCTATTCTAATACAGAAGTCACTGTCTGTAACTTCCCGGAGGACGTGCTTCTCTGGAGCCCTCACCTTTTTGTCCTTGTATGCCTGCAGCGCCGGCTACTCCTGTTCCAAGAAACAAAATATAATACAGACATTAATGACTCTATAGGTTTGTGGGCCATTCGTTTATCAGCAGAAGGTCTATCCAGTGTTGCAAAGGCTAATAAGGATCTGTAAAGAGGATTGACTTTAACTAGTAGGAGTAGTTACCATGTGACTCCTAGGAAGCTATGGGCCAGTTCTCCAAATGTTCTCCTCGTGTTTTCTTTTAGATCCCTTATTTGGTTTTCTTGAAGCTACATCACATGCCAGAAACTGTTCTGCACGTAACTTAGTGGAAATGTGAAACTGTTATCCATACTGTAGCTATTGATATAATCTCAGACCTGGGGAAATGTTTTGCTGCAGGTGAAAGGGAGAGTAATAATGGTGTGGGGAGTACTTGATATAGAACATTATATCATGTGTTATTTAACATTGCCTATTCCAGGGGTGCTCAGCTCCAGTTTTTCAGGTTTCAGGTTTTCAGGATACCCCTGCTTTAGCACAGGTGGGTCAATCAAAATGACTGAGCAACTGATTGGGCCACCTGTGCTGAAACATAGGTATATGCTAAGATGTGTGTATATAAAGATATATACACGTGTGTGTGTGTGAGTTGGTGGCCTTTGAGGACTGGAGTTGAGCACCCCTGGCCTATTGCTTCATAGAACAACCCCCAGACCATAAAACCACACAAGATGGGCGATCTATCAAAGTTGGCTTGTACAGTATAGAGGCGAGGTCTGGTACGTAGTAATAACTAATGTACCAGATTAAATGAATATCCCAATCTTCCCCTGTGTTAATCTCCTGTATTTTCCTGTGTGCTTCTCATCGTGGGTAAGGGGGTTGTCTCTTTTGTTCTCTCCAGTGTATAAATCATATAGTATGGGCCACAACTGACCTTTTTCCCCTGCTGGTCCTGCCTTTCCAGGGTTTCCTGTAGATCCCTTTTGTCCTGAAAAATAATATAAACTGTCAGATTGTACATTTTGTATGTAAGTATCCATCACTTTCTTTATACAGCCTCTGTTACATCAGAAGGTCTGTGTATGACGTAGCTAATTCCTGAGCAGACACAGAATTTAGGGTAATTGTTCGCCGATCGATCACAGGAGAACGGATCGATCGGCAACTTAGCTAATTACTTATCATTGTTTTTTTTCTCTTGTATCCGCATTGATTCCGGAGATATGCAGATGTTGTAGCATGTGACATCCTTTAATATAATAGTGTGTACAGAGCTTTCAAAACTAAAAGGTCTCTTCACACATATCAATGAAGGATTCTCTTCTAGGTCCATCGAAATCTATGATGATGCCACATGTCTTGTGTGGGAGACACACTCACCATTCTGTCCTGATGATCCAAGTTCTCCTTTTTGGCCAGGAGATCCTAGGATCCCGGGACACCCTCTGAGGATGGTCAACTTGTCCGAGTCTCCAACCCCCACAACTTTCACTTCTGTGGTCAGAGACAAGCAGTGAGTAAGGATCAGAGGGTTTGAATCGATCAGAAGAGAAAGGAGGTGGTGGGGGGGGGGGGGAGAGGAAGAAGAAAGAAGTAAAAGTAAACACGTTGAACATGAATAGGAAAAATAGAGGAGGCCTGAGCCTGCAATCCCTCACAAAGGTTTCACTCGTCTCTAACAATTGCAGTCCCATTAATTATCTGAAGGCATTTCGTGTGGGGGAGCTTCCAGGGGACAGATTTGGATACCCACGGTCTACAGTAAACTACATTGTTTGCTTCAGAGAATGCAACCTGCAAAACCAAGACCCACAAGCCTTTTCCAGATAATCTTTAGTTAAATGGTCACTTTACCTGCCCACTATTGCAGCTGTGCTCAGAATCTACCATATGGCCTCTTGTAACCCTGAGAATTAGTTTAGAGCAGGTGTGCGCAATCTTTTCCCCCTGCGCCCCACTGCCGGCTGTCCCCCACTCCTCGCGCACTCCCTTCTTACCTTGCCTCCAGTGTTCTGACATCACGTTGCCATGGCAACGCGATGTCACGTGGCGTCATTTGCCGCCGTTGCCAGAAGCCTTCTGAGCCAAGTTAAGTGAAGTTAGAGGCCTTCCCTGCTTCCCCGGCATTTTGTTTAAATGCGTTCGGGAATAGCGCGGGGCCTTTGTAAACGCCACGACCCTCGCAGAGAATCTCGCGCCCCCAGTTTGCGTACCCCTGGTTTAGAGGATTGTGCAATGTTTAATGTGACTGACATTTTCTTAGGGTGTACAACTTAAATTTCAGTGTATCATTGCCAGACTTCTTCCTTGTAACCTCAGCAACTTACCTAATTACTTATAATTGTGCGGATTGTATTGATACACACATTAAAGGGAAAAATACAATTAAAAATAAAAAGAACTGACAGATTGCTTTAAATGGGGAAAATCAACCTGCTGAAGGGGGACGACTCAACCTAGTCTCCACATAGATAAATGGATGGGTATCTTCTTAAAGAAATGGTTAAAAAGAGAATCAATATCCATACTACACTTAAACCGAATTGGCTGGGCTAATATTTTTCTTAAGTCTAAAAATATATTGTGCTTTATCAATATTAGTGTAGGCGGACGCTCACAGAGGTATGCAAGGGAGACTGATTATAGTGAAATTAAATAAGCCTTTTATTGCACCTGTTTCCTTAACATCAGGAAACCATCCAAACAAGGGGTAAACAAAGCTTCTATTCACTTGGGAGTATTTCTAGTAAAATACTATGCAGTTCACAACTCCTTTAGATAAGCATGTCTCCCAGCCCCAAACATATAGCATGAAATGAACAGATATAAAAAGTCTTTTAATAAAAGTCTTATCTGTTCCTTGTGGTTTGGAGGGAAAATCTTCTCTGTCCCTGGTAGCTACCTTTTCTTCAGGGTTTGTCAGCATTCAGGTTTAGAAGTTTCCCCTGTGTCTTGAAAGCAGCTCTGCTGTTTCTTCTGGCAGGGCTCAAGACAAGTGTCTCCAAGTTCAGCTCAGGTGTAAGCTAAGGAGTCTCTCTTCCTGTCTCAAAAGATAGGCTTTTCTAAGCCATCTAATCAGGCAGGTGGTGTTTGTTAATTGACTACCAGCAGTTAACCACCACACTGCTGGATTAGAGGCACATTACATGAATAGGGATAACTCAACCTGTTACAATTAGTAATTGTTATTAGCTGAGAAAATGGCAGAGTTTAAGACTACAGTTGAGCTTTTAAATCCCTCATTACTGCAGATGTCCTGTGGGGAGTGGGTTTTAGACTTCTACGGCTTTTAGGGAGGTTGTAAACTATTTATTATTCGGTGATCATCAAAGTCCAGTTTTCAATTTGTGGACACGGCACCAAGCCCAATGTTATTCCCAACACCCCTGAAACATCTGTATCCTGATGGAAGAGTACACACGAGCTCCAGGTTGTGTTTTGCTTAATTGTTTTTTTTCCTTTCTGTCAAAAAGGAATATAACCTCCTGTGGAGCTGAGGCAAGGATAAGGATGGGATAGTAGACAGAGTTCTTCTCTTGATTGATTACCTCAAGAAAAAAGACAAAACATGCAGACAACACTGCAATAGTGCATTACCCATGGACAACAAGTATTTTTTTTTTTTTTATAACTTGTATTTTATTATACATAAATGCATGATATACATAAAAAAAAAGACATCAGGTGCATATTTAGCATATCATATACAATAACAAAAGCATAATAAACTCACGTAGTTTTTCGAGCCCTACTTAACCACGTGAGTGGGAATCGTCATGTGTAAGGTACTGGGGTAAATAATAATATATAAACAAAAAAAAACAAAAAACAAAAAAAAAACCAGGGGGTGGGGGGGAGGAGGTAAAGGAGGGGGTGGGGGGGAAGGAGAGGGGGAAGGTGTATCCAAGGACAAGAATAAGAATACATCTGGGGAACACCAGGACAGCGTGAGGACTATGTATCAACTAGTGAGGCTTTTCTGTAGAATAAGTGATTGGGCGTAAGGAGTATGAGGTTCTAGGTGTGGGGTTGGTTCTCATGCCCCCAAAGGAGAACGCATTTATTACTATTATAGCCAAATTGTGTTACGCTCTACCCCAGGGATGTCTGTTTGGGCAAGCCAGGGGGCCCAAACTTTTAGATAATTGTCACCAGTGTCATTAACTAAGCTCGTTAACTTTTCCATCTGGCAGATAAACCAAATACGATTCCGAATCTTTGGGATAATTGGAATATCGGGGCGTTTCCATAGTGCTGCGATCTCGCACCGCGTAGCTAGAGCAAAATGTGCAATTAGTTTATTGTGTGATTTTGATAGGTTCTTTAGGGGTCTGTTCATGAGAAACAGCCACGGGTCTGGGGGAATAGTGAGATCGAAAACTCTCTGGATCCAATTTCTGATCTTTTCCCATAGCGGGTATATCAGCGGGCAAGACCACAGCATATGTAACAGGTCAGCTGTTCCTCCACATTGTTTAGGGCACAATGGGGAGGACCCTGGTATAAACTTAGATAATTTGAGTGGGGTGAGGTACCATCTCATAAGAACTTTATATGCGTTCTCCTTCAGTGTGGTGCATATAGAACTTTTTGCGGCTCCTAGGAATATAGCCTTCCACTCTTCGTCGTCCAAGGTCTCCCCTAGGTCCCTTTCCCATTGGGTACGGAATGTAGGTGATTGGTGCTTTGAGATTGCAGGCTCGATTACCTCTCTGTATATCGTAGATATGAGTCCCTTAGTGTCGGTTTCTGCCCGACAGAGCTTTTCAAAATTCGCCAATGGGGGGTATGGGGCAAATTTATTATAAAATGATCTGAGCTGGAGGTATTTATGGAATTCAGTGTGGGGGATGTCTTTTTCTAGTCTGATATGGTCAAAAGATTTAATTTTTAGATCATGGCCCTCCAGATCTTTGAGTCTAGTATAGCCTTTTTGTTTCCAAATTGAGTGATTATGACCAATAAGACCCGGTGCAAAGCTACGATTATTCCAAATGGGTGACATCAGGGAATTTGCTGAAGTAAGTGAGTTTTTTAATCTTGATGCTTCCCAAACAGATAAGGAGTTAGCTATTGAGGTGAGCGGTAAAATAGTGTTTTTCCTTGATGTTTTAGGTAGCCAAATCAAATTGTTAAGCTCTAAAGGGGAGCAAGCCGCATGTTCGAGCTCAACCCATCTTTTTAATTTGGGGTCGGAATGCCATTGTATGACCTGGCTTAATTGAGCCGCTTTAAAATATGACAACAGGCAGGGTACCGCTAGGCCACCCGCTAAAATAGGTCTCTTCATAGATAACTTATTTACTCTCGGTTTTTTACCTCCCCAGATAAAATTAGATATTCCAGACTGAAGTGAGAGTATGTCCTTCAGTTTGAGTGGCACAGGTAGTGTCTGGAAGAGGTATAGGATACGGGGAAGTAGATTCATCTTAACGCTGTGAATCCTTCCGATCCAAGAAATCTTCTTGGAAGACCATCTGATTAGGTCTTGTTTTAGAGTCCAGATCAGTTTGGGATAATTTGCTTTATAGATGCTTTTTGCATCTTTGGTGATATAGGTCCCCAAATATTTTATCGAGTTCTTTTGCCAGTTAAAATTGAAATTTAGTTTCAGTAATTTCTCTGTATGTCTAGGGAGGTTGATATTCAGAGCTTCAGATTTGGATTGGTTAATCTTGAAACCTGAGACCTTGGAGAATTTATCTAGTAGGTCAAACAGGTTAGGTAATGACGTAAGGGGTTTGGAGATAATTAATAGGATATCATCAGCATAGAGGGCCGCTTTATGTGATTGGGAGTAAACGTTTAACCCTGAGATATCCGGGCTATCTCGAATTCGTGCCGCGAGGGGTTCAATACATAGGGCGAACAGGAGGGGAGATAAAGGGCATCCCTGTCTTGTGCCACTCTGGATTTGAAATGGGACCGAGGGGAAGCCCTGATGTATGACCCTGGCGGTTGGGCCTGAGTATAGTGACATAATCGCTCTACTCACCCGATTTCCGAAGCCAAATGCCGCGAGCGTCTCTTTTAAGTATGGCCAGTCTATCCTATCAAAAGACTTTATGGGAGGCTCATAAAGCAACGCTAAGGGGCATAATAATTAATCTCACTGCTAAAAGAAAACGAGTGAGGGATTCCAAAATTCGGACGCTCCAATCCAAATTGAATTCCCTTTCATCGAGTCATAAGACCAATCCCGATCCACTTACGACACAGGAACTTAAAGATACAAAAATTGAATTGAATATGTTATTGACTTCCCGGGCGGATAACTCCCTATGTTGGTCTAAGAGGAAGTTTTATGAAAAAGCTAACAGGCCGGATACGATGCTGGCGCGCGCACTGAAAGATAGGCAATCTAAGTTTAATATCCAAGCTATACGCTTACAATCGGGTGTACTTACGGCCAATCCTAAAAAAATAGTGGAAGAATTCGGTTCATTTTATGGCTCCCTATACGACGGTAAGAAGGTGGCACACAATAACAACACGAGCAGCGCACTGAGAGATTTCTTAGCCAGCTCAAAACTGGAGAGATTGACAGAGCTAGACAGAGAAGCTATGGGCGCTGACTTCACATTGGAAGAAGTGTCGCTGGCCATCAAGGAGCTTAAGCCATCAAAGGCACCAGGCCCTGATGGCTTTTCGGGGCTTTATTATAAGAAATTTTCCGAATCACTTGCTCCGAGGCTGCACCAAATGTTTAATGCTATCTTAGCAGGAGCCCCTATTCCTGGGGACATGCTGCGGGCGTCTATATCACTTATACATAAACCTGGCAAGGATCCGCTAAATTGTAAAAGCTATAGGCCAATATCTCTAATTAATACCGATATCAAAATATATGCGAAATTATTGGCCAACAGATTAAGTCACATCCTACCCAGACTAATACACCCAGATCAGGTCGGTTTTGTTAAGGGGAGGCAGGCAGCGGATAACACCCGACGATTTATTGATCTGTTGGAATTGGCTAACAAAAATAACACACAAAGCATGCTATTAAGTCTGGATGCAGACAACAAGTATTTTAAATAAAGAGAGCAATTTAATACATTATAAAAAATACATTATAAAACACAATGATTCCAATAAAAAAACTTTCTGTGCCTCTGCACTTGAACAATGAATCTTGAAACTTGCTCCGCCTTAATAAAAATTGGAATCCTACTCACCAAAAGTGACTAGGACATGAGCATTTGTTTAAGGGTCTTTTCGCCAGGTGGACCGCTTGCCGTGGGGTGAATTGCGCCAGTCAATGAAGGAGGATCCCCTTCTATGCTCGGAGTCTGCTTGCTACCAGAGTCTGGTCGATCAACTCCTCCTCTGACGTCACCACTCGGATTTCACAGCTACGGTGTCCCTGCGATGCCAGAAAACCTCCTACGCGTTTCGAAACTCCAAATAGTGGGTTTCTTCATCAGGGATAGATGCTGCATGGGTCTATACTTCTATATATACCTGTGACAGGGTGAAGTCAACCCCTATCAGTTATGCCTGGGAAACATATGTCTGAGTGCTTCATCCAGCACTCATAAGGGTTAACTCAGGTGGAAGCTAGCTAATCATGATGTAAGCTGACACCTGAGAGCCAGCAAGGTAGATAAGGATCTTGTTACCAGCAGTAGCTGGCTGTGTCAGAGGAGAGCACATGGATAGATGTGCTGCTAGCCAGAAGGATACAGCACACTACTTACTGCAGCCAAAGTAAGATTTCTTTCATTTGTTTGCATGACTGCTTAAAAAGACTCTTACGGTTTGGGTATGGTTTAGCCAGCCAGCCTGCTAGCTAGGACTGCTGTGTTAGTCAGTTTTCTCCCAATGTGGAGCAGGATTTATTTGCTTAAAGGGACAGTGTACCCGCATGTTATGTTGCTGTGGAGAAATAAAGCCACTGAACGTTTTCATTTATCCTGAAACTACACGTGTGGACTGTTCCCTGACCTCGGCTACAGGCCGTCCTGCCACAGGTGGTGTCAGAAGTGGAATGTTGGACGGGCCCTGTATCTGAAGGGCCACACACACACACAGACGAGAAAAAAAAATGGAGACAATTTTTTCTCAGTTCCTTGAGCAACAGCACCAGCTAGCAGAGAAACAAGCTGAGCGACAGGCCCAGCAAGATGAGCGACAGGCCCAGCGAGAGGAAAAGCTACTCCAATTGCTGGCCGAAGGCCCAGCCCCAGGCAGACCAGGGATTCCAAATAACCCACCGGTGATGCTGCATAAAATGAAGCCAAACGAAGACCCAGAGGCATTTCTCCTCACTTTTGAAAGGGTACCCACGGCCCATGGCTGGACAGTGGATCGCTGGGTAACGACTCTGGCTCCACTCCTCATAGGGGAAGCTCAGGCAGCCTACCAGGCTCTTCCAGCAGACGAGGCCATGGACTATCAGCAACTAAAGGCTGCTATTCTGGATCGCCTAGGCCTCACTCCAGAGGCCTACCGACAGCGGTTCCAGACAGTCAAATATACAAACAGAGACAGACCCCGGGTCGTAGCCCACCGCTTAGTAGACTTATGTACCAGGTGGATACAACCGGAAAAACATGACAAGGCAAAGATCCTTGAACAGTTTGTGCTCGAGCAGTTCATACAGATACTGCCCCCTCCTCCCGCTCCTGGGTAAAAAGACACGCTGCATTTTCCCTGAATTCAGCGGTCCGCTTGGTGGAAAACTTCCTGGGCGACGACACCCAACAGGATAGCTGGGAACGGCTGGTGCAAACACCAGTTGCTTCCGGTGATGCTAGAGGCAGGAGAGCAGACAATCGAGGGGTCTACAACCCGCCAGCTCGGGAGATCCAGTCAACCCGATCGGAAGAACCTTTCCCATCTTGGAGGGTTCCTGGTACAAACTCCCGCAGAGACGCCCATCCTGGGTCCGAGGCCACTGGATCACTCAAGGGAGGCCGCCACCCACAGTATTCCCCGAGAACCTGGACTCCTGTCACCCACCCGGTGGAGAGGATAACCCCACCAACCAGAAGGGAGGACCCCATCCAACAGCGGAGAGGTCCAAACACCGAGCCCCGTCGAGAGCTTCCGCTGATGACCGAGGTTGCGGATTCAGGAGATGATGAGATGGACTGTTCATATGGCAGAACCACTGCCACAGCTTGTCTCCGAGGGGACCACAATCCGTGGTTAATCCCAGCATCTCTGGAGGGGACAAAAGTAAACGCCATGCTGGACTCGGGCTCTGGAAAAACCCTGATCCTAGAGGGCCTAATTCCAAGCAATAGACTATCTTATGACTCTCCTTGGAATATCGAGTGTATCCATGGGGATACAAAGAGATACCCGACGGCGAACGTTCTACTGCTTATCCAGGATCAAGAGGCTAGCCTACTAGTGGGAGTTGCTCCCTGGCTACCTGCTCCTGTTCTGACTTGTTCCCTTTTTCCCCAGAGATTTTTCCCCGTAGACACCATGTCCCAAAGACACGTAAACAGAGACGTGCGGAAAAAGAGGACTGGTTAAGAAAGGCTGGGACTGTTGGTAACATTAGTCAGCCCAAAGGACTGCAGGTCATGGCCGGGGATGACCAGGGTGGGGAACAGATAGATACGGGAATTTTGCCAGACCTGGATCTTCCTGACTTCCGTCAGAAGCAGAGGGAGGTTCCAGCTCTGGCTAGACAATATGAGAAGGTGGTACAGGTCAACAACAAGATAATGGATGAACAGGGTGTAAAAGTGTTTCCACATTTTGAACTGTTGAATGACATTCTATATCGTGTGAATAAGGTTACACAAACAGGGGAGGTAATTCGACAGATGCTAGTCCCTAAAGGGTTGATTAAAACAGTGTTCACCCTAGCCCATACTCTCCCATGGGGTGGTCATTTGGGCAGAGATAAAACCACGGACCGCATCTCGTCCCGGTTTTACTGGCCAGGCATACATGGTGACATCATGAAACTATGTGAGACGTCCTGAATGCCAGTTAACTAGCCAAAAAGGACAGAAGCCAGCTCCCTTGGTTCCTCTGCCCTTGGTAGCCGTCCCATTCGAGAGAATTGGGGTAGATCTGGTCAGACCTTTAGAACCCTCTGCGAAGTGACATAAATTTATACTCGTTGTGGTAGATTATGCCACCAGATATCCTGAGGCCTTCCCTCTGAGATCAGCCACTGCTAAACAGGTTGCTCACAGGCTGTTAGAACTGTTCTCTAGGGTAGGACTTCCCCAAGTAATGTTAACTGACCAGGGAACAAATTTCATGGCAAAGTTAATGCAGGATGTCCTAAAGTTATTGGAGGTAAAATCCGTCCGGATCTCAGTCTACCATCCTCAGACTGATGGATTGGTAGAGAGGTTTAACCGTACTTTAAAAACCATGCTTAGGAAGTTTGTGGACACTGAAAAGCGAGCTTGGGATGAACTTCTCCCTTTCCTGTTGTTTGCGGTACGAGAAGTTCACCAATCATCCACAGGCTTCTCCCCGTTTGAGCTCCTATATGGATGCCAACCTCGGGGTATTCTCGACCTACTGAAGGAATCCTGGGAGGAGGAGCCTTCCCCCTCCAAGAATACCCTTCAGTATGTCATAGACCTTAGAAACCGCCTAGACATGATAGGTCGGTTTGCTAAGGAAAACCTCAAATCTGCCCAAGAACGTCAAGAGAGGCAGTACAACCAAAATGCTCGCTTGAGGGTCTTCCAACCTGGGGACCAAGTGATGCTACTACTACCAACATCAGAGAGTAAACTCCTTGCGAAGTGGCAGGGTCCTTTCCAAGTTCTCCGCCGCACCGGGGAGGTGAACTATGAGATCTCTCAACCAGGGTCCAGGAAGGGTAAACAAATCTACCACGTGAACCTCCTGAAACCCTGGAAAACGATGAGATCGCTGTTCATCCACCCTCGGGAAGGAGAGACGGATTTGGGTCCGCAGCTTCCAAAGGGTAGTACGTACAATGACCATCAGGTTCCCATGGGAGGGCAGTTAACAACAGAACAAAGGTCAGACCTACTAGAATTATGTGACCAGTTCCCAGATGTTTTTTCTGAGCTGCCACGACAGACTAATTTAGTGTCCCATAGGATTGAGACAGAACCTGGCATAAAAGTACGGTCCCGTCCCTATAGATTGCCAGAGGGCCGAAAAGACCTGGTAGAGAGGGAGATTAATTATTATTAATAAAATATTTTACCAGGAAGTAATACATTGAGAGTTACCTCTCGTTTTCAAGTATGTCCTTGGCACAGAGTAAAACAGATAATACATGGTTACAAGTACAGTTACATAAATGAACAGGGTATACATTATATACAAGACATTGCATGCACAGTTAAAGAAAATATATATTATGAGCATATGAAACAGTTACAGACCAGATTAAAGTGTGAGACAGCCTTAGATTTGAAAGAACTTGAACTGGGGGTGGATGTGAGAGTCTCTGGTAGGTTGTTCCAGTTTTGGGGTGCACGGAAGGAGAAGGAGGAACGGCCGGATACTTTGTTGAGCCTTGGGACCATGAATAGTCTTTTGGGGTCTGATCTCAGGTGATAGGTGCTGCATGTGGTAGGGGTGAGGAGCTTGTTCAGGTAGCTGGGTAGCTTGCCCAGAAAGTATTTGAGGGTGAGACAGGAAAGGTGAACTTTGCGCCTAGACTCTAGTGATGACCAATCTAGTTCTTTGAGCATTTCGCAGTGATGTGTGTTGTAGTTGCATTGGAGAACAAAACGACAAATTGAATTGTAGAGGGTGTCAAGTTTGCTAAGGTGGGTTTGAGGAGCCGAGCCATATACTATGTCTCCATAGTCAATAATTGGCATTAGCATCTGCTGTGCAATACGCTTTCTGACCAGGAGACTTAGGGAGGATTTGTTCCTGTAAAGTACCCCTAGTTTGATACCCTGACAACCAAGACCTATGCCAATGTGCATCCCGAATGTTAAGTGGGAGTCAAACCATAAGCCCAGGTATTTAAAACTAGTGACAGGTGTTAGGGTGGTGTTAGCGTTGGTTCTAATCAGGAGCTCAGTCACTGGAAGCTTTAGAAATTTAGTCTTAGTCCCAAATACCATTGTTACAGTCTTGTCAGTGTTTAAAAACAGTTTGTTTTGGGAAATCCAGTTTTCGAGTATCAAAAAGTCAGACTGAAGTATGTGTTGAAGGTCAGAGAGGCTATGGCTGTGTGCATATAGGATTGTGTCATCTGCATACATGTGTATTGAGGCTTCCTTACAAGCTTTGGGAAGATCATTAATGAACACTGAGAAGAGTAGGGGCCCCAGAACAGAGCCTTGCGGGACACCACAGGTGATATCCAGGGGGTTGGAGTTAGAGCCTGAGATGGACACATGTTGGGATCTTCCTGATAGGTAGGACTGAAACCAGTTTAAAGCATGTTTCCCTATTCCAGAGCTCTGGAGTTTGTTAAGCAGGATAACATGATCAACTGTGTCAAAAGCCTTTGCAAAATCTAGGAATACTGCACCAGTGAGTTGTCCCCGTTCCATTCCACACTGGATTTCTTTGCAAACTTTTAGCAGGGTAGTTATGGTGGAGTGTTTGGGACGAAACCCAGATTGGAATTGGCTAGGGAAATTTGTCTTGGTATAGAAATCGCTTAATTGGGAGTGGACACATTTTTCCATGACTGGATAGAATTGGGAGAAGTGAGATTGGCCTGTAGTTTGAGACAGTGTTTTTGTCCCCACTTTTGAAGATTGGGACAACTCTGGCAGTTTTCCAGGTCTTAGGGATATGGCCTGCAGACAGGATAGAGTTGACTATGGACGCAATTGGTTTGGCAATGGTTGGGGCACCAAGTCGTAGGAACCTAGATTGTAGTAAGTCAGGTCCACGTTGGCTACTTAGTTTTATTTATTTTATTTATTTATTTATTTATAAAATATTTTACCAGGAAGTAATACATTGAGAGTTACCTCTCGTTTTCAAGTATGTCCTGGGCACAGAGTAAAACAAATAATACATGGTTACAAATACAGTTACATAAATGAACGAGGTATACATTTATATACAAGACATTGCATGCACAGTTAAAGAAAATATATATTATGAGCGTATGAAACAGTTACAGACCAGATTAAAGTGTGAGACAGCCTTAGATTTGAAAGAACTTAAGCTGGTGGTGGATATGAGAGTCTCTGGTAGGTTGTTCCAGTTTTGGGGTGCACGGAAGGAGAAGGAGGAACGTCCGGATACTTTGTTGAGTCTTGGGACCATGAATAGTCTTTTGGAGTCTGATCTCAGGTGATAGGTACTGCATGTGGTAGGGGTGAGGAGCTTGTTCAGGTAGCTGGGTAGCTTGCCCAGAAAGTATTTGAGGGTGAGACAGGAAAGGTGAACTTTGCGCCTAGACTCTAGTGATGACCAATCTAGTTCTTTGAGCATTTCGCAGTGATGTGTGTTGTAGTTGCATTGGAGAACAAAGCGACAAATTGAATTGTAGAGGGTGTCAAGTTTGCTAAGGTGGGTTTGAGGAGCCGAGCCATATACTATGTCTCCATAGTCAATAATTGGCATTAGCATCTGCTGTGCAATACGCTTTCTGACCAGGAGACTTAGGGAGGATTTGTTCCTGTAAAGTACCCCTAGTTTGGCATAGGTCTTGGTTGTCAGGGTATCAATGTGCATCCCGAATGTTAAGTGGGAGTCAAACCATAAGCCCAGGTATTTAAAACTAGTGACAGGTGTTAGGGTGGTTTTAGCGTTGGTTCTAATCAGGAGCTCAGTCACTGGAAGCTTTACAAATTTAGTCTTGGTCCCAAATACCATTGTTACAGTCTTGTCAGTGTTTAAAAACAGTTTGTTTTGGGAAATTTAGTTTTAGTTTGAGGAGCGCTTGTGTAATCTCCTCTTCAGATACTGGGCTAAATTGAAAATTGTGGGCAGTGTTGGGAGGGGGTGGGACTGTAGGGATACTCCCAGGATGAGATTCATGTTTGGGGATTGTGCTGCGTTTCGCTAATAAGTTAGTGGCACACCCCACAAAGTAATCATTGAATGCATTTGCAATGTCAGTGGGGTTTGTCAGAGTAATATCCCCCTTAGTGATATTACTTGGTTGTTGATGGTTAGGAGGCTGGAATATATTGTTGATAACCTTCCAGAAGTTAGCTGGGTTTGATGTATTTTGGTGGAGATTGTCAGAGTAATATTTTGCTTTCTCATGCCTTGTTTGCCTTGTGCACATGTTCCGCATGCATCTGTAGTGATTGAGATCCTTGGTAGTGCCAGTTACTTTGTAGCTTTTCCACAAGGCATCCCTGAACTGGTAGAGTGCTATAAGGTCCGTTGTAACCCATGGAAGGTGGGCCCCCCGTACCCTTATTTTGCATACTGGAGCATGGGTATCGCAGAGTTTTAAAAACTCGGATTGGAAATAGTCGAGCGCAGAATCGGGATCGGGAATTAAATCGAATCTGTGCCATGGGCAGTTGGTAAGGTCATCCAGAAACTGTTGTGGGTTAAAGTTTTTAAATGTTCTAGTGAGGAGAACTTTAGGGCTTGATTGGGGCGGTTTAATTTTCCTTACACAGTACACTATTGCATGGTCACTGAAAATGTCAGGAAGGATGCCAGAGGATTGGATTCTGCTGGGGTTTCAGGAGAGAATCCTGTCTAGCAAGGAATGGTTATGCGATTTCAGGTTTATCCGTGTGGGTTGGGAAATGAGTTGTGATAGGTTAAGTGACTTGAGTTATATCTGGATTTTGTGGTTTTTAGGGTCAAGCCAATTGAATTTGAAATCCCCAAGAACTAGCAGCTCACTCTTCTCATTCAGAGAGGAAATGGAGCCAAGAAATTGGGTGATATCAGTCAGGGATTGTAGAGGGGCTTTAGGGGGGCGGTAGATGCCAGCGAGCAAGATGGGCTTAGAAAAGGGGAGGCAGATTTTGCCAACTAGAGTTTCAAAAGAGGGTGGGCTTGGTGGGCAATTTAACAGTGTAAATTGTAAGGTGTCTGCAATATAAAATAACACCCCTCCTCCTCTTTTTGACCTATCTCTCCTAAAAATGGAGTATCCCTGAATGGCAATATTTGCATCAGGGGTTTTAGGGGATAGCCATGTTTCTGTAAGAACGATGGCTTTGGGTTTATGCATAAGGCACCATGCCCTTCGTTCATCCAGTTTGGGCAGCAGGCTCCGGATGTTTATATGGGCGACAGATAGCCCTTTTTGGAATTTAAAGGTGGAATTCTCAGGGGCATGGGACAGAGCTGAAATGGGAGGACCTGGGTTAGGTTCAATATCACCTGCTAAAGAGAGTAATAGTATGAGTAGAAATTTGGTTAGTTGTTTGCAAGTTGTAGATTTGTGGTGTTTGCCATTTGAGTGAGAGGTGGTTGGTGTGCTGGTTTTTAGAGTTCTCCACCAACATTCAGTAGATAGTGCAAGGCTTTTGAGTAGTCCAGGGTGTATGGTGATGTTGGGTGTGGGCCAGGATGGAGGAGTTTGTAGTGGATAGAGGGAGTAACATCTCCATGAGGCCAGGAGAAAGAAAACAGTTGAAATACATAGCAGGTTCATGATGCCAGAGATAGGCAGTGCTGCAAGGAGCTGTTGTGAGCAGAGTGAGTGTGAGCAGACTAAACAGCAGGTGTGTGCCTGTTCCTTGTCAAATGTTTAGCTGTATTGCAATGCTAGAGTCAGTTCAGGGTTTCAGTGTATTGTGCAGTCAGTTTTGGGAGAGACTGCAGTAAACAAATTGTAAAGGGGTGGGGGGTTGAAATAGGCAGGTTAGCAAGCTTGGGATCATAGTGTGATCTGAATAGCTTACCGTTTGTTGTCTTGAGTAAAAGAGTGTACAGTAGATCCAGTCCCCAGTCACCTCTAGTCAAACTGTAGTCTAACAGATAATAGACATGTTGGAATTGGGCGTGATCGAGGAGTCCCACAGCGAATGGTGTAGCCCTATCGTGTTGGTCCCTAAACCAGATGGGAAGGTGAGGTTTTGCGTGGATCTGCGAAAGGTAAATGCTGTATCCAGATTTGATGCATATCCAATGCCTAGGGTGGATGAATTGCTTGACTCGCTTGGGAAAGCAGAGTATATCTCTACCCTAGATCTCACGAAAGGATATTGGCAGATACCTCTAGCGGAAGAATCCAAATGCAAAACTGCCTTCGCCACCCCTCTCGGGTTATACCAATTCGTCACTATGCCATTTGGGTTACATGGGGCTCCAGCCACATTCCAAAGGTTAATGGACAAGGTACTACGACCCCATAGGGCATATGCCGCGGCCTACTTGGATGACATTGTCATCTATAGCAGACACTGGCAGTCTCATATAAAAAGGTTAAGGGCAGTCCTAACGTCCTTAAGAGAAGCAGGGCTCACTGCAAATCCAAAAAAATGTGCCGTGGGTAAATCCACTACAAAGTACTTGGGCTATGCCGTTGGGGGAGGGATAGTAAGGCCACTAGCTAGCAAGGTGGCCGCCATAAAGGAAGTCCCCACCCCACAGACAAAGACACAGGTCCGCTCCCTTTTGGGGTTAGCACGGTATTACCGGCGGTTTATCCCCAATTTTTCAGAAATATCTGCACCCCTAACAGATCTGACAAAAAAGAGTGCCCCGACCCAAGTTAAATGGTCTTGGGAGTGCCAAGACGCCTTTGACATGCTAAAAAAGTGCCTGTCAGAGGGCCCCGCTCTTCGGAGCCCAGATTTTAAAGAGCCCTTCATCATCCAGACGGATGCCTCAGAGGTAGGACTGGGAGCAGTGCTGTCTCAGCAATTTGATGGTGTTGAACACCCCATACTGTTCATCAGCCGGAAGCTGTTCCCAAGGGAAGTGAGGTATTCCGTTATTGAGAAGGAGTGCCTCGCTGTAAAATGGGCAATTGAGGCCTTGAGACATTATGTCGCCGGAGTACACTTCACCCTGGTCACTGACCATGCGCCCTTGAAGTGGTTAAACACCATGAAGGACACAAATCCAAGGTTGACCAGGTGGTATATGGCCCTCCAACCCTTCTCTTTTGATATTCAGCATAGACCTGGAAAAGACCATGGAAATGCTGATTTTTTGTCAAGAGAAGGAGTGGAGGGTCGGGCTTCAGCCGTGTGGGACACTAGCCACACACAAATAGGGGAGGTATGTGACAGGGTGAAGTCAACCCCTATCAGTTATGCCTGGGAAACATATGTCTGAGTGCTTCATCCAGGACTCATAAGGGTTAACTCAGGTGGAAGCTAGCTAATCATGATGTAAGCTGACACCTGAGAGCCAGCAAGGTAGATAAGGATCTTGTTACCAGCAGTAGCTGGCTGTGTCAGAGGAGAGCACATGGATAGATGTGCTGCTAGCCAGAAGGATACAGCACACTACTTACTGCAGCCAAAGTAAGATTTCTTTCATTTGTTTGCATGACTGCTTAAAAAGACTCTTACGGTTTGGGTATGGTTTAGCCAGCCAGCCTGCTAGCTAGGACTGCTGTGTTAGTCAGTTTTCTCCCAACGTGGAGCAGGATTTATTTGCTTAAAGGGACAGTGTACCCGCATGTTATGTTGCTGTGGAGAAATAAAACCACTGAACGTTTTCATTTATCCTGAAACTACACGTGTGGACTATTCCCTGACCTCGGCTACAGGCCGTCCTGCCACAATACCCAATTTCCTTTAATTATGGTGATTATCAACTGGATGACTCCCAGTTGAACAAAGAGTCCTCTGATAGAACTTAAATGTAGATATTTCTCTACTGCTTCAAAGTAACAATACAAATATACACACAAATGTACACACGTGCCAATGTACACACATCAATGCAATATAAGCTATATAAGTAAAAAGCAATTGTTATGTAAGCAAAAAACAATTGTTGTATTGAATCATAGAAGCCCAGATTGTGTTTCCTAATCAGTGGGGGAGAATTAGCCCTCTTTCATAATACTCAATGAGTAGAATATGGAATCACAGTACCTGAGCTAATGTGTCAGAGTTAATATGTCAATTATAGCGACACACATCAAAATACATCAAATTACCTGAAAATCAAACAATTCTATGCCAGAATAAGGTTGTGAATACAGAAATGTTGGATTTAACAGATGTTATTAACAAACATAGTCAGCAAAATATACAGTCAACGTAATACTGATTTATATGGGAGAGACTGTCAGGAATCTGCGTTCTCCACGCTCCCCACACAGAGCACCCCCTTCCCGCAGGGAGCCCCTGGACACACAAAACAAACCTCCACGGCTCCTCGCCCCTGCCGCCGTTGCGGGATCACTCCCCTCGGCGATTCCTCTGCTCAGCGCCGGGCGCGCCCACGCCCTCCTGCACGCACACCTGCACCATCCACTGGCTCGGTTCACGCGCGTACACGAGTTACGGAGCACGCTCAGCCTGCACACTCTTCTTCCCGTCCCCCGGACCTCAGGCTCCGCCGCCGCACACTGCACGGGCATACTCAAGTTACCAACAAGACTTACCTGGCCTGTTATGCCTGCACCAATCTGCAGTGTCTCCCTGTAGCTCTTCCTGTCCCGCCTCCGTTCCTAATTGGATCTTCCTGCTTTATCTAGCTGCTCTCTGCTCTCAGTCTTTGCTCGACATAGTCTCTGTATGGAAGTACTTCTGGATACTCTCAGTGTTTTCACAGGTTCTGACGCAGCTCGTATGACTACCCCCTCTGGCTCTCGATCTCGGCACTCCTTGGACAACGCTCACTCTGGTAACCCCTTGAACACGGCTTGGACTACGACCTATCTCCACTCTCCACTCCCTGACTTCGGCGAGGCATCCTTCACTCTATCTCTACAACCGGTACCGGCAAGTATTGTCTACCTTACTACACCTGGCCTGGCAACGCTTCATACCACACTCCGGACACGCTCCCTTTGCTGCGGGTGCATGTATTACCACTTCCCCCTTCAGCTCAGGGGATGGGTCTGGTCTGCGGGCAGCACCGGCGTAACAGAGACAAAGCATCAGGAAGGAACCTACAGCAATGACTTTGATAACCAATATGCTATTTATCATTATGTTGTTTATTAGTGAACTAATTAGTTAAATAATATAGTGAATATGGTAAAAATGTTATTAATTATAAGTGCAATTAATTAAAATTAAATAATAATAATTAAATGTGATATGTTTAAATATGAAAAATAGTGCTATTTATTATATTGTGATATTTTTAAATAATTTTTCATAATTTTTCTAGACAATTTAATTGATAAAAATAGAATTAGTAGTATTTCATGAGATTTCACAGGCAACCACATGTAGTGCACAGCTAGATCAGAAATGCAATACTTTTAACATTTGTCAGCAGACAATTTACTGTGCAATTTATGTGATTCTATTTAAGAAAAGCTGATAAGTCAAATTCGATATTTAACCCCTGAGGACTGAGCGTTTTTAATTCAAAAATATAAAATGACTCTCTTTTGGAGATGAAATTCAACTTATCTCCTCCTCGCTTGCAAAATGTGGGACATTCAATGGCATGACACCTCAATCCTTCCGGACTTTGTGCACGTTTTGTTTTAAAGTGGAGAGATACATTATGGGACTCGAAGCCTCTTTTGATGTTGTATATATGCTCTCCTAATCTTCTTTGCAATGTTCTACCCGTGCGGCCCACATATTGTAGACCGCACGGGCATTCCAAAAGGTAGATAACAAACTGACTATGACAATTTATTAATGTCTTAATAGAATATTCTTTCTGTGTAATGTTTGATGTAAATTTTTTAGTCTTAATACTATGCTGACACGCTATACACTTAGAGCATGGGAAGTATCCCTTGATACTATCCCTAGTAGTTAATGAATTCCTACTGAATGGGCAGCTTGGTGACAATTTTGATTTGAGATTGTTTGCTTTCCTGAAATATATTTCTGGTTTTTCTTCCAGATATGTCTTCAAAATGTCAACTTGCCTTAGAAGACTCCAGTATTTACCAAAGGTTTTGATTATCTGCGGAGCCAGAGAGTTGTATTGTGTAATAAAAGCCACTGTATTGGTCATATTGTCCTGTCTCTTTTTTGGTTTATATTCCAATAAGTCGGATCTTGTCATATCTCTTACAGTCTCAATGGCTCTATCTAGCTGATGTCTATTGTAATCACGATCAATGAACCTTTGTTTTAAATCCTGTGCCTGTACATCAAACATTAAAGGGTCAGAACAATTGCGTTTAATCCTAACCAGCTGTCCTTTAGGAATATTCCTAATCCAATTTGGATTATGGTTACTGCTGGCTAGGAGGTAATTGTTGGCTTGGACCGGTTTATAAAATGTTTTTGTTTGTAAAACATTGTTTTCGATGTATATCTGGAGGTTCAAAAATTCCATGCAATTCTTACTTTCCTTAAATGTAAATTGTAAATTTCTATCATTGCCATTTAGATGTAATTTGAACCTCTCCAACTCACAATGAGTCCCTCTCCATATGAATATGACGTTTTTCACCATATTCACTATATTATTTAACTAATTAGTTCACTAATAAACAACATAATGATAAATAGCAAATTGGTTATCAAAGTCATTGCTCTATGTTCCTTCGTGATGCTTTGTCTCTCCCATATAAATCAGTATTACGTTGACTGTATATTTTGCTGACTATGTTTGTTAATAACATCTGTTAAAACCAATATTTCTGTATTCACAACCTTATTCTGGCATAGAATTGTTTGATTTTCAGGTAATTTGATGTATTTTGATGTGTGTCGCTATAATTGACATATTAACTCTGACACATTAGCTCAGGTACTGTGATTCCATATTCTACTCATTGAGTATTATGAAGGAGGGCTAATTCTCCCCCACTGATTAGGAAACACGTGTGTACATTTGTGTGTATATTTGTATTGTTACTTTGAAGCAGTAGAGAAATATCTATATTTAAGTTCTATCAGAGGACTCTTTGTTCAACTGGGAGTCATCCAATTGATAATCACCATTATTAAAGGAAATGGGGTATATATAGAAGTATAGACCCATGCAGCATCTATCCCTGACGAAGAAACCCACTATTTGGAGTTTCGAAACGCGTAGGAGGTTTTTTGGCATCGCAGGGACACCGTAGCTGTGAAATCCGAGAGGTGACATCAGAGGAGGAGTTGATCGACCAGACTCTGGTCGCAAGCAGACTCCGAGCATAGAAGGGGATCGTCCTTCATTGACTGGTGCAATTCACCCCACGGCAAGCGGTCCACCTGGCAAAAAGACCCTTAAACAAATGCGCATGTCCTAGTCACTTTTGGTGAGTAGGATTCCAATTTTTATTAAGGCGGAGCAAGTTTCAAGATTCATTGTTCAAGTGCAGAGGCACAGAAAGTTTTTTATTGGAATCATTGTGTTTTATAATGTATTTTTTATAATGTATTAAATTGCTCTCTTTATTTAAAATCCTTGTTGTCCCTGGGTAATGCACTATTGCAGTGTTGTCTGCATGTTTTGTCTTTTTTCTTGAGGTAATCAATCAAGAGAAGAACTCTGTCTACTATCCCATCCTTATCCTTGCCTCAGCGCCACAGGAGTTTTTTTCTTCTACGATACCAAGGGCCTCATGCAGAGAGCATAGAATTTTAAAAATGGCGAATTTCATAAAAAGTAGCTTTTTTGGAGAGTTTTATTCTCCATATGCAGAAAAGTGCGAATTCTGCTATGTTTAACATGGATGCGTGTGGCGAGTTTAAATTGGCGAGATGCGCGCTTCAGAAACGTGTAAAAACAAATTCGCGCCTTTTTTTTCCCCTTTACTATAGGCGGCGAGCGCCATCTTGCCATATTTTCATGGCGCGGCAAAAATGCGAGAATCGCGCCTTTTTTTGGCGCGAACAGCCGCTACTTGCCGTTCGCACCTCTCTGCATTCGGAGAGTTTTAAAAATGGCGCGATGGAGGTTCTCGCCAGCCGCGAGGCGAGTTTTAAACATAGAAATAAAAAAATGGCGCGTTTTTCGCAACTCGCCATTTTATGCCGTTTTCTGAGGGAAATTGAACAAAAAATGGCGAGTTTTGAAATAACGATGCTCTCTGCATGAGGCCCCAAGTCTGGTTAGGAGATACCAGATTAACTTCTTTGGGCAGCTCCAGGACTACCTTTTGGACTTTATATCACAGGTTTCTAAATTATCATTGTTTGCATGAGCGCTATTTTGCACCTATATTTCCACCACAAAGGAATATAGATGCATCTTGCCTAATTATTCCCAGTGGTAACACAACATATCCTGTTGTAACGCAGAATATCAAAGTGTTTCCATGGGATTCAATGGCAGTGATGGTGCCCCTATCCCACCAGTGGGGACAATGAAGGCTGATACTTCTGTATATATACTCTTGCCAATGTACAATAAAGATACATTTTTGCCCTCAAAAGATATACAGGTAGTCCTCGTTTTACAACGCTTCGT
Source organism: Ascaphus truei (assembly GCF_040206685.1). Classification (NCBI taxonomy): domain Eukaryota; kingdom Metazoa; phylum Chordata; class Amphibia; order Anura; family Ascaphidae; genus Ascaphus; species Ascaphus truei. Next base: position 14,067,176 of record NC_134503.1, read on the forward strand.
TTTACAACGAATGGCTTATCCAACGCTATGCAATGCATACCTATGTTCATTTTTACAATGCCAAAACGGCTTATCCAATGCTCTTACGACGCTTTGCAACGTTGTTTATGTGTATATAATATATATATTATACTATATTATACTATATAATATATTATATTTTTATATTATATATAATGTTATATTATATATATAATACATATATGCACTATATAATTTATGTGTGTGCTGCATATCTTATTGTCTGTGTAAAATATTTGGTGTATTTTAGTGTTAAAAATGCCTTTAGGAACGGAACCTTTCATTAAAACAGTGTTCCTATGGGAAAACGTGTTTCGCTTTACAACATTTCGCTATCCAACGCCATTTTGAGTAACACATTGTGTCGGATAACCGAGGACTGCCTGTATTGAAAATTAGGCAACTAATGCACGGGGGCCTAACGTCACAGGTCATAGAATCCTGAACGCAGATCTTTGTTCAGAATCTAATGGAAGAGTCACCATAATCCTAAATCTTGTGTATATGTTTGTCAGTGACTTACCTGGACATGAGTCCTCAGCATCACAGAGCGTGGTCACCAGCAAGAATACTGTGATTGCTGAAGTCCACATGATAGTTGTCGGTTGTTTGGTCCCTTCTTTCCAGCAGCACGTTCACTGGATTGTTGTTTGAGCAGAGAACAGACGAGCTTATCAAGAAATATTTATAACTCCTCCTTATCTAAATTCCTCCCTGTCTTTTCATATCTATGAAGACTGTTGCACAATTTCTACACAAAATATTCTCTGTCCCTCTTTTGTTTTTCTCATCATTATAACACTTTCATAGTTTTCTACCGTTTAAGACGACCTCACCCTGGTATTTATAGTTTTGTTTTGATGCAGTCTTTGCCACAAAGATCCCCAGCCACAGGGAGGTGGTGACATAACTTTAGTAACGCCTTTTTTGTTCCGTGTAACCCATGTCTTTCTCCCAGGAGCGTGTCATTATTGGACCTTATACTACTTATGAATCTGAAGTATCTGGGTTCCATGTGGTCACAGTGCTACTACATTGCCTTGACCAGGTATCTTCTAACACAGCGGTGCGCAAACTGGGGGTGCGACCCCCAGTGGGGGGCGCGAGACTGCCGGCGGGGGGGCGCGGGGTTTACAGAGGCCCCGCGCGCTTCCCGAAGGCACTTAAATTAAGTGCCGGGGGAGCTGCATGGCCTCTGTAAACCTTTACTTACCTAGGCTCCGGCGGCTTCCTTCCTGCGTCGCCATGGCAGCGCGTAATCAAAATGATGCTGCGTCATGACGCCGGAGCGCAGGTAAGTGGGGGTTAGGGGGGGGGCGCGGGAGTGAGGGGACCGCTGGCAGGGGGGCGCAGGGAAAAAAGTTTGCGCCCCCCTGTTCTAACAGATGGGCAAGGCTCTGCCTTCTTTTGTAGGAGGGCCTTAGATTAGGGGTTCTCAAACATTTCAGTGTTAATAATCATGTGGATGAGCCCCACACTTATCTCGGTACATCAATATATTTCTGTATATATTGTGACAAACGCCACCCTAGCGTAGCGCTGACGTCTGTCTGGGCTCTTCCCGACACGGTCTTCTAGGGTTATTCAGAGAAACACATGGCATTATAGTGCGTAACTCAGGCTTCTGCCTGTTTTATTTCGTCCCGGTAGGGGACTGCAGCTTTAACAAATACTCATTGGAGGCACTCAGCTATTAACCTTCAGCAGTTTGTTCTTATATTAGTGACATAATATGTCATACGGCCTGTCACGTTAAGAAAACGAAATCATAAAAGTAAAGCCTACCCTTTTTAGGGAAACTCACTACACAGCAGCATAAGCCTTTCTGATTGTTGAGTAGATATTGTAGTTAGAGGAAGCACACAGGAGACTTATGTTGAGTTCAAATTTCTATTGTATTAATGCATCAGAGCAGGCATACATATAGTAACGTTTCTGGACAACCCTGTCCTTTCTGCAGACCATACACCAGATCCTTCCTCTACCTCCAATATCTACTCATACTTACGTGGATCCAGCTTTGAGACACCGGGGTCAACAGAGTGTGAGCACCAAGGAGAAAAACATTATTAATATATTTTTTATAAGCAATAGTGTGCCACTCTCACATACTCCCTTTCATCCTTTCTAATTGTTGCTGGAAAGCTAACCTGGTTCCCAGCTTAAATAACACACTCCCGTTTAGGGTTACCATATACTCAATAATATCCACAGTCTTTAGGCACAGAAATATACATTGAGTTCTTATCTGATAGATAGGAACAGCGTCTCAATAGTCCAGGCAATTCTTCCGGGTACTGTGATAGGTCGTCCTCCCCGAACTGGATACAGGGGAGCGGCGATACCCCCAGCCTCCAGTAGAGAGAGTGAAGCAGCAAACCTAGCTGCCATAAATACCTGTTCCTTAATTAGGAGCGCAAGTGAGGGGAATTAGAACCACTCTAAACTCTGACCTGGACATTCCATCCACCAGCCTCAGTAAATGTGAAGCTGTGGAATGGATCCTTTAACACTATTTCTGCACTTTCTGATCTAAATCGGACAGACAGCTGCTTAATATCCTGGGACCATGTCACAATATGTACAACATATTAAAATACTAGACATAGATGTAAAAATTAAGTCATTAGCACTTTTCCACGAACTGCAATAAAATCTGTGTGAATTTAGTCATTATCTAATAGTTTCAGGGGCCGCAGTTTGAAAACTCCTGCTCTGGATAATAATAGCTGCATCCGGATAGCAGGAGGACTAACTATTTTACTTCCCTGTAATATATATATCAATCAGACAACAGACTCACAATGGACACACATTAGGTACTAATCATCAAAGTGCTACCAATCCTAATGTTCATCCCCTGAAACATTGATTTTTCCTGCACCATGCTGCTGATAAGAATACATGATATAATATAGTAAGCAACTTTGATGCGCAGAACTGAACGAGTGTGCATTGGGATAGACTTTATGGAACATGCGAATGGATGAACCCTAAAGTGCCTTACTGCTTAGCACCTTTTAGCACACAAGGGCTCAGATCCACAGAAGGGTGCTAAACTTTAGCACGCCTCATTTCCTATTCATGGAACTAGATTTCCACCACATTTATTTTCAGTTTTAATTTCATTCAAGATATCTATCTTTTGTAAAGGATTAATTGCAGGGGGGGGGGAGGTTGGGGGGTGGGGGTGGGGGATGGTTTCAGGATCTCATAATCAAACAGTGCAAAAAAGAAAGATTTAATTTGTTTTATTCAAAACCACATACATGTGTTTCTCAACCTTATTTTCCCACAGTTAACATCAAATTTATGCGGCACCCCTGAGTTTATCAATAGTTCATTAAGCTGCCTGAAAGTGATTGAAACTGAAATAAACAATTAAAACTATTTCATTTGCCACTACATAGTTAATTAGTGCATAATTTACTACTTGAATGGAAGTTAATGCGGTGTCATAGTCACACCCCTGGCTAAGAAACATTCCTATAGAATAAACAAATATACAGAGCGCACCAGAGACCAGGAAAACAGCTGATTATAAATTCAACAAAAAGTATGTGCACACTTACAATGTAGAATGCATTAGTGAGTGTTTAATCGATCGCCAGAAAATGGAATCTTAGAGAGTGTTGCCAGTGTTCCCCACAGTGCTGTGCGCGGGGGTCTTCCTGTGTGGGGTGGGATCACAGCACTTCCTGTGAGATCTCTCACGGGATATATACGCCCACCAAGTTCTGGTGAACTACGCAACAGGGTGTGGTGCAACATAACCTCAATGTGTTTCACACATCCGTGCTTCATCAGGGGTGGTCGTTCACAACATGGATCTCATCTTTATATACCCGTTTAGGCCAATCAAATAAATCTATTGTGTGGCCAGTGTGTAACAACAATCGTCAAAGGGATTTAACCCCAAGCAAGAACTTAAGTTGTAAAGCATATGAATATAAACAATACGGTATAATACAACATAGAATTGAGAGAGATCTTACAGGAAGTGCTGTGACCTCCCCACACACAGGAAGACTCCAGCACGTGGAACCCTGTGGAGGACACTGACCACTGTCTCTGGGATTCCATTTTTGGCGATCATTTGTATACTCACTAATGTATTCCAAATTGTAAGTGTGCATATACTTTTTATTGAATATATAATCGGCCTTTATACTGATCTCTGGTTCGCTCTGTGTATCTCTTTATTCTGTCTCCGGAGATCTCCAGTGTGCGGTGTCTGCGGGAGCTTCCGAGTGCTCCAACACAGCAGTTGAAAGGAAAACAAGTTGGTATCATATATTTTGGAAGCACGAGCGCGGTCTTCTTCCGTATCGCTCCTATAGAATAGTTTGGAGGGGACTTCAGACACGATCACAAACAGAGCCGCATTTCAGTGAGGACTGAATATATACGTATTATCCTTAATCCATCCAAAAGACCACTGATGTCATATTAAAGCCCATACGTATCTTCCAGTGCTACAAGGTGTTTTATGGCAGAATACTGCTTAGTAAACACGGCCCTAGAACTATAAAATGAATAATCAAGCTCTTTTTAAAGTTGCTGTTACCGTGTCACTAATGAGACAATGGTGTGCCTAGGAGTTAGGTTACCACACACAGTACTATGGTAGGGAGACTCTAAGCCCTTTGCATAATTATTACCTAGTGTCTCAAGCAATGAAAGCTTTTAATTCCCTATGATTTTCATGGATATCAATAAATTGGTAATTGTATAATGATTACAGTAATAATACAGTATCTATGAAGCTATTACATATACAAAATGCTAGAAGTTAAAGGGCTAAGGATTCTCAGCAGTTTTCTTGGCTGCCTAGGGGATGCCTCTGGCCTGTCTGTGTTGTGAGTCTACACTCCATTAAACTGGCCTAAACTTCATTTCTGTTACTTTGTACGAGTATTGGTTTCCTTTGCCAGTGACCCACATAACTCCGTTCGCGTAGCTGCTGTGCGGCCCCCTCAGATACAGTCCGTTCAGGTTGGATTGATGGCAGGATCCGTACCACCAGGCAGCTTTAAAAACTTCTGCACAGTTAGTGTCGTGTATATCATTGTCCTTGTCCTTAGTTGTGAAAGGGCGGTCTTTATGGTAACTGAGAGAGTCTCCTGCACAGAACAGAATATCAAATGCCATGAGCAAAGCTTTGCTAGATTAAAGCAGAAAACTGTTCAGTTTGATTATTATTCGTTTTACATTGTTTGGTCTCATTCTCCTGGGGCAGGATCATAGCTATCTTACCATCGGGAGCTTTTTTGGTCCAGCAGATTATTTATGACATTTAGGGGCCTATTCTATAAGTCTCAATAACCCACTTAGAGGCCTTTTCGGCCAAAATTCGTACTGTTATTCAGTAAGCCTCGATAAGTGGGCGATAAAGGCATGAATTGCCAGTTTGGCTACCGTCCAAAACCAATCGCCGGGTGAGCGGCGATAAGCCACTTATCACCAGGTTCTGAAACTCGTGCAATTCTAGTAGCCTTCTAGTAGTTTATCGAGGCAAACCGCGACTCTAGAATGGCAATTTTCTCCCAAAATCTTCACACCACGAAACGTTGGTGTGAGGCTGGGGAGAAGCAGCTGAGAGGCGGCGAGAGAGGATTTAGAAAAAAATATGCATTTTCCCTTCCCCCGACTGATGCCAGGGGTCTCCGGAGCTGATATATATTAATATCAGCACCGGAGACCCCCGGCATGAATCAGATGTAATAAAAATGCATTTACAGGCAACTTCATTACCAGTGGCTAACCGCCAAGGTGATGAAGGGGTTAACTACCGGTGCCATGTTTATTGTGGGAAGCGGGGGTGGGTGAAGGTATTTGGCCGTTGGTGGGTGTTTAGGCCTTGCGGGGGGATAGGGAGTGGTTTGCGGGTGGAGTTAACCCCTTCATTACCATAGTGGTCAATACCGCTAAGGTTATGAAGGGGTTAACCCCTCCTGCTCCCCACCCCGGTAGGTATAAACACCCCCCACGGGCCAAATGCCACCTTCACACCCCCCCGCTACCCACAACCAACAATCAAAAACACAACACTAATACCCACCTCCTCTACCCTCAACAATCCCCCCCCCCCAACACATACAGTAATGTGCAAAATTACTATTATCCAGATTTGGATAATAGCTCATTTGCCCATTATAAAATCAAACATTAACCAGCACAAATAAAGTAAATAAAACTTCTACGTACCCCTGCCATGATGAAGGGGGTCCTAGTCACCGTACTTCAGGTTCATGTCCTCCGTCGGCAGCAAGAGTACAAGAAAAAATACAATCTAATTGTCCCTAATCCCTTAATGACCGTAGTGGTTAATAAGCGCTAAAGTAATTAAGGGGTTAACCCCCATCCCCTGCTACTCACCCGGGAGGCCTAACAACCCACCCTGGGACCACCATACCCACCCTCTTGCCATGGATATATGGGCATGATAAACTGCTATAGCAGTCAATGGGCAACCTAATAAAAAAGCATGAAGGCCAAAAATACACAATAATAAAAGATATACACAAGAACCTAAACACCCCAACAATAAAATAAATAAAAAGCCTAATAGTACGCATCAATAAAATTAATCACTAAAACAGCAAAATAATTAAAATTATGTTATTCCAAAACATAAGAATACAATTAAATAAACAGCTATCCACGCAATTCAAGAAATAAAAGCACTAGCCAACAAAACAATTAATTTAAACCACTAACAATCCTGAAATGTACTAAAAACAAGCCATCCAAATTCCAAACAATTTCATCCAAACAATAAACAGAAATAGAAAAAATAACCAATTGAAAACAAGCATTTGCCAAAAAATGCATTGTCTGTCACTGTATTTATCTGCACCCTAAAGGGGAACAGATTAATACATTATCAGTAAGAATCGGCAAGGCAAAACCTAAAAATAAATAAATACAATAAAAAACCTGAAAAAAGACAATTACATACATTGGATATTTATTTTCTTACCTTTAGAAGTCTTCACCATCCGAATCCCGGCGTATCAGGAACCTCTCGACCCGCGAAGTCATCCACTGCAATCCGACTCCATCCTCCTTGAAGATCAGCATCAAATACCAAAATCTTCTCTCTTTCACCGTCTTCTATAATCATTTTCTTCTATCTTCCTTCAATGAAAACCCCATGTTAAATCCAAAATGGATGTTGCCACGTTGAGATCTTCCGCTACAATGAGACGTAAAGGCCTTATATAGGGCCTGCGATGTTACATTTTATGGTCAGATGGTACAGTTCAAATCTGATTGGACGCTGTATCATGTGACAGTCTTTTTTTCTTAGGATGTGATGTCATCTCCAAGGGAGGTACGTCACATCCTTAAAACCACATGGCCGATATCACATGGTATTACAGCCAATGGGATTGAAGACAATCCCATTGGTTCCTGTACCAAGTGATGTCACATCCTTTTTAACAAATGAAACATCACATGATACAGGAACCAATGGGATTGTCTTCAATCCCATTGGCTGTAATGATACAGCGTCTAATCGGATTGGAGCTGTACATCTGACCCTAAAATGTGACATTGCAGGCCCTATATAAGGCCTGTACGTCTCATTGTAGCAGAAGATCTCGACGTGGCAACATTCGTTTTGGATTTAACATGGGGTTTGGAGTGAAGGAAGATAGAAGATAGAAGAAAAGGATTATAGAAGATAGGAGACGGTGAAAGAAGAAGAAAGAAAGAAGATTGTGGTACTTGATGCTGATCTTCATGGAGGATGGAGTCGAATTGCTGTGGATGACGTCGCGGGTCAAGAGTTTCCTGATATGCCGGGATTCGGAGGGTGAAGACTTCTAAAGGTAAGATAAATATTTAATGTATGTAATTATCTTTTTTCAGGTTTTTTATTGTATTTAATTTGTATGTTTTTGCTTGCCCATTGACTGATAACGTGTTAATCTGTACCCCTTTAGGGTACAGATAAATACAGTGACAGCCAATGCATTTTTTTGCAAATGCTTGTTTTCAATTGGTTATTTTTTTCTATATCTGTTTATTGTTTGGATGAAATTGTTTGGAATTTGGATGGCTTGTTTTTAGTACATTTTAGGATTGGTTAGCGGTTTAAATTAATTAATTGTTTGTTGGCTAGTGCTTTTATTTCATGAATTGCTTGTATAGCTGTTTATTTAATTGTATTCTTATGTTTTGGAATAATAGAATTTTAATTATTTTTGCTGTTTTAGTGATACATTTTTTATTGATGTGTACTATTAGGCTTTTTATTTATTTTATTGTTGGGTTGTTTACGTTCTTGTGTATATCTTGTGTATTTTGGGCCTTCATGCTTTTTCATTAGGGTGACCTTTGACTGCTATAGTGGCTTATCATGCCCACATTATATGGGTATGATGTACCACTGTGCGAATCCATGGCTAGATGGTGGATATAGTGGCCCTTGGGTGGATGGTTAGGCCTCCCGGGTGGGTAGTGGGGGGAGTTTGGTTTAACCCTTTAATTACTATAGCGGTTATAATCGCTAAGGTGATTAAGGGGTATGGGGCAATTAGATTGTATTTTTTCATATAATCTTGCAGGCAACGGAGGACATGGACCTGTAGTATGCTTACGACGATGCCCTTCATGATGGCAGGGGTAAGTAGAAAGTGTTATTTACTTTATTTATGCTGGTTGGCTAATGTTTGATTTTAGAATGGGCAAATGCACTATTATCCATATCTGATAGAGGAGGTGGGTAGTAGGGTTGTTGTGTGTATTTTTGTTTGTTGTGGATAGAGGGATTGGGTGAAGGGGGTAGTAGTCCCAAGGATGGATGTTTAGGCCTACCGGGTGGTAGCGGGACTACATTATCATAGCAGTCCCACCACTATGGTAGTGAAGGGGTTAAATCCTCCCGCAATCTTCCAGCCAGGCCTAACCACACACCCTGGGACTACTACCACCTTCATCCACCCCCTCTGCCCCCAATAAACAGGCTATTGAGGTTAAACCACTTCATTGGCTTAGCGGCTTGCCGCTAAGGCAGGGGTACACAAGGTTTTGGAGCTGCGCCCCCCGTGCGACAGCCTCAGAGCTCGCGCCCCCCTTCTCTGTGATCCGGCGTCAAGTGACGCAGTGGGTCATGTAACGTCACCCCGCAGCGTCATTTGCCGCGTCTTACCATGGCGAAACGTACATTACATGACCCGCGGTGTCATGTGATGCCGCGTTGCCATGGCGATGCGTCCAGTAGACTACAGAACCCTGGTAAGTTGAGGTTGCAGAGGCCTCACGCGAACCCTCGGCATTTAAGTTAAATGCCTCAGAGAAGAGTGTGGGACCGCTGCACCCTCCGCGCCCCCCAACAAAATCCCACCCAGTTTGCGCACCCCTGTTCTAAGGTAATGAAGCTGTTTTAATAATTTTATTAAAATCTTGCGATCGCTGGCGAGATATGCGCAGGCCAGATAGCTGCAGGTCGCCGGGTTAGCTCTTTTTAGGGAGGCGAACATCACACCGCTGGCTACTCACCAGTTTTGGGCATTTTGCTTTCGCAGGTATTTGAGGTTTCTGAATACCGTGATGGCAACATTAAAAAAACTTGCAGCGTAACTGGACGAGCTTTTTTTTTAAAATGAAAGCTACTAGAATAGACCCCTAAGTCATTTCCGGGAGCTTAAAATGGCCACTAACAGGAAGCTGCCTGTGAGCCAATCAGGACCTGTGACCGATGAGACCACTGTTTCTGATTCAATAATAGGCAGGATGTGTGATCGTACTTGGGGATATGAAGGTCATTCCTATTTATTTATGCACTTAATATTTTTGGATTAATTTTGAAACGACTGCCTGCCTCACTATTTTATAGCATACATATAGAATTAATCTTTTAAAAATATGGTCCAAAAAGCTTTGATCTTTTACCGTTAAACAGTTATACACTGTCTATTATTGCCTTTGTGACATTCTGCACCATTTCCTTTCCCCTGGGAAAGAGACTTGCAATGCTGCCTACTTACTCTTTTCATTATTAGGGACATGGCTTATTGACAGGGCAATATACATGTGTTTTTCATTAATACTGATAGCCTTCCCACTATGTCTGTACAGTAAATGTGGGATGAAAACTTGCAGGTGTAATATTCTTTCTATGATAAAACTGATATAGTTTGTGAGATTCAGCGTTACCTGCGCTGCCACCAGTAAAATTCCTGAGTATCAGCTTGTAGTTCTCCAGCTCTCCAGAAATTCCAAAGGCGTCATAGGCAGCAAAAGTCTTGTTGTTATCAAAATCTGTGAGATCAATCCGGAGCTGAAAGGTTCCTGAAGGGTTTAACATAGGTGACAAATTGAGATCTCCCTGCAGAAGCATTTAACAGAGATGCCTATGTTAGCAAATGTCTTTCTTACACAAATTACCTACATGTAGTGATATAGGGAGAAAGAGGGGAAAAAACCTAGAGAATTGAAAAGAGAACAATCTCCTCTGGGTTTAAAAGGTAAATAATGAATGGCAGAAGTTGCTACTTATTCATCTTGCTAACATTGTCCTTTGCAGGTATACAGATCACCCAGTGATTTCTGCATACATCTATATTACTTACACTTATTTATGATGTAAAGGATCCCATGAAGTTTTATCACAGAAAGATTCATCTGACCTCAACTTAGGGTTGTACAATTATTTAGTTAAAGGTTCTGGTAGTCTTATTTGTCTTAGAGACGCTCAACATGAGAGTTGTTTAAAGATGAAATTATATTGTATAGAGGTTAAGGATATCCCTGCCTGGGCATAGGTGGCTCAATCATTGGCTCATTAACTGAGCCACTGATTGAGCCATCTGTGCTGAAGCAGTGTGTAATTAATATGGCACAAATGGGATTATGTATTTTAATCAATCTGGCAAACGAGAGATTAACAGTGGATACAAATTGTCCTACAAACATAAGAATCGTTTTTATGGCCTGTTAAACTCTTGATCAGACCTCTGATTTATAGTCTTCCAGGTAAGGGGAGCTCTGGTAAATCACGTGATGGTGTATATGAAAATAAAAAAAATGCAAATAATGGTGTAGCCAGTAATAAAGTGTGATACAATCTAAAAATAAATGTGTTGGTCTCATATTTCCATGTTGCTATTGCTCTAGTGATTAATACCTTCTCGGCCCGTTTTTACATATATGACCTAATTTCTTACTTCATCATGTGTGATATCTTTTTGCGCCGAATGCATTGTTTTCTATATATAAATCTCTCTCTCCTTGTTCAGCTCACAGGTGTGCTAAGGAGTCTCTCTTCCTGTCCCAAAGACAGGCTTTTTCTAACACTTCTAATCAGCCAGGTGCTGGTCAATTAACCAGCACACTGCTGGATTAGAGGCAAGTTTTTTGAACAGGGACCCTTGTTACAGTGTCCTTTACTTTTGGGATCAAGAGTGACGTGCGTGTTCGTGCTTTGGTAATCTTCATCCCCCTCCTCATAGAAGATTTGCTGTATCCTCTCGCTTCAAAGCGAGACTTCATCTCTTGTGCCCTAAGATTAAATGTTAGGTCAGTAGAGCAGTTCCTCTTGCGTCTTAAAAATTCTCCAACAGGCACTCCCTTTATTTGGTGGTTGGGATGAGCACTGGATGCATGGAGTATCGAGTTGGTGGCCGTAGCGGTAAATATCCGTCCCAATACTCGGGCACGGGTCTCCAGGTTGTTCCTACTCGGGCTCCTAGTCATCGGACTCTGTACTATTAAGGAGATTTTCCGTGGGAGCTAAGTATCCTCTGCACTGACTGCATCCCATTTCAATGTGAAGTTCAGACAGGACACTGATTTTTACACTGCTGCAGCTTACCAGCACCGTCCCTTTTCAGCCCTCAATATCATATGCACATTACACTGTTTTTCTATTTTACAGCATATATTTTTCAGCTATTCTGCATTGCCTGTTAGTTATTATTACAGCAGGATCTAGACATAGTGCTGTCCTTTTCTACTGTATAGCAACAGCTTGTGTGTGCATATTCATGCTGTAGCAGGTTTTGTTATGGGTCTTTGCCTTAGCTAGGTCTTGGTATCAACATTCTCAATTGAGTAGCTTTTTCCTTGCTGACCGGCCGGTCTACAGAAGGGAGGCTTTATTTTGAGCCTCACCATTCTGATATTATGTGTCATTTGATTATTATTTTGCTTATAAATTTCTGGCTTTAGCTTTGGTTCCCACTGTTATTACAGGTTGCATGTGCCTGTTTTTCCCTACTTTTTGAGGTGTGAGAGAGGGATGTTATCATGTTTGCATATGATGTGTCTTTAATAAATGTGTTATACTTGTTTACACCAGAGTGCTTTACGTGGGATGCTTTCTTTCTATTTTTGTTTTCATATATGCTTTATCCCCAGCACCGTCAGTATCCTATTGTTATTATTTCTTTATAGGCGATTCTACTGATTTTGGTTTCTTTATATTTAGTCTGTTGCAGGCTTGTTTGTGTGTGTATATATAGATATAGATTAAAGATGTATATTGTAATTGAGTAATGGTAAATATTAACTAATTTAAAGTACCTTGCGAAGGAGAAAGGCGAGACAGCTAGTTGGCTGTGTGTATTAACCCTGGTTGCGTATCTAAATCATATGCTCACAAGTATGCCATTTGTGACAGATGGAATATTGGGACTGATTTAGGGGTAATATTGTTCATTTGAGGGTCCATGCATTGAGAAAAATGAATCAGCTGGATAGCTGTGTGTATTAACCCATGTCCCATATACAGGTCACGTGTTCACAGGTGTGCTGTACGTGACATAGGGATATCCTTAAAACCTAACATGTTGGTGGCCCTTGGGGGCTGGAGTTTCTTACCCCTGCACTACAGTGTTACAGCAAAACACATTATACAAAAACAGACATCTGTGTTATCTCTCCTTTATATTGCATGTCTTGGAAGAGCCATTGTATAGACTCTAGAGCTTGACACACAATTTACTGGTCTGCCACACATTGCTTTGCAAAGCAGTTCTAACTTTTCTTTATCCGTCAAAGACTGCAGTAAAAGTTGAAGATATACCGGTAGAAGAATTTGACAAAACCACTCAAACGCCATCTTACCTGAAGATGTTAAACTGTGAATATTATCGTTCCCCAGCCAGAACTCGCTCAGTTGGCTGCCAAACCCTCTCTTGTATGAATTCCAGTCTCTGAAAAAATCCACAGAACCGTCCCATCGTCTCTGGAAAACCTGCAAGGGGAAACGTCACTGAGCCGTCAGTAAGGCCTGTATATGGAGAAGGTTTTTAGCACATTACATGCATGTTACAGCTGCTGTCAGCTACTATATCTACTATGAATATTGTTCAAGGGTGAATAGGAATGTTATGGGACCATAATACAGGGTATGTTTTTATTACAAAGAGAACAGCAGATAACGACTACCAGGGGATGTCATTATTAAAGGGGCGTTGTTTCTAAGTCACTATAACTGTGATATAAATCCTCTCGTGGGAATGGGCATGTTAGGGTTAAAATGAAATGCTCTGAATTATTACTAAGTAAAGGGTCACATCAGGGGTGAGAGGAGATGATCTGAAATGTTACCAGATGAAAGGATTCACTGATGCTGTGATTTTCTCTTATAAGTATGTGGTTTTGTAATATACAAATAATAGGATTGCTGTCCAGAGACAAAACACAGAACACACTTTTTTTAACAGAAGGAATTATTTGCAATCTCCTCTGACTTACAATCCATCCTCCCCCGGCAGTATCCATGTCACAAAGCACGGTCAGAGGCTTCTTGCCATCAGGGTATATTGTGTACCAGCCACTCAGAAATGATCCTTGATTCAGCAGTTCCTTACAGTTCCTAGCAGCTAGATGAGAAAGATACTGTAGGTATCATGGTCAATTTAGGCTTCATAGATAGCCATCCTGCGTCCTGAATGCATGTAATGTTTCGTCTTGAGATTATAAATCGGCTGCTACCAGGAGAGGGATATATGCCACTGTGTTTTATATGACCAAAAGTGGCACTTTTTTGCTATGGGACAGCTGAACCAAAAACTCATTGGTCTCTTTTTATAACCTTCATTTAGATGCCTCTATATGCTTTACAAAGATGTTTAAAGGACAGAAAACATATATTTTTGTTGTTCCTTTCCCACATTTGCAATATGAGTATTTCTGAGAAACACTGTATTTATTGAGGTTACTCCTGCATATATTGATTGCAACAGATAAATCCTTGATAGTAGAAGAACTGCTGTATGGTATATTAGAACCTTTAAGTAGATATCTTACTTTGCCAGTGTTTCATTGTTTATTTTAGTGAACATCCGCATGTACTGTATCTACTCCAGTCAGAGGACCAACCGGGAAATAGGGAGCAGAGAAGGGCACTTTGTTACTTTACACCGGGTTTCCATGTAAACAATCTCATACTAATTAGCACTAGAAATGATTTAGAGTGCTTATTCATCAATCCCAAAAATGTAATGAATAAAATGTCACTGGGATTAATTAATGTTAGTGATAGTAATGGAATAGGGTCTTTAACTAAAGCACAGTTGTGCCATCTTTTGTGCTTATTAATACATGCTGACCAGTAATTGTAATGGCACACATTACCCCACGTCGATGGGAGATAACGCCGTTACGGGGTGATAACTGTTCCAGCACTTTGAGTGGGAAGTGAAACCAAGTAAGCTTATTGAACCTAGGTGGAAATAATTTTTCAATGTTGTGATCTCACATCACGTGATTACAGCTTTCTGGAATTGAATTTGACCTGGAGAAACCATTAAACACATTCGTGGGTTTTCACTCACCATATAAAATCTCAGCTGCGCCTGGATCTCCTTTATCTCCTAATGAGTAAAAACACGAGTGAGTTTGTGAGTGCTGCACTGTGTTAGTGTTGCACCTGTTAGTGCTGCTTAATCTGGTTGCACTTTTCAAAAACAAATATAGTAATAAAGAATGTATTCTACCTATTGTTATTGCTTGTTTACTTAAAAGCTTGTGATGTTGTAATGTCTTCAATGAACAATGGGCATGATATCAGATATCTACTGTACTGTTCAAATACTTCCTGGGCAAGCTACCTGCCTATGTGAAGACACTCCTCACCCCTACCACATGCAGCACTTATCTGAGATCTGGTCTCAAGGTTAAGCAAAGTATCCGGCTGCTCCTCCTTCTCTTACCGGTGCACAACTGGAACAGTCTACCGGAGACTCTCACAGCTGCCACCAGTCTAAGTTCTTTCAAAACTAAAGATATCTCACATTTTAATCTGTTCTGTAACTGTTACATACGCCTATAATATATATTATCTTTAACTGTGAATGCAGTGTCTTGTATATAATGCATACCCTGTTCTTTTAATGTAACCATGTATTTGTCATCATAACCCTGTGCCCAGGACATACTTGAAAACGAGAGGTAACTAAATGTATTTCTTCCTGGTAAAACATTTTTATAAATAAACACTGTACTGTTGGAGCAGTGCAATCAATAAATAACCTGCAGCGTTAAATAGGTTACAAAGGGCATACAGTATGTAGCTATTCTAATACATAAGTCACTGTCTGTAACTTCCCGGAGGACGTGCTTCTCTGGAGCCCTCACCTTTTTGTCCTTGTATGCCTGCAGCGCCGGCTACTCCTGTTCCAAGAAACAAAATATAATACAGACATTAATGACTCTATAGGTTTGTGGGCCATTCGTTTATCAGCAGAAGGTCTATCCAGTGTTGCAAAGACTAATAAGGATCTGTAAAGAGGATTGACTTTAACTAGTAGGAGTAGTTACCATGTGACTCCTAGGAAGCTATGGGCCAGCTCTCCAAATGTGCTTCCTCGTGTTTTCTTTTAGATCCCTTATTTGGATTTCTTGAAGCTACATCACATGCCAGAAACTGTTCTGCACGTAACTTAGTGGAAATGTGAAACTGTTACCCATACTGTAGCTATTTATATAATCTCAGACCTGGGAAAATGTTTTGCTGCAGATGAAAGGGAGAGTAAAAATGGTGTGGGGAGTACTTGATATAGAACATTTTATCATGTGTTATTTAACATTGCCTATTCCAGGGGTGCTCAGCTCCAGTTTTTCAGGTTTCAGGTTTTCAGGATACCCCTGCTTTAGCACAGGTGGGTCAATCTACTGATTGAGCCACCTGTGCTGAAACATAGGTATATGCTAAGATGTGTGTATATAAAGATATATATACACATGTGTGTGTGTGTTGGTGGCCTTTGAGGACTGGAGTTGAGCACCCCTGGCCTATTGCTTCATAGAACAACCCCCAGACCACAAAACCACACAAGATGGGTGATCTATCAAAGTTGGCTTGTACAGTATAGAGGCGAGGTCTGGTACGTAGTAATAACTAATGTACCAGATTAAATGAATATCCCAATCTTCCCCTGTGTTAATCTCCTGTATTTTCCTGTGTGCTTCTCATCGTGGGTAAGAGGGTTGTCTCTTTTGTTCTCTCCAGTGTATAAATCATATAGTATGGGCTACAACTGACCTTTTTCCCCTGTTGGTCCTGCCTTTCCAGGGTCCCCTGTAGATCCCTTTTGTCCTGAAAAATAATATAAACTGTCAGATTGTACATTTTGTATGTAAGTATCCATCACTTTCTTTATACAGCCTCTGTTACATCAGAAGGTCTGTGTATGACGTAGCTAATTCCTGAGCAGACACAGAATTTAGGGTAATTGTTCGCCAATCGATCACAGGAGAACGGATCGATCGGCAACTTAGCTAATTGCTTATCATTGTGTTTTTTTTCTCTCGTATCCGCATTGATTCTGGAGATATGTAGATGTTGTAGCATGTGACATCCTTTAATATAATAGTGTGTACACAGCTTTCAAAACTAAAAGGTCTCTTCACACATATCAATGAAGAATTCTCTTCTAGGTCCATCGACATCTATGATGATGCCACATGTCTTGTGTGGGAGACACACTCACCGTTCTGTCCTGATGATCCAGGTTCTCCTTTTTGGCCAGGAGATCCTGGGGTCCCAGGACACCCTCTGAGGATGGTCAACTTGTCCGAGTCTCCAACCCTCAAAATCTTCACTTCTGTGGGCAGACACGAGCAGTGAGTGAGGAACAGAGGGTTAGAATCGATCAGAAGAGAAAGGAGGTGGGGGAAAAGGAAGTAGAAAGATGTACAAATAAGCACGATGAACATGAATAGGAAAAATAGAGGAGGCCTGAGCCTGCAATCCCTCAGAAAGGTTTCACTCGTCTCTAACCATTGCAGTCCCATTAATTATCTGAAGGCATTTCGTGTGGGGATCTTCCAGGGGACAGATTTGGATACCCACGGTCTACATTAAACTACATTATTTCCTTCAGGGAATGCAACCTGCAATACCAAGACCCACAAGCCTTTCCCAGATAATCTTTAGTTAAAGGGTCACTTTACCTGCCCACTATTGCAGCTGTGCTCAGAATCTACCATATGGCCTCTTGTAACCCTGAGAATTAGTTTAGAGCAGGGATGCGCAATCTTTTCCCCCTGCGCCCCACTGCCGGCTGTCCCCCACTCCTCGCACACTCCCTTATTACCTTGCCTCCAGTGTTCTGACATCACGTTGCCATGGAAACGCGATGTCACGTGGCGTCATTTGACGCCGTTGCCAGAAGCCTTCTGAGCCAAGTTAAGTGAAGTTAGAGGCCATCCCTGCTTGCCCGGCATTTTATTTAAATGCGTTCGGGAATAGCGCGGGGGCTTTGTAAACACCACGACCCTCGCAGAGAATCTCGCGCCCCCCAGTTTGCGCACCCCTGGTTTAGAGGATTGTGCAATGTTTAATGTGACTGACATTCTCTTAGGGTGTACAACTTAAATCTCAGTGTATCATTGCCAGACTTCTTCCTTGTAACCTCAGCAACTTACCTAATGACTTATCATTGTGTGTATTGTATTGATACACACATTAAAGGGAAAAATACAATTAAAATTAAAAAAAACCTGACAGATTGGACTGATGCTTTACAGTAAATGGGGAAAATCAACCTGCTGAAGTGGGACGACTCAACCCAGTCTCCACATAGAGAAATGGATGGGTATCTTCTTAGAGAGATAGTTAAAAAGAGAATCAATATCCATATTACACTTCACCGAATTGGCTGGGCTAATGTTTTTCTTAAGTCTAAAAACTATATTATGCTTTATCAATATTAGTAATTGTTATTAATTAATTAGTTAGTAATTGAGAAACTGCGAGTGTTTAAGACTAGAGCTGAGCTTTTAAATCCCTCATTACTGCAGATGTCCTGTGGGGAGGGGTTTTAGACTTCTACAGCTTTTAGTGAGGTTTTAAACTATTTATTATTCGGTGATCATCAAAGTTCAGTTTTCAATTTGTGGACACGGCACCCAGCCCAATGGTGTTCCCAACACCCCTGAAACATCTGTATCCTGATGGAAGAGTACACACGAGCTCCAGGTTGTGTTTTGCTTAATTGTTTTTTCCTTTCTGTCACACAAAGGAATATAGATGCATCTAGCCTCATTATTCCCAGTGGTAACACAACATATCCTGTTGTAACGCAGAATATCAAAGAGCTTCCATGGGATTCAATGGCAGTGATGGTGCCCATATCCCATCAGTGGGGACAATGAAGCCTGATACTTCTGTAAATATACTCTTGCCAATGTACAATAAAGATACATTTTTGCCCTCAAAACATATATTGTAAATTAGGCAACTGATTCACGGGGAACCAACGTGACAATTCATAGAATCCTGAACTCAGATCTTTGTTCAGAATCTATTGGAAGAGTCACCATAATACTAAGTCTTGTCTATGTGTTTATCAGTGACTTACCTGGACATGAGTCCTCAGCATTACAGAGCGTGGTCACCAGCAAGAATACGGTGATTGCTGAAGTCAACATGATAGTTGTCAGTTGTTTGGTCCCTTCTTTCCTTCACCTCCTTCACTGGATTGTTGTTTGAGCAGAGAACAGACACGTTTATCAAGAAATGTTGATAACTCCTCCCTATATAAACTCCTCCCTATATAAACTCCTCCCCTGTCTTTTCATATCTATGAAGACTATTGCACAATTTCTACACAAAATATTCTCTGTCCCTCTTTTGTTTTTCTCATCAATATAACACTTTCATAGTTTCCCACCGTTTAAGACGACCTCACCTTGGTATTTATATTTTTGTTTTGATGCAGTCTTTGCCACAAAGATCCCCAGCCACAGGGAGGTGGTGACATAACTTTAGTAATGCATTTTTTGTACTGTGTAACCCATGTCTTTCTCCCAGGAGCGTGTCATTATTGGACCCTATACTACTCCTGGATCTGAAGTATCTGGGTTCCATGTGGTCACAGTGCTACTACATTGCCTTTACCAGGTATCTTCTAAAAATCTAACAGGTGGGCAACGCTCTGCCTTAATTGAAGGAGGGTGTAGGAGGACATGTGCAGAAGTACACAATGGAGACTGTTGTAAGGTGAAATCATAACAAGGCTTTATTGTGCCTGTCGCTTAAAACACAGCAAAAAAAACCAACATAAGCGAAATAGTGAGCCAAACAAAGAAAACCTATCTCTGCTTTGGAGACTATCTACACATGTAGCTCAGCCCTCTCTGACTGGGTTGGTTAGCTAGGCTCCTTTCCAGCCCCAAATCATGGAGACATTTATCAATACACAGACCTAGATAATAGTCTTATATTAAAAAGTCTTATCTGTTAGCTGGGCAGCTGTAGGGGAAGCTTCTCTGCTCTCCTGGATCCGCACCCTTGTGTGCACAGAAAATGTCAGGCTCCAGGTTAGAATCTTGTCCTCTTTGTCTTGTGGTCAGCTTGTCGCTCAAGACATCTGCCCTTTCTTGGTTTGGAGGGAAAATCTTCTCTGTCCCTGGTTGCTACCTTTTCTTCAGGGTTTGTCAGCATTCAGGTTTAGAAGTTTCCCCTGTGTCTTGACAGCAGCTCTGCTGTTTCTTCTGGCAGGGCTCAAGACAAGTGTCTCCAAGTTCAGCTCAGGTGTCAGCTAAGGAGTCTCACTTCCTGTCTCAAAAGACAGGCTTTTCTAAGCAATCAGGCAGGTGGTGTTAGTTAATTGCCTACCAGCAGTTAACCACCACACTGCTGGATTAGAGCACATTTGTGAACAGGGATAAGTTCCCTGTTACATACCTCCCCTGTTTGTGGGAAGCTCGGGCTTACCACGGCCAAAGCCCATCCTTCCACTCTCATTCGAGATCTTTCTGTGACTCGAATGAGAGTGGATGGAGGAAGAGAACCCTCTCCCACTGGGATTGGAGCCCTTTCTCCAGTTTATTTTTGTCTCCTCCCGAAGGTGCATGAGATCAGCACTCCTCAGTCGCTCGAGGAGGACTTTTTCCAAGTAAAGTCTTTTTACAGAGAGCTTCCTCAGCTAAGGATTCTTCTGGCTTTGATTCTGCACTCCTACCTCTGTTTGTTGCCTGTTGGGCAGCTGTAGGTTTGGCTAGTGCTTTCTTAGGTGGCTCAAACTTCATAATCTTGTTTTGAAGGTGCGTGGAGTCTCCAACTCTCACTGTACCCTTGTCCTCACGGGCATTAGTTACTGTGGGATACTGGTTCTTGGGCAGAGCCAATACCTTTTTCCGTATTGGAGGAATCTGTAAGTTACTGGTCTGCAGAGTCTCAACCTGTTTGAGTGCGTCTTGCAATTCTCTTCTCAGGGAATTTATCTGCGTACTTTGCTTTCTCTGAGCTTGCTTCCACATTTTTATTGCATTGTGAAGCACTATGAACTTCTTTGCTTGGGCCACAGTTACTTGTTTTAGTTTCTGGACCTTCTTGTGCTCCCTTTTGTGCCAGGTCACCTGGGTTGCCGATGCTTTGGCGACGCTCAGGGTAGCCTTCAGTTTCTCATGCTGCTTTGAGGGGACATACTGGGTAATCAGACGTTCCTGCAGCACTTGAATTTCTTTAACAGCCTGCAGATTGTCTTCCTGCAGAGTTCGCTGCTTCTCCTCGGCCTTCTCGAGGTGCGTACGCAGACCTTGCAGTTGGTTCTGCAGTCGGTGCTCTGCTTCAAACTTCTCACCTTCCAAAAGTCTATTTATTTCTTTAAGCTTGTGCAGCTTTTCATTTTTTTCCTTGATGTCGTTTGTCAAATTAAAATTTTCTTCTTTGAGTTTTAATTTTTTTCTTTGTAATCTTAAATTTTCTCCTTTTTCAGTCTATGTACTATTCAGGGCCTTCTTGCAGTCCTCCTTCCATTTAAGCACATCTGCTTTGAGAATGTCAGTCTCCTGGCGTGAGACTTCCTTCTCTAGGTTGAGGGTCTGAAGCTCCTTCTGAGAGACTTTGAGATCTGTCTTAAGATTGACAATCATTTATTTAGATATGTCCAGCTCTTCAGTGAGACTGTGTAGTTCCTTTCTGGAAACTTCCAGATCTGTGCGGCAGCTGTTAGTCTCATGATGTGAGGCATCCAGTGCTCTGCGGAGTGTCTGAAACTCTTTCTGAGATACGTCCACCTCTGTCCAGACATTGTTGACCTCCTGTTGTGAGGCATTAAGCTCTACGCGAAGAGTGTGAACCTCTTGCTGAAAGACTGTCATCTGCTTTAGTGCCTCCTCATACTTCCGCTTCAGCTGAGTCATCATTGTATCAGATTGGCTCTGCTTTTCATCCATGGCGGAAATAGTAGCATTTGCAGTATCTAGCTCAGTCTTGAAATCGTCCAATTCTGTCCTGGCTGCAGAGTACATTGCGAGCACATGTTCCTGTAGCTTCACGTTATTTTTCAGTAGCTCCGCGTAACCATCTTTCTTTTGTTTCAATTGTTCACGGAGTATATCACAGTCATGCCTGGCATTTTTCAGGGCATCCTCAGGGCAGGTCAAGGGATCGACACTCACTGGTTCTGGCTCCGCTTCCCTGGGATGGTTGGTTGAGGGTTCCTCACTGTTGGCACCGGACAGACACTTCTTTGGGGTACACGACTTCTGCCTTGGGTCCTCTGGATATTCGGTTAACCGCGGGACGAATTCTCCATTTTCTCTAGGCTGCAGGGCAACTCGGCCCCCCTTTTCCTCCACAGGATCTGCGGACATGTCTGTTCCTTCCACGGTAAGTGAAGAACCGCTTTTCTTTTTCTGCCTTTTTGATTTGGATGACACCGTCCCTTCAGGGATACTGGGGTCTCCATCTTCATTTGAAATTTTAGCAGCGTCACTGGATCCACCCGGTTTTTCTTGCAACTGTAATAGCTGACGGAAATATTCGGTGATCCACTGCTCCCGCTCTTTCTCCTGCTGATCATATTCGTCATCAAAGGGAGCGGTCTTTTCGGTTCGTGCCGAGTTCAGGCACCCCCACCATTCTTGGGGTGTTTTGGGGGTGTGACTCGGTTCGTGTTCCCCGTAAGAGATGTCTTTCTCTTTATTGGACTGGAAGGGCCACTCTTCCGTGGGGTAGGGTTCATTACAGGAACGCTGCATCTTGTCCTCCATTTTTAGGCTATCAGGTGTAATTTTCTTCCTGACCTCAGGAGGCGCTATTGCAGCTGTTGCCACTGTATTTGCTAGAACCCCCAATTGTGGTAGTGCTACAGGTGGGCATATTTTGCTTGTAGAGGTCGTAGCTCTCACAGGCATCTCTGTAGACTTTTCTTTCTTGGGTAAGTTTTACAATATCAGCAGTACTGTGCATGAATTTTCTCTTATCAGGTATACAAGATGTGCAGTTGCTAGGTAAAAACGTCTATTTGCTTTATACCATTTACTTGCTAGGTGCAATCCCTCCGCTTCAGCAACAGAATTTGGTTTTCTGCTTGAGTTCAGTAATTTTCAGTCTCATCTTTGGGTATTATGGCATCCACACTTCACACTTTGTGTGTCTGTTTTGCTCCCAAGATACATAGGTAGACTTATTTACTTGCAGAAAAAAAAACATTCTTTGCAGTGGAATATTTCTTTCACTCCCGGCAGGGGGACTCAACACTTAGCAATTGGCTTTGGAATACCTTTTACACAGTTCAGCAATTACTTTTTCCCCGGTAGGGCAATTTTACACTCTGCATTTGTTTGCTAAAAATTCCCCTGCTTCAGCACAGTCATGTATCAATTTTCACACTTTTCTGCATATACTCCATTCACAGCTGATAGCCCTATGCGGTGTGGCAACCTTTATTAGCAAAATCAGTACCGCTCGTGGGTCACCATCTGTATTCACTGCTTCAGCTAAACTTTTGAAAACAACAAACACCTATCCCTTTTTAAGGGCTGACTCACTTCTTGAACCCTGACTATGGCTGGAAGGCAAAACCCCTATTTCAATGACCATATTACACTTTGTGATAGGCAAATAAGGTTTAGCTGCTTCAGCAGTCTCTCTCCTCTTGGGATTGGGGTAAAGAGTCCTTCTGTAGTTTTGTAGGTTCCAGTGCAGTGTAAGTTTCCTGCCTGGGTGTGTATCCCTTTAATTCTGATCTCTGCTGCAGGTGAATCTTTGTTTTTGTTGCTCAGGTTTGTTTGCAAGACTGTATGCAGGCAAAAGCACAAAAAAAAATTCCACAGGCAATCTCCAGGCCACATCTCATCCCAAATTTCTGGCACCATATTAGGAGGACATGTGCAGAGGTACACAATGGAGACTGTTGTAAGGTGAAATCATAACAAGGCTTTATTGTGCCTGTCGCTTAAAACACAGCAAAAAAAGCAACATAAGCGAAATAGTGAGCCAAACAAAGAAAACATCTCTCTGCTTTGGAGACTATCTACACATGTAGCTCAGCCCTCTCTGACTGGGTTGGTTAGCTAGGCTCTTTTCCAGCCCCAAATCATGGAGACATTTATCAATACACAGACCTAGATAATAGTCTTATATGAAAAAGTCTTATCTGTTAGCTGGGCAGCTGTAGGGGAAGCTTCTCTGCTCTCCTGGATCCGCACCCTTGTGTGCACAGAAAATGTCAGGCTCCAGGTTAGAATCTTGTCCTCTTTGTCTTGTGGTCAGCTTGTCGCTCAAGACATCTGCCCTTCGTTGGTTTGGAGGGAAAATCTTCTCTGTCCCTGGTTGCTACCTTTTCTTCAGGGTTTGTCAGCATTCAGGTTTAGAAGTTTCCCCTGTGTCTTGAAAGCAGCTCTGCTGTTTCTTCTGGCAGGGCTCAAGACAAGTGACTCCAAGTTCAGCTCAGGTGTCAGCTAAGGAGTCTCACTTCCTGTCTCAAAAGACAGGCTTTTCTAAGCAATCAGGCAGGTGGTGTTAGTTAATTGCCTACCAGCAGTTAACCACCACACTGCTCGATTAGAGGCACATTTGTGAACAGGGATACGTCCCCTGTTACAGAGGGCCATAGATTAGGGGTTCTCAAACATTTCAGTGTCAATAATCATGTGGATGAGCCCCACACTTATCTCTGTACATCAATATATTTCTGCATATATTGTGACGTCTGCCTGGGCTTATTCAGAGAAACACAAGGATAACACGTAGCATTATAGTGCGTAACTCAGGCTTCTACATGTTTTATTTCGTCCCCGTAGGGGACTGCAGCTTTAACAAATACTCATTGTACGCACTCAGCCATTAACCTTCAGCAGTTTGTTCTTATATTAATGACACAATATTTCATACAGCCTGTCACTTTAAGAAAAAGAAATCATAAAAGTAATGCCTACACCTTTTAGGAAAACAAACTACACAGCAGCAAAAGCCTTTCTAATTGTTGAGTAGATATTGGAGGTAGAGGAAGCAAACAGGAGCCTTATGTTGAGTTCAAACAAATTTCTATTGTATTAATGCATCAGAGCAGGCATACATATAGTAACGTTTCTGGATAACCCTGTCCTTTCTTCAGACCACACACAAGATGCTTCCTCTACCTCCAATATCTACTCATATTTACGTATCTCCAGCTTTGCGATGCCGGGGTCAACAGAGGGTGAGCACCAAGGAGAAAAACATTAATATATTTTTATAAGCAATAGTGGGCCACTCTCACATAGTCCCTTTCATCCTTTCTAAGACTAAGCTTATAGTGCAGGCGACGCGACGGTCAGGCGACGGTCGCTGGATAATCAAATAGAGATGACTTCCAGCGATTGCGACCAATCCGTCGCGTCGCGCCTACTATAAGCACACGCGACGGCGGCAATGCATTTGTTTTGCCGCGACGTCGCATCGCTGTCGCCGGCACTATAAGAGCAACCTAATTGTTGCTGGCCAACTAACCTGGTTCCCAGCTTAAATAACACACTCCCGTTTAGGGTTACCATATACTCAATAATATCCACAGTCTTTAGGCACAGAAATATACATTGAGTTGTTATCTGATAGATGGGGACAGACAGCGTCTCAATAGTCCAGGCAATTCTTCCAGGTACTGCGATATGTGAAGAAGGCGTCCTCCCCGAACTGGATACAGGGGAGCGGTGATACCCCCAGCCTCCAGGAGAGAGAGTGAAGCAGCAAACCTAGCTGCCATAAATACCTGTTCCTGTAATTAGGAGCGCAGGTGAGGGGAATTAGGACCACTATGACCTGGACATTCCATCCACCAGCCTCAGTAAATGTGAAGCTGTGGAATGGATCCTTTAACACTATTTCTGCACTTTCTGATCTTAGGCTGCGCTTACAGTGCTACGGTCGCTGGAAAAATCAAATTGAGATGACTTCCAGCGATCGCGACCAATCCGTCGATGTTTTCAGGACCTCAAAATCAAACAGTGCAAAAAGAAAGATTTAATTTGTTTTATTCAAAACCACATACATGTGTTTCTCAATTTTATTTTCCCACAGTTAACTTCAAATTTATGCGGCACCCCTGAGTTTATCAATAGTTCATTAAGCTGCCTGAAAGTGATTGAAACCGAAATAAACAATTAAAACAATTTCATTTGCCACAACATAATTAGTGCATAATTTACTACTTGAATGGAAGTTAATGCGGTGTCATAGTCAGACCCCTGGCTAAGAAACATTCCTATAGAATAAACAAATATACAGAGCGCACCAGAGACCAGGAAAACAGCTGATTATAAATTCAACAAAAAGTATGTGTTGCCAGTGTTTCCCACAGTGCTGTGCGCGGGGGTCTTCCTGTGTGGGGTGAGATCACAGCACTTCCTGTAAGAACTCTAACGGGATATATACGCCCACCAAGTTCTGGCGAACTACGCAACAGGGTGTGGTGCAACGTAACCTCAATGTGTTTCGCACATCCGTGCTTCATCAGGGGTGGTCGTTCACAACATGGAGCTCATGTTTAGGTACCCGTTTAGGCCAATCACATAAATCTATTGTGTGGTCAGTGTGTAACAACAATCGTCAAAGGGATTTAACCCCAAGCCACAACTTAAGTTGTAAATAATATGAATATAAACAATACGGTATAATATAAAATAGAATTGAGAGAGATCTTACAGGAAGTGCTGTGACCTCCCCACACACAGGAAGACTCCAGCACACGGATCCCTGTGGAGGACACTGACCACGGTCTCTGGGATTCCATTTTTGGCGATCGTTTATATGCTCACTAATGTATTCCAAATTGTAAGTGTGCATATACTTTTTATTGAATATATAATCTGCCTTTATACTGATCTCTGGTGCGCTCTATGTATCTCTTTATTCTGTCTCTGGAGATCTCTATTGTGCGGTGACTGCGGGAGCTTCCGAGTGCTCCAACACAGCAGTTGAAAAGAAAACAAGTGGGTATCATATATTTTGGAAGCACGAGCGCGGTCTTCTTCCGTATCGCTCCTATAGAATAGTTTGGAGGGGACTTCAGACACGATCACAAACAGAGTCGCATTTCAGTGAGGACTGAATATATACGTATTATCCTTAATCCATCCAAAAGACCACTGATACGTCTGCCACAGGACATTTTACAGTCAATTGCCTTGAATAGGCTTTAGGGTATCTTCCAGTGCTACAAGGTGTTTTATGGCAGAATACTGCTTAGTAAACACGACCCTAGAACTATAAACAATAATAATCAAGCTCTTTTTAAAGGTGCTGTTACAGTGTCACTAATGAGACAATGGTGTGCCCAGGAGTTAGATTACCACATATACCATGGTAGAGAGACTCTAAGCCCTTTGCATAATTATTACCTAGCATTTCAAGCAGTGAAAGCTTTAAATTCCCAGTGATTTTCATGGATATCAATGAATTGATAATTGTATAATGATTACAGTAAGAATATCTATGAAGCTATTTCATACACAGAATGCTAGAAGTTAAAGGGCAAAGGATTCTCAGCAGTTTTCTTGGCTGCCCAGGGGATGCCTCTGACCTGTCTGTGTTCTTAATCTACACTCCATTAAACCGGCCTAAACTTCATTTCTGTTACTTTGTACGAGTAGTGGTATCCCTTGCCAGATAACCACATAACTCCGTCCGCGTAGCTGCTGTGTTGTCCCCTCAGATACTGTCCATTCAGGTTGGCGTTATGGCAGGATCCGTACCACCAGGCACCTTTAAAATCTTCTGCGCAGTTAGTGCCATGTATATCATTGTCCTTGTCCTTAGTCGTGAAAGGGAGGTCATTATGGATTCCGAGAGAGTCTCCTGCACAGAACAGAATGATTGTGTCAAATGCCATGAGCAAAGCTTTTCTAGAGTAAAGCAGCAAACTGTTCAGATTGATTATTATTATTATTTTTACAGTGTCTGGACTCAGTTTTCTCCTGGTGCAGTATCACAGCTGTCTTGCCATTGAGAGCTTTTTCGGTCCAGCAGACTCTCATTCATGACATGTAGGTATTTCCGGGAGCTTAAGATGGCCATTAACAGGAAACTGCCTAAGGGCCACTTAGGACCTGCGACCGATGAGACTACTGTTCCGGATTGGCTCACAGGTAGGAACCATCCCAAAGGCCACCACAGAAGTTGTCTAATGACTTCTCCTTAAGAAATGACTTTTCTCCAGGTCTAGCTGTGCTATAGTGCTACACTTGTTCAGACTCCTCTCTAAAGAGAGGCTATCAATAGAGGGGTCACTGCATTCAGTCTTAGTACTTCTGCAGCTCCCCAAAGCACTCTACCCAGCAAGCCTACCTACCAGTGCAATGTGTGGTCAAGGTGGGATCGTACTGAAAGGTATGAAGGTCACTCATTTTTATTTACACGCTTAATGTTTCACTTTTTGGGATTCAATTTGGAAAGATTGTCTTCCTCGCTATTTTAATAGCCTATAGAATACATCTTTTATAAATATCGTCCAAGAGCTTTACTCTTTCACCATGAACTTTTATACACCGTCTGTTAATGCCTTTCACACATTCTGCACCATTTCCTTGCCCCTGGGAAAGATGCTTGCAATGCTGCCTACTTACTGTACTTTGTTCATTATTAGGGACATGGATTCTTGACAGGGCAATATGTGTGTAATACTGATGGCCTTCCCACTGGTGTAAGTGTGGGATGAAAACTTGCAGGTGTAATATTCTTTCTATGATAAAACTGATATAGTTTGTGAGATTGAGCGTTACCTGCGCTGCCACCAGTAAAAGGCCCGAGTATCAGCTTGTAGTTCTCCAGCTCTCCAGAAATTCCAAAGGCGTCATAGGCAGCAAAGATATTATTGTTATCAAAATCCGTGAGATCAATGCGAAGCTGAAAGGTTCCTGAAGGGTTTAACATGGGTGACAAATTGAGATCTCCCTGCAGAAGCAGTTAACTGAGATGCCTATGTTAGCAAACCTCTTTCTTACACAAATTACCTACATGTAGTGTTATAGGGAGAGAAATCAGAGAATTGTAAAGAGAACGATCTCCTCTGGGTTTACAAGGCAAATAATTGACTGCAAAAGCAGCAGAAGTTGCAACTTATTCATCTCACACTAGAGGGCTCCTAACATTGTCCTTTGTAGCTATACAGATCATCCAGTAATTTCTGCATACTGTACATCTATATTACTTACACTTGTTGTTTATGATGTAAAGGATCCCATGAAGTTTCATCACATGAAGATTAATCTGACTTGAATTTAGGGTTGTACAATTTCTTAGTTCAAAGTTATAGTTTTATTGGTCTTAGATTAGCTCAACATGAGTGTTGTTTAAAGATGCAATTATATTATATAGAGAGTTTGAAACCTCACACGTCTCTTCTTAACGTGCACTACAGCAGAGTGGCCAAATCCAGTCTACAAGGGTTACCAACAGGACAGGTTTTAAGGATATCCCTTAAGCACAGATGGCTTAATCAACGGCTCACAATACACACACACACACACACACACACACACACACACACACACACTATACCTCTCTCCCCCACAATACCCACACACCATACGCCCCTCCCCACAATACCCACACACTATACCCCCCTCCCCCACAATACACACACACACACACACACACTATACCGCCTCTTCCACAATACATACACACTATACCCCCTCTCCCACAATATACACTATACCCCTCCCCCACAATATACACTATTCCCCCTCCCCCACAATACACACACACTATACCCCTCTCCCCACAATACACACACACCATACCCCCTCCCCCACAATACACACACACACTATACCTCCTCCTCCACAATACATAGACACTATACACCCTCTCCCACAAAATACACTATTCCCCCTCCCCCACAATACCCACACACTATACCCACTTCCCCACAATACACACACACTATACCCCCTCTCCCACAATACACACACTATACCCCCTTCCCCACAATACACACACACACTATACCCCCCTCCCCCACAATACACACACTGCCAGGGTCTGTCGGCAGAGCGGCCACGTGTCATATGGCAACACCTTGTGGGCCACATGTGGCCGTGTGTCCTTTTATCCCTCAAAGCCTGCAGTAACAGTTGAAGAAATTGACAAAGTAAAGATCAAACGCCATCTTACCTGAAGATGTTAAACTGTGAATATTATCGTTCCCCATCCAGAACTCGCTCAGTTGGCTGCCAAACCCTCTCTTGTATGAATTCCAGTCTCTGAAAAAATCCACAGAACCGTCCCATCGTCTCTGGAAAACCTGCAAGGGGAAACGTCACTGAGCCGTCAGTAGGGCCTGTATATGGAGAAGGCTTTTTAGCACATTACATGCATGTTACAGCTGCTGTCAGCTACTATATCTACTATAAATAATGTTCACGGGTGAATAGGAATGTTATGGGACCATAATACAGAGTATGTTCTTATTACAAAGAGAACAGCAGATAATGACAACCAGGGGGTGTATTTATTAAAGGGGCGTTGTTTCTAAGTCACTATAACTGTGATATAAATCCTCTCATGGGAATGGGCATGTTAGGGTTAAAATTAAATGCTTTGAATTATTCCTAAGTAAAGGGTCACAACAGGGGTGAGAGGAGATGATCTGAACTGTTACCAGATGAAAGGATACACTGATGCTGTGATTTGCTCTTATAAGCATGTGGGTTTGTAATATACATATAACAGGATCGGTGGCCAAAGACAAAACACAGAATGCACATTATTATTTGTTTTAACAATAGTAATCATTTGCAATCTCCTCTGACTTACAATCCATCCTCCCCCGGCAGTATCCATGTCACAAAGCACGGTCAGAGGCTTCTTGCCATCAGGGTATATTGTGTACCAGCCGCTCAGAAATGATCCTTGATCCAGCAGTTCCTTACAGCTCCTAGCAGCTGGATGAGAAAGATACTGTAGGCAGGGCCGCAGACAGATTTCCCGGGGGCACAGGACTAGAGTAACGACCGGACTCCCCCCCGTGTCGGCGGTCTTATGAGCCCCCCCCATTTCACACCCCGTGGTCCCCTCTATTTCCTCCCCTCTTCCCATGTATTTTTCACCCAAAAATACTACCCTCAAATAAAAAATAAAAAACACCCCCCCTCCCTGAATACATATAAAAAAAAACACCCCCAAATACATATAACCCCCCTTCCCTGAATACATATAAAATATAGACCTACCTTAGTAGAGGATGGTCTCAGGCCAGGCCCGGTGGCTTCGGGGGGGCCCAGCCGGCCCCACGAGAAACCATTTAACACATTCGTGGGTTTTCACTCACCATATAAATTCTCGGCTGTGCCTGCGTCTCCTTTATCTCCTAATGAGTAAAAACACGAGTGAGTTTGTGAGTGCTGCACTGTGTTAGTGTTGCACCTGATTGTGCTGCTTAATCTGGTTGCACTTTTCAAACGCAAACATATCAATAAAGAATGTATTCATCCTATTGTTATTGCTTGTTTACCGAAAAGCTCATGATGTTGCAATGCCTTTAATGATCAACGGCATGATGTCAGATATCTGCTGAACCGTTGAAGCAGTGCAATCAATCAATAACTGGCGGTGTTACATAGCTGACCAAGCGTATATCTATCTACCCACAAAAGGGGTTAAAGGTCGGTGCCCCTGCAGATTCCACGTGCAATTACTTAAAGTGGTAATGTACAAAAGATACAAAAATAGGTGCAAAACCGTTTACCTGCATAAAGCAGAGGTGGTGACAAATAATCAATACTATATAGTGACACATTTCGGTGACAAAGTGTCTATAATATATGTTAGAATTACTTAAAAATACTGTTCAACTCCCTGCTCGGATCCTCTAGTAGGAACCATCTCTAGTAGCTCCTTGTTTTGAATAGTTTTTCCAAGATCCATGGGGAGCAAATGAAGTCACCAGGGAAAAAGGAAACTCAATAGTGCAATAATCTTTTAAAACCAATGACTGTGTTGTGAAGAGAGTCCTGTCTCCCGACGAAGCTGAGACCATGTGAAATGCGTTGAATGAAGCTCCCAAGAGCAGGACACACCCTGTCCCTTGGTAGGCAAAAAACAGTGACATGAGAGACGCAAGCGAGACGTGAGATGCCAGCGAGAGCAGATGGGCCACTCACGGCCGAGGCGGTGAGACTGAAGCTTGCCTGTGGGGCTGGATGTTATGCGCTATATGTTTTACTTGCCTGTAAAGAATGTGTATATTGTAAGTATATTTCTTATGGATTTTATTTAATAAAGTAGCATTTTAAACTGATCTGCACTATGGTAGGCTATATGCTTTTATGTTCAGATCTACACGAGCACTACATTCCCCAAATTAAAAAAAAGCCACAGTTTGGATATGCAAGTTTTAATGAACACAATACGAGTAGAGAATCTGCAAGAGCTAAGACTCTCTTCACAACACATTCATTGGTTTTAAAACATTATTGCACTATGATGTATTTTCTTTTTCCAGGGGCATATCTGGCCATTCCAATACATAAGACACTGTCTGTAACTTCTCGGAGGACGTGCTTCTCTGAAGCCCTCACCTTTTTGTCCTTGTATTCCTGCAGCGCCGGCTACTCCTGTTCCAAGAAATATAATACAGACATTAATGACTCTATAGGTTTGTGAGCCATTTGTTTATCAGTAGAAGGTCTATCCAGTGTTGCAAAGGCTAATAAGTATCTGTAAGGAAGATTAACTTTAACTAGTAGGAGGGTTACCACATGACCCCTAGGAAGCTATGCACCAGTTCTCAAAATGCGCTTGTGTTTTCTTTAAGTTCCTTTATTTATTTATATGATGTGTTATTTAACATTGCCTATTGCTTTATAGAACTTCTCCCCACAGAACCACGCAAGATGGGAAATATAGATGGATACATTTTTGTTAAAAGTTCTATATTCAAAATTCCTTATGGAGGAAGCAGTCTATCAAAGTCTGACTGACTAGCAAAGTGATGGAAGTCCTGGGCTGGCTAGTATTGAGGTGTGGTGTGGTAGGAGTACCGTTTTCTACAAGAATGAATGTATATCATAATCTTCCTGTGTTAATCTTCTCCTGCATTTTCCCTGTATGCTTCTCATCATGGGTAAGAGTTGTCTCTTTTGTTCTCTCCAGTGTATAAATCATGTAGTATTTGTGTTCAACTGACCTTTTTCCCCTGTTGGTCCTGCCTTTCCAGGGTTCCCTGTAGATCCCCTTTGTCCTGAAAAATAATATAAATGGTCAGATTGTACATTTTGTATGTATGTATCCATCCATTTCTTCATACAGCCTCTGACATCAGAAGATCTGTGTATGACGTAGCTAATTCCTGAGCAGACACATTGCTAACAGGACAGTAGGAATTAAAATATTTTTTAGTATCTTGCTTAACCAAGTAAAAAAATATTATTCTTCACACACTATTATATCAATGAAGGATTCTCTTCTAGGTCCGTCGAAATCTATGATGATTCCACAAGTCTTGTGTGGGAGACACACTCACCATTCTCTCCTGATGATCCAGGTTCTCCTTTTTGGCCAAGAGATCCCGGGGCCCCAGGACACCCTCTGAGGATGGTCAACCTGTCCGAGTCTCCAACCCCCACAACCTTCACTTCTGTGGTCAGAGACAAGCAGTGAATTAGGAACAGAGGGTTAGAATAGATCAGAAGAGAAAGGAGGTGGGGGGTGGGGGGGAAGGAAGTAGAAAGAAGTAAAAGTAAACACGTTGAACATGAATAGGAAAAATAGAGGAGGCCTGAGCCTGCAATCTCTCAGAAAGGTTTCACGCGTCTCTAACAATTGGAGTGCCATTGATTATCTGAAGGCATTTAGTGTGGGGGAGCTTCCAGGGGACAGATTGGATACCCACAGTCTACAGTAAACTGCATTGTTTCCTTCAGAGAATACAACCTGCAAAACCTAGACCCACAAGCCTTTCCCAGATAATCTTTAGTTAAATGGGCACTTTACCTGCCCACGATTGCAGCTGTGCTCAGAATCTACCATATGGCCTCTTGTAACCCTGAGAATGTGTTTAAAGGATTCTGCAATGTTTACTGCAACTGACATTCTCTTAGGGTGAAGAATATAAATCTCAGTGTATCATTACCAGACTTCTCTCGTAATCATTAGTACATTTCAATGTGGGAAAATCAACCTTCTGAAGTGGAAAGACTCAACCTATTCTCCACATAGAGAAAGAGATGGTTAAACAGAGAATCGATATTAATACTACACTTAAACTGAATTGGCTGTGCTAATGTTATCCTTACAACTAGAAATACACTGTGCTTTGTCAATATTAGTCATCGGTATTAGCTCATTACTGCAGATGTCCTGTGGGGAGTGGGTTTTAGGCTTCTACGGCTTTTAGGGAGGTTGTAAACTATTTATTATTCGGTGATCATCAAAGTCCAGTTTTCAATTTGTGGACACGGCACCCAGCCCAATGTTATTTCATACACCCCTGAAACATCTGTATCCTGATGGAAGAGTACACACGAGCTCCAGGTTATGTTTTGCTTAATTGTTTTTTTCTTTTCTGTCACACAAAGGAATATATTCCCAGTGAGAGCTTCCATGGGATTCAATGGCAGTGATGGTGCCCATATCCCATCAGTGGGGACAATGAAGCCTGATACTTCTGTAAATATACTCTTGCCAATGTACAATAAAGATACATTTTTGCCCTCAAAACATATATTGTAAATTAGGCAACTGATTCACGGGGAACCAATGTGACAATTCATAGAATCCTGAACTCAAATCTCTCTGTTCAGAATCTAATGGAAGAGTCACCATAATACTAAGTCTTGTCTATGTGTTTATCAGTGACTTACCTGGACATGAGTCCTCAGCATCACAGAGCGTGGTCACCAGCAGGAATACGGTGATTGCTGAAGTCAACATGATAGTTGTCGGTTGTTTGGTCCCTTCTTTCCTTCACCTCCTTCACTGGATTGTTGTTTGAGCAGAGAACAGATGAGCTTATCAAGAAATGTTGATAGCTCCTCCCTATATAAACTCCTCCCTATATAAACTCCTCCCCTGTCTTTCTACCTATGAAGACTATTGCACAATTTCTACACAAAATATTCTCTTTCCCTCGTCCGTTATTCTCATCATTACAACTTTTTCATATCTAACCACCCTTTAAGACGACCTCACCCGGTATTTATTGTTTCGTTTTTATGTAGTCCTTGCCACAAGAGATACCCATCCACAGGGAGGCGCTGACGTGTTTGCTAACTTTATTAATGACGTTTGGATACTTATACACAAACAGTTGGGCGACGGGAAAATGTAACACCACAAAATTAGTGGTTACATTTATTTTGTACTCTAAGAAAATAGTGTGACGAAGAAATATGCGGCTGTTGTTATATTAAAAGCGCGAAAGAAGGCAGCACTCAATTCATTAGACTCACTGTTTAAGATCAATCCTTGCAAGGAATCAACATCTTAATCGTCAATAGAGCATGCAGATGATACACCGTTTCCGGCCACGTGGGCCCTTCATCAGGTAGGTGAGTAATAATAGTGACATCATCTCCTTTGTGAAACGGAAGTGACAACGGAAAAAAAAAAACCAGAAGTGACATCAGTGAAACGCAGGAACTATCTGCGGATCAACAGACGTGATGACATCATAGCTAAAGTTGCATTCTACATGAGAACACCTGGAATGCAAGCAAGGAATACTGTAAGTGATCTATAATGAGGAGAACAAGTCTCTTAAAGGTATACTAAACTAAATACTGGAAACATTTAAATATATCATGTGTTAAAAGTGACTAGATCATTAAATATATACAATGAATATATACAAATGCATGTCAAGTGGTAAACCAAGAAGAATATACAATGAACTATATACAGTATCATAAAAAAAATTATAAAAACATATTTACCATACCTTTCACAGTACATCTACTTCTCAATGGCCAATGGCACCAAATCCTATCACTAATAATCCCTATGAAAGAACTTCACAAAAATGGTCTAAAATCTAATTTAATTCATACCTTTTGGTGCTATGCAATTTATTCCGACTCAAGATCACTGTGGCAAGTGAGTAGAGGCAGGCAGCTTAACGCAATCCCATATACCAAGCAAGAGAATCATCTTAGTTGCTGAAGTGTTTATTTTGGGCAACAACAATACAAATAAAAAGGGGAAAAAGGTACTGAGGGAAAACACTGGGGGATGGGAGTAATGAATGGGAAAGGGAGCTAAGATGGCAGTGGGATAATATTAGGTAAATAGGGTGGCTTAGTAACATGGATAGGTAAATTACAATAGCTTTTACCAGAGGAGTAGGAATGGTGACTGTTCCAAGATGGCTGCTGGATCTAAAAGGAAGCATGCTAGCCTGGACTAGAAGGAAATAAATCAATGATTATGCCAACCAGCAAGAGGAGGAGGGGCAGGTCAACAGGCTGGGAAACCAAGGGAGAGTAACAATGTTGCAACATTACACTGAGGAGTGACGGCTGCCTCAGGACTGGTAAAATTAAACAGGTTCCAGAACACAATTCAATTGATAGATCTACTTGGTTTCTCATTTAAAGAGGAGATTCTCCCCCCCCCCCCACTCCTAAGGGGTGCCATATAATCAATTAGTTGAATACACAATTGACTAACATTATGTTTGGCTTCAAGAAAATTCTTAGCCTCTGGGGAATCTTTAGGGATTACACTAGGTGTTCTATAAGCCTCCTAATAGAAAATGTGTGCTCTTTGACTGTTTTCAAGTGGTCTGATCATTTTACCAAGATACACTTTTGCATAGGGCTACATAAGAGATAAATCATAAAGTTGAACTCACGTAAGAAAATGTTTGATGATATATCTTTTCCCCTTTCTAGGATGTTGAAATGTTACATCCTTTATAACAGAATTACAGTGAACACAATTCATACAGGGGTATGTCATCTCCCCGTGTCCTGATATGGGAGATTACCTGTTATCTTGGTACAGTATATTGGGAAGTCGACTGGCTCCTGTGGTCAGATGTGCAGCCGCTGTGATGCTTCTCATTGCCTCTCTCAGTCCTCACCCTCTCTTCCTGCTTCTGAATGTTGAATCAGAGGGAGTGGTAGGATTTTATGGCAGCATGGGGAGTGTGTGTGAGAGCAGAGGCTGCTGTGAAAGGTAGGAACTACTCTGCACTTGTTTAATTGTTTTAACCCCTCCCCTCTCTACTCCCTCTACCTTCCACTCTCCCCTCTGGGAACCGTAACCCCTTCCCCTCTCCCCCCAGGGTCCTTAACCCCTTACCCCCTGGGGGCCTTAACCCCTTCACTCCATTGAGTCTTTAACCCAATTCTCCTTTCCCCTCCATGGCCCCCCATGACTTCTTCCCTCTCCTTCTGGGACCCTGTAACCCCTTCGACCCTTTTCCCCTCCCTCTGAGACTCAACCCTTCCTTCCATGTCTGCACTTCATCCTTTCTTACCTACACTGCTTCCATCACCCTAATATCCCACCATTCTCACCCTTAAATTCTCCCTCCATTTAAAACCACATTTAATTTATAAAATTGAATTAACAGATTTTTTTAAACAATTCGTAAGAACAAATGTTTTTTTTTAATGGAGGGAGTACGTATCTAAGGACAAAAGTGATAGGATAAATGGTGGATGGATGAGGGGGACGTTGGGGTGATGGGAGCAGTGTCAGTGAGAAAAGGTGAAGTGCAGACATGGGTTTGGAAATGAATGACCCCTTGCTCTAGTAAATCTAATATATATATATATATATTGATAACACATTTTATTTAGATTTAATAGAACAATTTCTGACTTTTCTTTCAAATCAAATATTTTTCACGGTATACATTGTTATTGCGATAAATGCATCAATATCGTTATCGTGGGAGATGTTTTGTTATCGTCCAAGCCTAGCATGTGCCCAATTTCTGTGTTGAGAGGAACTATCTCAATTGCTGTGCTTTGTTCCTTGCAAGGATTGATCTTAAACAGTGTCTCATGCTGCCTTCTACTTTATCTTTGAATTTTCTTAACAAATATAGAGAGAGTTGAGAATGGCAAAAGAGAGTCAGCAAAAGCAAACATGAGGCTTGAAAGACTGCACACAAATGATTCAAAGGCTGCACATTGTTGTGACTTCAGAGTTTACTTTCAGAGCACACAAAGATGGCAAGTAATTCACAACAGTGACAAAACAGTGTAATTCATGATCAGTGTCACGGGAGACAATTACACCAGGATCGCAAACAGAACAAAGGAGTTTATTTTGGCCGGAGCCAACAGGAGCAACGCAATGCACAAATACAAGCTTAACTCACAAACACAGAGTGTTACAGCAGAATCCTACATCACTAGGTGCTGCCGTAGCTACGTTACCCAGGATGTCTTCCATGTTCCATCGGCCACAGAGTATCCCAGTACATGGGGATGGTAGCCATTCGATTCCAGGTTCAATTTTACCAGTAGTCTCTGACACCAAGACTAGCTACAATTTGAGCCATGGAAAAACTCTGGAGTGCTGATCTGCGTAAGCTTTTATACTCTACTAGCCTCCATCCGAAATCATGCAAGACCAACTGTCGACGAATCAGCAAAGATATTGCCTGCGTTGGTCAATCAGAGAGCACTGGCTTGCCTGAGACAGGCCAATCTGGGCCATGGGAGGTGATAGTGCTTTAGGACAGCCCAAGGGGCGGGTTTAAGGAGTTGGAAATTCAAACTAACCAATGGAAATTGAGCTGATGGGGCTAGGACCCAGGCCTCGGTTCCCAGTTTTCAGCCTGATATCTCCCGCAGAGGTAGGATCTTCAGTGCTAGGGATAAACAATGGTACCACTTTTGTAATACATGTTCACCGACCTGAGTCTACGCCATTCGCCACTGTTTCTAAGCACTTCACCTAGCCCAAAACAGATACCCATATTCCACCAATGAAGACTTCATTGTGTGTTGGCCGGGCTGAGTGAATTACCAGCCCACCACACAATTGACAAACAAGAAATAATTCAAGTGCAAATAACACTTTGTGTCAGGTTTGTTTTGATGTCCTGGTCTGCAGAACACATGCACATCCACCGGGACTGCTGCTGATCTTGCTAGTTCTCTCAAAGAACCTTCCATACTCTGAATCATGACACCCTGCACCTGTATTCAGTCTCTCAGTCTGCCCTATTTAAACCTCCCTTTCCTGTCTATCAGTGCCTATTTATACTGGTTCCTCCAGCACCTGCTTGGTTCCTGTTTTCACTGTTACCTGGTGCTATGCTGCTGTTGCTTTGTTCCTGTTCCTTTGTCCAATCCTTCTCCTTTGCCCAGTTCTGCTCCCTTGCCCCAGTCCTGTTCCTTTG
Organism: Ascaphus truei; assembly: GCF_040206685.1. Taxonomy (NCBI): domain Eukaryota; kingdom Metazoa; phylum Chordata; class Amphibia; order Anura; family Ascaphidae; genus Ascaphus; species Ascaphus truei. The sequence goes on from NC_134503.1 coordinate 14,106,229, forward strand.
CTCCCATCCTGTTCCTGCCTCCTCGCTGCCGACCTCTTCCTGTGACCCCGACTACGCTACTTTGCCGCCTGCGTCCCACCTCTGCCTGTGACCCCAAGTACACTTTTGCCTTCTTCCTGCTGTTCCTGCCACTGGGATCCACCTCCTGCCATAGATCTCCCCTTGACATAATAAACAGGCCATATTATGGATCCCGCCGGAACAGACCTGACTTTGGCCAAGCAGATTGCTTCCTTACAACCTCTGGCTTCCAGGAACAACTAGGACATGTTTTCACCTAGACACATGATACATAAACCTTGGCCCCCTGCAGAAGCACTTCCACTGTCTCTGTACATTCTTCCTACCTACCAATTAGATTGGAAGCTCCTCGGAGCAGGGACTCCTCTTCCTAAATATTACGTTTATGTTGGAAGCACTTATTCCCACAACCTGTTATTTATATTATTTGTTATTTATGATTACCATGTGTATTACTACTGTGAAGCGCTATGTACATTAATGGCGATATACAAATAAAGACATACAATACCATAAGAGGGCCATATCACCGTATTAAGGGTTAAAAAATACCCACAACCTACACGGGGCATAAGGGCTTAATGGTATATGTCTGCCCAAGTTATGTATCAGTTATAAGCCTTATAAAAAATTGATGCATTACAGTTACCCTAACTTAGCTGACAACATTATAGACATTAGGGGCTTGTTACTTCCTTCAGTCCAGAACAGGAGATGACACTTAGGGTGTGTAATACTGGGCTTTGAAATGCCTAGCAGGAAACCTCGGAGGAAGCACTACATAATTTAGACTTCTGAGCCCCTATGCTGATGTGGTCCCCCTGTGTCTGGGACTGACCTTCTAAGGTGTTAAGTGAGGAGAGGGAGAGGGGAACAGTTTGTCCTGACAGATGTCCAGTTATGCTAGTGACAAGGGGCTTTATGGGTGGCCAGGGGCGTTGCTACAGAAGGTATGAAAGTGAGTGACCTTATTAAATATGAGAATATCATGAGACGTCCTCTGCTGAACATGATAACAATTATAATGTGGGTATCCGTGGAACCGAGTTGCACATAATGATTAAAGACACGTGAGGTCGGGGCGTGCCGATGACGTCAGCCAAGACGGAGGGGTAAGAGGAGAGCTCCAGAGACCCGCATAAATAAAACGAATTTTAACTAAATTTACCCCGAAAATTAAGACACCAAAAGACACAGGACGGACCCCTAAACGCACTCAAAGATGGGCTCGAGGACCAACAGAACCGGGACCGCCGCCAGAATATTAGACTGCGCGGGGTCCCGGAGGAGGTCCTCCCTAATCAGATCCGGGGATACCTCAAAGAATTCTTCACTACCGTCTGTGAAGGCCTGGACGAGAGAGAGCTCGAAATTGACAGAGCCCATCGCGCTCTAGGCCCGAGATCCGAGGACCCAAACAGAAGAAGGGACGTGATCATCCATATGCATAGTTACACGGCCAAAGAAAAAATTATGTCTGCATGCCGTGAGAAAGACCCCATACAATACCAGGGGGAGGACATCCAAGTCTACACTGACCTGTCCAAAAAGACCGTGGATAGACGCAAAGGATTACGCCCCTTAACTTTACTATTACGAGAAAAGGGAATAAAATATAAATGGGGGTTTCCTTTCAGATTGACAATCCACCACAAGGGAAAATTCTATAATATCAGATACCCCGAAGACATGACCCCACTGGTCCAAGCCCTTGGATTAACCCCCCCTGCCTCCTGGGAAAATAAAGAACGCCACCCCCCGAACCAGGAACCTGATGATCCCCCGGTCCGAGCACCGGTAAGACTCGCGGGACAACGCCACACGAACATGAAGTAGCGGCCCCTGTGAAAAGCTGCACCTCCACGACCATGGAGGCATCCGACACTCCTTTCCACGCTCCTTTCCAGCCCCCGACGACATCCCCCCTGTGACAAAGGGGGAAAAAAGAAAAAACAAGCCCAGAGATACTCACCCGAGACGGAGGCAACCGCAACACGGACCGACCGACGACCACCGCACACCAACACAAGTGATCAACAGGATCCTCGCGAGACTACGTCTCTTCCCGACCGCGACCGGCGTACCATCCGTTCCTCCCCGGAATGAAGGGAGAGGAGCCGCGGTGCCCACCGCTTGTTATTTCTTTAGCAGGGACCGGGTCACAGACCAGCCGCGCAACTTGCGGACCTGACGACGACGCGGTCTTTGCCGGCGGGAAAAACTAAGCCCCCGAACTCTAAACCCAGAGGACTTCAGAACGAGGATTGCTCGCCGAACGGGTCTGTAACCCAATCTAGTTTAAAGGCCTAGTAGGTCATCAGTTGGTAGTCCAAATTAAAGTTAATAGGCAGTTATGTTAGAAATTTAGTTAATTATTGTTTCTATCACCAGTTGTGTAAAAGTTAATTGATAAATCAATCCCCCTGTTAAAACTACCCATCCCGCATTTCCCCCCCTTCCTTACCCCCACCCCGGTTAACATAAGCTATATATTATAGTTTAACGGAGGAAGCCGCTTGCATGCTTCCCCCCGCCCCCCCCCCCGCTACCCCCCACACCCCTACCCTTCCTCCCCTGCCTCAACTCATATCCCATAAAAAACTTGAAATCTGAAGAAATTCTGCCTATAGGCTCACTGATCTGAAGCCCCAAAGTAAGAACGCTTCACTGAAAAAGAATGGCTATGGTTACCCCTGACAAAACAGGGAAGAAATGTAATAACAATATGCACCAGAGCTTAGAAGCTATATATATACTCCCTCCCTATCCCCCCCATGCCTTCCCCCCCCCCCTACGCCTACCCCCCACCCCCCCACTCCCCCCCTACCGGGCTACCGTGCTTCCGTCCCCCCCCCCTTCCCCTTACCCCCCTTCTCCTCGCCCCCCTTCCCCTCGCCCCCCCTCCTCCTCTACCTCCCCCCCAATGATATAAAGATTTTAAGACCTAGAGAGAAACTCCCCCCCTGATCAAAAAGTGGATATATTCCAACGTGAAACAATAGTAAATATGTGTACTGTTTTGCTAAATGTCAATCAAAGGGCCATACTCATGATAGCACATTGATGTACAGACGCTTTACCAAAGAGGAGTACACATTGCAGAAAGTTCATATATAAGTATCCCCCCTGTTCCCTCCCTCCCCCCCCACCCCTATTCCCACCCCCAATCCCCCTCCCCCTTCCTCCCCCTTCTCCTCTACCTCCTCCACCCTTACTCTCCCACTCCCACGTCCCCGTCCCCTCCAGTTCCCCCCTCCCCTTACCATTTCCCTCCCAAAGGAATAAAGAGTTTAAGATCTAGAGGAGAGGGAGGGGAAAAAAAAAAATATATATATATATACCCCCCTGGTCAAGAGGTGGAAATAACCCGACGGGAAATAATAGTAAATACATTGAATGTAATGCTAAATGTCAACTGAAAGGGTCACACTTACGAACTCTATAGCGCGTTGAGGTAAAGGTTGTCATTTTTGGTACTCTATACCACTGAGGATTACACATTGTAGAAAGTATGTTTTAGACAAATGAGCCATGTACATGTACTCCCCTTGCCCCCCTCTCCCCACCCACTCCCTACCCCCTCCCCGCCCCCTCCCCCCTCCCCGCCCCCCTCCTTCCCCACCCCTGCTTCCCCCCTCCCCACCCCCTGCTCCCCCCCTCCCCCCCCTGCTCCCCCCCCTTCCCCCCCTCCTCCCCTCCCGCCCCCACCACCCTCCTACCCCCATCCCCCCCTCCCTCTCCCCCTCCCTCTCCGCCCCCCCTCCCCCTTCCCCTCCTAGCCCCCTATCCCTAATCAGAATGAAGGACGTCTCGGAAGAGGCACTGACACTTGACTCAAAGATATCCACGGTTATATGCTACATAGCAGAAGATGTATATAATGCTAAAGAGTTCGACTACTGCTACCTCTCTCCTGAGACTACGACAAAGGAAAATGCACAGAGCCATAAACGTGGAATGTTCTCTCATTAAAGTAATAGGTAAATCAAGAATGTATAAATGGGGCTACCACTTCCAATGTAAATCCTGTCAAAAAGAACACTCTTCCCTCTCTTCCCTCCCTCCTACCCCTTCCCCCCTACCCCCCTCTCCTAACCCCCCCACCCAGTTCCAGAACTATCCAGGAGGCCAACTCATACCCGCCAAGGATAGCTACATCCCTTAGGATGGACATCAGGGATAAAAGTAACACCCCGCTAACTTAGGCCAACCCACATTAAACAAGATACATACTCGAACATAAGGGGTCTATTTAGGACCTAGCAGAAGAAATCAAGTATAAAGGGCCAAGGTATATCCCTGTCCCTAACCCTTGCCGACTACTTTCCCTTCCCCATCCCCACCCACCCCCCAAACCTACCCTATCCACCCACTACCCCCACCCAGCAAATAGAGGACTCCCAAGCTGAAGAAGGGTAAGGCGAGCCAGATATTGAGTACTGGATCCGCACTACACCAAGACCCCCATCGTATAAGCTCCACCCCTGCGCCCCCCTCTCTTCACCGAGAAAATGAAGGGGAAAAGCGGGTAAAATATTGAACTATAGAGTCTCTACCTCGCCCACTTCGGACGGTTACCGTCACCGGACCCACCCCCCAAGGGTTCTTTACCCGACAAACCGACTACCCGTTAGGTCGGTCTTGTTCTATTAAGACCAGAACAAGGTCTACTTTCATCTCTTACTGTTACCTGCTGACACTTTCCCAGCAGGCCCCCTCCCACCCTCTCCCCCCCCCCGCCCCCCACACCCTGGTCAACTAAGGCCCATAAAAGACGAGAGTAACATCTAACTGAACACCCAGCCACTGATCCTTCCGAGAAAAAAAAAAAAAAACCTCACATAGACAAAGGAGATAATGGCTAAGCAAGGACCAATTAAACTAGTGTCTCTTAATGTAAAGGGACTACAGAATAATAGGAAAAGAAGGCTAGCCCTTCAAGAATTAAAAAGGCTCAATGGTGATATTGTCTTTCTCCAGGAGACGCACTTTACTGCGCAGGAGCCACCCAAAACTTTCCAAAATGCTTACCCTATGAGTTACTACTCAACATTCAGTAGCAAAAAACGGGGAGTGGCCATTTTGATCAGGCAAGGCACCCCCTTCAATTTAACAAACGTCACAACGGACCCAGAGGGTAGATTTGTTGTGGTGTATGGCTCTCTGGCAGGATCCGCGATCGCCCTGATCAACCTCTATGCCCCTAATGAGAATCAGCCGATCTTCCTCAGAAAAGTCCTAGAGGAGATTGATCCGGAATATTTATCCTCCCTGATAATAGGAGGAGATCTAAACATGGTTCTAAACCCAGTAGAGGACAAATCAACCACACCGGGATGACCGCATCCGCCCCAAGCAATAAGATTGGGGAAAAGCTTTAGGGACATTATAAAGGAATTCTCTCTAGTAGACATTTGGAGAGCACAACATCAGGGACAAAGAGATTATACATTTTTCTCGGCCCCTCACCAGACCTATTCCCGTATTGACTGTTTCCTTGCTACCAAGAATGTTCTAGAAGCAACAACCAACACAGATATTGGCCCAATCACATGGTCCGATCACGCCCCGATTTCTCTCATTCTCACGGCCCCATTTGTAAAAACATTCACATATAATTGGAGACTAAACGACTCTCTCTTAAACAATAAAGAGATAGAAAAAGAGATCAAAAGAGCCCTAAAGAATTATTTCAGACTAAATCTAGGCTCGGTGGACTCCCCAGCTACCCTGTGGGAAGCCCACAAAGCGGCTATCAGGGGCCAACTTATCTCGATAGCATCATATAGGAAGAAAGCCAAGGTAAAACTAACCAAAGAGCTCACTGACAAAATTATACAACTAGAACAGCAACATAAACAAAACCCGTCCCGGAAAATTTACAAATTACTGACAGCTGCCAGAGTTAAACTAAAAGATATACAATTAGAAAATGTAGAAAAAGCTTTAAAATGGACGGGCCAGAAGTATTACGACAAAGGGAACAAAGCCGATAGACTTCTTGCTAGCAGGTTAAGAGGCATACAAAAAAGATCACAGATTACAGCGATCAAGAATAGGTCTGGTGAGATAGTCTATAATGAGAAAAAAATAGCGGAGGAATTTACCAAATTCTACACTAAATTATACAATCTGAGATCCAACTCCGCTATTCCAAAGTTAACCGCAGAAGCATCAATAACAAACTACCTTGCCGATTGTAACCTCCCCTCCCTGACAGAGGGGGAGAACAAAAGGCTAAACGGTAAAATAACAGTGGAAGAACTGTCAGCGGCCGTAAAAGCATCCAAATCCGCCAAAGCGCCGGGACCTGACGGCTATACAAATTCCTACTACAAGAAGTTCCTACCCATACTGACACCTCATCTCCTAAACCTATTTAACTCCTTTATGGAGGGGACCCCAATACCAAACTCTATGTCCTCAGCTAACTTAGCAATAATCCACAAGGAAGGGAAAGACCCAACCCAATGTGGAAGTTATAGGCCCATATCTCTTCTGAATAACGATTTAAAACTGTACAGTAAAATACTTGCGAATAGGCTAAACCCCATATTACCCAGACTTATCCACTCAGACCAAGTTGGATTCGTCTCAGGACGCCAAGCAGCGGACAATACGCGAAAAATAATAAACATAGTTGACCATGCCCATATGTCCAAAACAAGAACGATGATACTGAGCCTAGATGCAGAGAAGGCATTCGATAGGATAGACTGGTTATTCCTAGACAAGGCCTTGGAAAAATTTGGCTTCAAAGATATGTTCCTGGAAGGAGTCCGGGCTCTCTACCAGAACCCTTCCGCCGCGGTTAAACTCCTAGGTGGAACGGGCGAGAGATTTCAAATCAAAAATGGCACAAGGCAGGGTTGCCCCCTATCCCCTCTTCTTTTCGCCCTCACGATTGAACCACTTGCGACCAAAATTCAAAACAATTTAAATATACAGGGTGTCGAGATAGGTGAAACAAATTTTAAAATATCCCTATTCGCCGACGATATCATTCTGACCCTGACCAGACCCCAAACTTCTCTTCCGAACCTTCAAAGAGAACTATCGGATTTTGGTAAAGTGTCTGGGTACAAAATAAACAGTGGAAAATCGGAGGCCTTAAATATTAGCCTACCAGATGAGGAAGTGAAATTACTCAAACTAAATTTCAATTACCGGTGGTGTCCTGTATATATTAAATATTTGGGGGTAAATATATCAAGACACTACAGAGCTCTATACCAAGATAACTATCCAGCGCTTTGGGGTACAATTAAGAAAGATTTGGAACAGTGGCAGGGTTACCAGATATCATGGATTGGGAGAATGATATCCGTTAAGATGAATATTCTCCCTAGACTTTTATACTACTTTCAGACACTCCCGGTCCATGTGCCTGGCGCTGATCTAAAGAGCATACAAAACAGAATGTTTAACTTCATTTGGCAGGGCAAAAGGCCCAGAGTAGCAAGATCGGTCCTGTTGGCGCCAAGAGGAAGGGGAGGTATGGCCGTCCCAGATATACACAAATATTACATAGCAGCACAATTGAAACAAGCTGTTATGTGGAATGCCAACCCAGCCAAACATTGCTGGATCGATATTGAATCTAAATATGCCAGAATGCCTTCTCTGCAGGCATGCCTATGGAGCTTAGATAAAGGAGATAAGCAGACGCACAACCTAAAACTACAAGCGTCCATGTTTACATGGGAAGTATGGTCAAAACACAAGACCAGATTCGGGCTGTGCTCAGCTAACCCACAACTCACGCCCCTAACCAACAACCCCAAATTCCCTCCCGGATGCGGTTCTAAGCTATACGACCGACTAAAAGAGAGGGGGATCGGGACGATCGCGGACCTTCTGAGCATGGACACGCTCCTGAGCTACCAAGAAGTTAAAGCCAAATATAAAATTAGGGAACTGGACACATTCAAATACCTACAAATCCGTCATTTTGCCCAAAAGGTGTGCCCAACCCCAGAATTCCCCTCCCTTACAAAATTCGAACGACTGTGTCAAGCGAACACATATCAAAGGGGACTAATCTCCGATATATATTCCATTCTAGAAAACTCAACAGCCAACCAAGATCATGATTACATGCTCAAATGGGCGGCAGACCTGAATATCACAATAGAAAGGGAGATTTGGGAGGAAATTTGGCAGGCCGCCTCAGGAACGTCCCTATGCACCATAACAAAGGAGAATATACTGTATATAAAATTCTCTTCCACTGGTACCTCACCCAAGCGAGGTTGAACCAGATCTACCCCCTGGCGTCAGATTTATGTTGGAGAGGCTGTGGTCATAGAGGGGACATGGCCCACATCTGGTGGACCTGTCCGGAAATTGTTAAGTACTGGACTAAGGTCCAAAATTTGATAAAAGAGGTCACAGACCTAGAACTGCCTATAGAACCGCAGACCTTCCTACTTGCAAGGCCAATACCAGGTATTGTCCGGACAACTGGGAAATTAATCTCCCATATTTTAACTGCGGCCAGATGCGAGATAGCGGCATCCTGGAAGAGACAAACAACACCATCCAAAAACTCCATTAAAAAAAGGATCAATGAAGTGATGATAATGGAAAAGTTGACGGCCATGCTAAGGCAAAAGCTTATCGCCTTCGATACGATATGGGAACCCTGGTGGCTCCTCAACAGATGAAGGCCCTAGTAGGAAACCAGACTCCCCCCGAACCCCTGTGCCAACTCACTGGGTCCAAGGGCCACAGATTTAGGGCCCCCGGGATGTGAACTCCCAACCCCCCCTCACCCTCTCCCCCCCCCTCCTTCCCCTCTATCCTCACTCTTAGAGGACCCCTTCTTCTAGGACAACCAAGGTTGCCCCTTCTTTACCCCAGAAAAAGTTAAAATGTTTACGTATTAGGCAATGTATTGAAACTGTAAATCATATGTTGTATCAATGCCTAATAAAACTATTTGAAAAAAAAAAAAAAAAAAAGACACGTGAGGTCTAGCAGGTACTAAGAGACAGATATTAATATTTCTCCTAATTGTAGGATTACCTGGTGATGTATAGTCTCATTGGGACCGCCATGCGTGCCGGAATGTATTAATATGTCTCACATGTAAGGAAACATTACAGAACTGAAGTTATGAGTACATTTAGATATGAAAAGCCATTTTTAAAAGTACTTTGTGGGGAGGAGTTTTACTCTGGGGTAAGTAGAGCACAGCCAAGGATATCCTGTATATTCCATCCAGGAAGAAGAGAAAAAGGCAGGCCACTCCAGAAGTAACAAAAAGAAAGTGATTTATTGCATGCTGGACATACAGCAAAAAGGACTAAGTCAACGCACCTACGCATTTCGTACACGGGGTACTTTATCAAGGTGACAAGGATGTGAAATAGCTGCCTCTTTATACTTACCGGAACTACCTCTAAACCCATGGGGTGCCGCGTCACTGACCCGCGTCATGCAGAGTCGCGGCAACATGACAAGCAGTCACTGGCATCTGCGCAGAATCGCGGAAACAGGGCGCGCACAGCCATAGGTTGGGCAATTCAGGTAAAGTACAAGATATTACTTACACTGAGCACCACAGCCTACGGATAGATGTCATCAGCGCGCATCACGGAACGTGGTCGCGCTGACGTCACGTCGTTTCCATTGGCCTGGCGGACCATCTGATCCTACCCAAAAATATCAAAGGGAGTTAAAACACCTTCTAGATCTAGGCGCTATGTTGGGAGTGTTAAATGACAATGATATAGACTTTCTATACAAACCTTTACCCACCACTGCCGTGTTCCACCATCTCCCAAAGATTCATAAAACATTGGTCTCCCCCCCTGGGAGGCCAATTGTTTCTAGTATTGATTCTTGTACTTTTCCTGAATTGCCCAACCTATGGCTGTGTGCGCCCTGTTTCCGCGATTCTGCGCAGATGCCAGTGACTGCTTGTCATGTTGCCGCGACTCTGCGCAACGCGGGTCAGTGACGCGGCACCCCATGGGTTTAGAGGTAGTTCCGGTAAATATAAAGAGGCAGCTATTTCACATCCTTGTCACCTTGATAAAGTACCCCGTGTACGAAACGCGTAGGTGCGTTCACTTAGTCCTTTTTGCTGTATGTCCAGCATGCAATAAATCACTTTCTTTTTGTTACTTATGGAGTGGCCTGGCTTTTTCTCTTCTTCCTGGACGGAATATACAGGATATCCTTGGCTGTGCTCTATCTACGCTCTCTATCTTCCTGTACCCACAACGGATGGATTGCATGCCGCTGACGACAAGAGTGCCCCCTGGATAGTACAGGTTAAGTGCCGCAGTGCCTTATTCACTCCTGTCTACCACGGACATTGTCCCTTTATTATCATACTGGTTGGGTGTTATTATGTGTTTATGGTTGTGGATGTCAGGCCGACTCCACTAGCACACTTATCCCCACCAGTTCTTATTTAACTATATTGGGGGCACTCCATCGCTTCTTGGATTAACCCATTGTGGATTTATGTATTTAGATATTCCATTTAAGGGACTGGTTACAATTTTAGAGCATCACATATACCTTGTTTCTCGTTACTCTGGGGTAAGACTGTCAATCTCACCACTGATTTACAACAGGGAAGCATTATGTCCCAAGGGAAGGAGGCTTGGCTAGATATGCTAATTGGTAAGTGAGAGAAGATGGAGGTGGTCACACATGCTCAGTGGCCATATTGAAGCTTCTGCCAGGCTACCTGAAGTACTGACAGAGCATGCCCATAGGTGGGAGGTTTAGTTCCCATGCAGTGATTCGCTGCAGACTGTAAAGATAGGACAGGTGGAGTTTTTAAAAGTTTGTTCAGCCATCAGGGTTTAGATTCATCTAAGTTCCATCTAAGTGTTCCATCTTGTAAGAAGTTCCATCTGATTCATTTAAGCCACAGCGAGCGGTACCGAGACTATTTCAGCGCAACTAAAGATTTGTATCCAGCTTCCAGTATTCGGAAGTGAAACAGGGTGAATAAACGTCAGCCCTATGCCTGGCAGACCTATGTTTAGGTCTGCAGTGCAGCAGTGACTGGGTTAATATGCAGCTGGGTGGATTGGAATTAGTCTGATCCCAGCTGCCTCGTAAAGGAGCTTTAAAAACCCCAGGCTACACACACATGCAGCCTGTCTAAACCAGTGAGATACTGAAATGCCGAGGGAGAACTCCTGCTATAAGGTCTGTTTTCACTACGCTGTCTTGATGCACTGTTACGCTGGACTCTGAACAGCCCTTGTTGGGAAAAGGGCCAAGCCCCGCTCAGGATTTATTTTCTGTTTGTTATATATGCTGAAGAGAAGCTGTTTTATTTTTGTGTGCCATATTTTTGAGGCTCAATAAATAAGTCTTTTCAAGAAACCCACGTGTGGTTGCATATACCCTGCAACAGGAAGGATTAAGGATTTGCTAACGAATCCTGCATCGGGGGAACGAAAGAGTGGTTGCAGGCCGCGCCACTAGCCAAGGACTGTTACACAGCTCTTTTTGCGCATCACCCCGCATTTGGGAATGATGCCTAGAGACTTGATTTCTGTGGATTTCGTTCTGTGGACATTTTATTTTGTTTTGCCCCATCCCAGTAAGTGATTATTTGTGATATTTTTGTAATTCAAGTTGTGTGTGTGTTCTTTATGTAAATAAATACAATTTATTTTTATTCTGCAGCCACAGGGTATAGGCTGGATATAAGTATGGCCAGATAGCTTAACTCATTCCTTTTACAAGCACCACAAGTTCTTTGTCTTTTCTTCACTTTATTGATAAGGCATCAAATATACAAAGTCACTTGCAGATGGTAGTGCAGTGAGAGAGGGCTTCTCTATAGTGAGGGTGCTTGATAGTAGGGAAAGTTAAAAATCGGTCATCTTTGCCAAGAGGTAAATAGCATGAGATGTACTTACTCAGCCAGCTAGGGTAGAAAAGGAAGTGTATGTGTTTCTGGGAAACAGGAATAGTCTCAGGATTAGACTAACTGTCAAAGGAGACAAGGGGGGGATGGAATAATCCACTCTCAGCTAAAAGAATAGGAGGTTGCAAAGGCAACCAATACCACTAAGGGGAGAAAAGAATATGTGACAATGTATCTTTACACATGCAGCCAGCTGCTGGAATAGGGGAAACTAACAAGCAGCTGAACTAAGGAGACAGGATTCTGTGAGTTGCAAGGAGACACAGAAAATGTGTAATCCTGTTTCAGGACAATTTTATTTCACATTTGTATTCAATCAAGGATCCAGACATTCATGTGTTAAAAAGCTTGGTCTACCGTGACAGCATGCAGGTCTCTTTTCTCTTTTATCCAGTTCCTCTACTTAGCTACAGGCCTAATCTTCATTTCAGAAAATTTGTGGGAGTAATTCCAACCCTTGCCAGTGCTCCAGTTGATACCATCAGCATCGGTGCTGTGCTGCCCCAGCAGATACAATCCATTCAGATTTGAATGGTGACAGTTATAGTACCACCAGCCTCCCTTGTACAGTAGAGCACAGTTCTGTGCATTCACATCATTGTCCTGGTCCTTGGTGGTGAACCCCATGTTATTGTGAACGGCCATGGAATCTCCTGAGAAATGAAACAATGAATACAATATTGGGCACATTTCTTAAACTACTTGGGTCAGTGCAATTTATTCTCAGGGTAGCACAGAGGTGAAATCAATGGTAGGGTACTTTATTTATTTAGTCTTTCTGCTACAAAAATGGTGTAACACTGAAAATTAGAAAAAAAAAGTTCATGCAACAGCATTGCAGCCGGGATACTGATAAATTACCCTTCCCGTTATAATTTGCACCAAAAGAGGCTAAAATAGCAGCAACACAATTGACTTATTGTATTCCCATTACATGCTGCAATGTATTGTCCACATGACCTGCCTGACATGTTGGGGGATCTTCTCTTACCTGCATTACCCTCCTTGAAGGCCCCAAGTAATAGCTTGTACTTCTCAGACTCTCCCAAAACTTTGAAGGATGCGTATTTGGCAAAATACTTTATGCTTTCAAAATCCTGTAGATCAATGCGCAGCTCCCAGGTGCCTGTGGAGAGAGGTGGAAGTATGAATCAAATTTTTTTGTTATGTATTAAAAAAATTCTTAAGCTGAAATAGAACTTCAGCCTTCAAGTGTGAGATCACTTTCCACCTCTTATTTACAGTGTTTCACTGTCAAATATATATTCCGATATACATGTTCTCTCAGGCATGCCCTAGGATTCAGACATGACTATAAACGGATGGTGGGTAGTTTCATTGGTGTTTCACATATTTTGGTTTTATCAGAACCCAATTGTTTTTGGATTTGAGAATTTAAACTTTTGTGCAAACAGTCATGAACAGCACACCTGTGATTGCATGACTTGTATATGTGAGAAGGGTTAATACACACATCAATCTAGCTGATCCAATCTTCACATAAGCAAGGTCCCACCAATGATAATAATATCTTCCCTCAATCCATCACATTATTTCTATATCTGCAGCCACCACCAAAGATAAAGAAAATGATAATCTTAAAGTCTCTGGTTCCTTTTTTACTAAGCACAATATGCACAATACACATAAATCTGTTGTAACAAAATGTGTCCGAAAATTTTAATTACTCTACAAAACGTGCAAGTACAATAAGAGTCCAAAGATATACTGAATAAAGTCTACATTTAATGTACAAAAGCAGTACAGTGCTTAGTTTACAGAGAGACTACTACATTAAACATACAATAAAAGCAGACAGTTTAATAAAATAAAAAGATAAGCAGACAGAATTCCTATACGTGTTTGGTCGGCATAAAACCTAATTAATAATCCCAGATGCGTGGTTAATATTCTAAAACCTCGTTCATTGAAACACACTGAAAATCCAACAAGTTTGCGAAGTTTAGATTTCGCACCCGCTAAGCTGCCAATCCTTAATATAAATAAACAATTGCAGAACTGTTGAATGTGACGCACATGGAAATGAATAACAGACTTTGAGTAGATGGTCTTAGGAAGTGCTGGGTTGCACAGGAAGAAGTAAACTGCTGAGGTTACTGTGTAACTTCTCCTATACTTTTAGACAAGGTAAGTCAATTCCAAGATGAAAGGGGAGTTTGCATCAAGTGCTAACTGTGTCAAATATTCAGGAACTTAAAACATCTACAACCTCCAACTTTTCTGCCTTTTTTTTTTTTGATGGATGCTTATTTAACCGGAGAAGTTGACGCCACAATGACTGTTACCTGATGATGTTAACATATGAAGATTGTCATTCCCCAGCCAAAACTCATTCAAACGACTGCCAAACCCTTTCTTGTAGGAATCCCAGTCACGGAAGAAGTCCACTGAGCCATCCCAACGTCTCTGGAAAACCTACAGGGCAAAAAAGGGAAAGACCCAGATAAAATACCTCCTGTTCTGGTTTTAATCAGTGCATATAATACATTGAAAGATCTAGCAGATATAGCTGCTGGATACAATGAGCGACTATTGTGCTAGATTTTCAGTCAAAGGACAATGTTTTTTGAGTGTGTGGGAATGTATTGAACATGGTGGCAATGTAATTACTGCGGTTATGCTAGAAATTCCCCTGAAAGCGAGTGGTATTTGTGGTATTATTGATAAATATGAGGGGGTGGTATTCTGTGAAAGAGGTTTTTCTAATCAGAGATCCCTAATGAGAAGGGGTTTGTTGTAAGAATATGTTCTCGTGACAGGATGTCTGAAGAAAGAGGCTATGAAAATTGTTTTATTACAGCATTTTGTTTAATTTTGGGGGTTGTTACAGGAAAGACTTTCAAGCTGTTGACTTACGATCCACCCTCCTCCGTCAGTGTGCATGTCACACAGCACCTTGATGGGCTGCCTCCCATCTGGATATATTGTGTACCAGTCACTTAGAAATGACCCCTCATCCAGCAGCTCCTTACAGTTCCTGGCAGCTAAGGGATAAAGATAAGAAGCATGAAATGCACAATCAGAGGAATTGCTTTCAAACGTATCAATAATCATACAACATCTATTGCTTTTGCTTCATTCCACCAAGAACAATTCTCTGAATATTTCTTAGAACAAAACACGTTCAACTCCTGCATTTATTGGGTTTACTGCTGATACTGTACAACAATGTCTACACTTATCTAGATTCCATTTAACACATGCAGCCAGAAGACCAGGCAGATAAAGGTGAAGCATGTGGAATGGCATCCTAAGCAATCCACTAATTGTATGGTTGTTAGGGTGGCAAGTTCTTCATTGGATCAATGAGGGTGTTTGTTACTATATCTGTAATTAGGTTTCAAACAGGTAATATCTCTGTGTTTTGTATCTCACGTCATTTGTAGTCTGAGCTTTCAGGAATTATATTTGATCAGGAAAATCTATTTAACGTGTTCAAGGCTTCCACTCACCATACAATATCCCGGCTGTGCCCATTTCTCCTTTCTCTCCTAGTGGGGGGAAAAATACGTCTCTTAGTGAATTATGAAGATTATGCAATCTGTCTATATTTGATTGTGCTGTATTGCACTTTAATGATCCATACCTGGCAGCACATTATTTAAGCTTATTGTTTATTGTTTTTTTAGTGGTTCTTAAGTTCCATCATTAAGGCATACCAGCAGGTCTTGTTTTCAGGGAAATAAATGCCTAAGCAAGTTGTCTTGTTAATTAAGGCTAGGTTACTTGATTATGTTTTTGTTAAATAGAAACATTTTGAAAACCTGGCCTCTTGGCAGCCCATAGAGGATTCATCCTGTTGCCTTTTGGAGCTCCCATAACAGAGACTGAGCATTTGTAAAACAGAGAATGCTTCTAATAGAGGTGCAATGATCTGTGAGTGATAAATCTTATATAAATTATTTTAAAGTGCTCATAAATATAAGTGATTAAAATAAAATAGTGAACTTCGCTGCTCAACCCTCTGTGGAGAAGATCCAATTCCTCCTGTCTTGGTTTGTAGGGAGAAGCTTGTGGAGAGCGCAGATGTCACTATATGGGGGAAAAAATATATATGTGTATAGTGTAGTGTGTTAAACACACTACACTATATATATATATATATATATATATATATATATATATATATTCCCCCCATATGGTGACATCTGCGCTCCCCACAAGAGACTGAGCATTACCTGTTGTGTTGTATTCCTGCACAAAACAATTTAATGTTCGGTATGAGGCTAGTAGACCATATGGGACAACAGAAAGGTCTACAAGACAGAATGGAAGTAAATCTCCAGAGAAGCAAAATATCTCTCTTAACTGTTCCTTGTTAGAGGCTAAATGCATTATTTAGGTACTAGCTGTGGACAATGAATACAAAGAAAAGAAGAATGTCCCTTTGTACACCTTACGCCAAAGGAATGCAGAAGATAAAGAATGCATAGGAAATTGATCACAGACAAAATCAGAGGGGGTGGGGGGGGGGGGGTAGAATGACTAATATATAACACAAAATTGAGTTTGAATCATAAGTTCTACGTTGTATAAACTTGCTAAATTACAAATAGAATTTTGAGTTTCACTGAGATATATGTAGAGGTTATAAGAATGGAATGTTTGGGAGTTACAACAGTTCATTAATGGCAGAACATGGACAGGGTAATAAAGATTGATATTAGAGATGGAAAAAACAATGAATTAACTACAGGACATGGACAGCATAATAACGATGGGTATTAGATATTAGACAAATACTGTAGTCAGATCTTTGTGATTAGAAAATTAGTTAATCTTTATAGAACAAGGGAATTCTTATGTCAGACCAAAGATTGATAACATGATCAAATATCTTACATAAAGGTGCACAGATAAGGATGTAAAGGAATATTGTTTTAAGCTTGAATTATTTAGTCATGAAATGTAAAACACATTTACCGTGCAGCCAGAAAAGGGCATAAGAAAAAAGCTTCATAATGTATATTCCTGAATCATTAATATCAACCAAGGTGAAAGGTTATCTATCCATTCACATGTCTGTACAAAGCTTATTTGCCGGAGAAGAATAAAAGCTTGGAACGGCTATGAAAGAAATCTGTCTCTCTTTATTTGAAACTACTACTGCAAGGTAAAGATCTCACATTTTCAATCATATTTTCATGGGAAAATACGCATGCGCAGAATGAGGTGTTAATGATACAGGGCTAATTTATTTTTATAAGTGTAGATATGGGTGATTAGAGAGTGATTCGTTTTCTAGAGGAGGGATGCATGTCCTCATCCCACAGGGTCAGAGCTATATTATTAACCCTTTAGTTGTGTTCTGTGCTAAAATCAAATGAAATCTCATTTGAGAAACATCTTTGCGTCAGATTCAGCTTCTTTCTCACCCCATAAATTGATGCTCCCACTTGCATAATCTTGAATAGTTAATAGTGCTGTCAGAGATGGACAAATTAAAAAAGGATATTGCCAAACTTCCTGCCATGGAAAACCCCTTCCCCTTATGTTGTGCTTATCTGAAGCCCTCACCTTTTTGCCCTTGTATTCCTGCAGGGCCGGCTTCTCCTGTTCCAAAAAACAATGAAAACATTATCGGATTAACGACTTTACAGCTTTATGTGCCAGCAATGTATCAAAAAATGGGTCTGTCAATACTGCTAAGATTCATACATATATTAATAAGTTAATTGACCAATAAAAGCACTAACTTATGAGTCCAAGAAGACTTTGGGGCTTATTCTAAATTTGCTGAAGCTGACGATCGGGATGTTTTTGGTTGAAATTCCCCATTTAAGTCAATGGGGAACTTCATCGAAAAATAGTCTAATGGTCACATTGGTGGATATAGGATAAGGCCCTTTGTATCAGTTTCCAAAATGTGCATATGGCCAGTTTTTTTCAAATGTACTCTATCATTTTGCATGAGTTTTGAAGTTAGTTTTTAACATTAAATGAAAAATTGTTAGCCATATACAGATGTAGTAAGATTTACTGATGGCGTGGGCACAGACCAACAGGCTGAAATCTACAGCCTTTGTGCAGCAGTACATTTTGAGGCTTGGGAGGACTAAAGCACTGTTAATCAGCCCGGGCCAGACAGTCTGTAATAGCTGCGCAGAGGAGACAGAGAGAGACTGCTTCTCTCTGATTCTCCTCTCGTAGCTCTTACAGACTCGTGGCTGGCTCGGCAGGATTAATGTTGCCATGGTGGTCCCATTTAGAAGCAGGGACCCCCACTGAGCTCATCCTCCTGGGCAATTTATTGCAATCTTGGACGGGATCGAGCCCCGGCCCGGGCGCTCCAGACATCACAACCTCTCCTGCATATGGGGGTAGTAAGTCTTGCTACATCTGTACCTTACTGCTGAATGGACACATATTTGTTTCCATGCAGATGCAAGAGAGGATAATAACAATTCATGACTTTATACCTTACCATGGGTCATCTAACTCTATCTACAGCTCCAAAAAACCACTGGCCAGACTAAACAAAATGGGCAGATTTATCTGTACATTGAAGGTAAAATACGCATATTCAAAATACCTCTTTAGAGGAAGCAGTGGTTCAGAAGGGTATCACTTCATCAAGGTCTGATAGAAAATCAGGGGGTGATGAGAGAAGTGGACTCAGCATTTAAAGGGATGATCTAGGAATCAGGCTGTAGGAATGAATGACCGACCCACTTCCCCCAGTTCAAATGTATACCCAATATTCCCATAATTCAAAGGGCTACCACTTTTTCTAATCAAAGGTAAGGGAGTTTCCCTCTAATTCTCTTAAATTAATACATTATACGTGTAAGAGGGTGGAAACGTGTTTGTGTTCAGGTGGCCAGTTCTGTAACCCTCTTACACAGAGCAAACACAAATATTTAACTTTACTTTTGAATCAAAGTTACATTACAAAAAAATCTATTCATTTTCTTTTAATAAGTAAACTGCTATTAATACAATATAACCTAAACGTAACTCTCTATTAAGCTCCCATCAAAATAAATG
Source organism: Ascaphus truei (assembly GCF_040206685.1). NCBI lineage: Eukaryota > Metazoa > Chordata > Amphibia > Anura > Ascaphidae > Ascaphus > Ascaphus truei. Next base: position 14,125,163 of record NC_134503.1, read on the forward strand.
ATCTCATCATTGTCCTTTCTCTCTACTGTTAGTTGGTGGCAGTCCTGCTGTTTCCATTGTATTCTTGTTTCTGTCCATATAACTCTGCCTCTGTGTACAGGGCTCTCTGTCTCTCTCTTTAAAAGCCTGGCTCCTGACTCCAATGCATAGTCACAGTAGTTTGTCCTTGTCCTTCCTCACCATCCATGTTTTAATACATTTTCTGTATTCAGGGCCAGTGCAAGGGCTTTAGGTGTTCTCGGTGAACCTTTAGCTTAGCGTCTCCCCCCCCCTCCTACAATGTGTAACTTTAGAAAATATTAATGACATTTATTTTACATTAAAAAGGAGAATATGTTACTGATTGTACATTCTCATTGCACTGGGGAGGGTACAGTTATGTGCCTGGGGGGTATTGTTATGTGCCTGGGGCGGGGGGGAGGGCGGGGTGAGGGAGAGATGAAGGTTATGTGCCTGGGGGGCAGGCAGGGCCACAACAGAGAGAGTGGGATGCAGACTGTTCTTACCTGCAGCTTTGGATGATGGGCCAGAGGGGGATCACACTACAGAGGGGGTCTGTCAGAGGGGTCCCACAGAGGTGCATGTCAGAGGTTGTCCACAGAGGTGCCTGTCAGTTCTACCGGCCTCCATCAGGCCGCCTCTGAGAGGCACCTCTGACCTCTGGCACGTTAGGGACAGTTGACCCGGCTGTTCTCCCCCACCCCCCTCATCGGCAGCCCTACTGCTACATGGAATCCCCAGTTTTCCGCCCCCAAAATGTTGTCGTTCTAGGCAACCGCTCAGTTTGCCTAGTGGTTAAACCAGTTACAGTCTCCTCTCTGTTGCTCTCTCACTCTGTTTTGGGTTTTTGCCATCAACTGCCCATCTCCCCATTCAAATTCCAATTGTGACTTTCTGCTGCTAACTGCCTCCCATAGATCCCCTCGCTGGCGGCTCCACTGCAAGTTTCCCGGGCAGCAGCTCAGCTCCTGCAGTAAATAAAGTTTATTTTATAATTCCTGCATCTTGTAAGGGTGCCAGTTTGACCCCCTTCAACCTGTATGGACTGGGACTTTGTCACCAACCGTTTTGCCCAGGCGGTCCAGCCTTCCCAGCGTTCCCTGCGGGTCCTTTTGGTCCTGAAAAACAATACAATACTTATAGAAATAAGAGATTTTTTCAAATCAATATTGTATATATTAGCAACCATAACCACCTGAAAACTGTTGTACATCAAACCTCCATAAATGAAGGTGAGCAGTGTATTTATAATACGTTACACTTGTATGTTTTCTTTGGAGTGCTGATCACTCACTTACAATCCCCACAAAATCCCTTTTGCGTTTGTTAATAATATGTTTACTGGTGCTTTTCTTGACCCTGCGTGTGGCCCAAGTGTGTATATGTTTGTCAGTTTCCTTATATAGCATCTGTTGAACGCCTAGAACGAGATGCTTTGAACAAGGACTCTATTTGTATTTGATGAAGCTAATTCATGGGAGGAAACATTACTAGCAGGAAAAAAAACCCACTTTAGTTACATTTTTACACAACTGTGTTTTAACAATGTAGAGCTTTTTTTATGTATTGACTTCATTGTATTTCTGAATTGCTTTATTCTCCACATGGAAAATGCTAAATTGGGAAACATTTAATGGAATTTCATTGTTACAAAACAGATTGTTACATCTTAATATAAAGATGATACTGTGGAGTTCGGAGTTCAGGGTAAACGGAGAAATGTTCACCATGTTTTGTTTGGGGTCATTCACATTTACATTCGGTAGATGTTTTGTACCTGGAGATGTGGGATTCTATTGTAGATTCTTACACCTATTAATATAACAGCGTGTACAGAGGTTTGACAATATCACAGGTCCTTGCTACATCTCTACAGATTCTTGTAGGCCCATTGAGAGGTAATACAGCCTATGGCGATTCCACATGTCTTGTGTGGGAGACACACTCACCGTTCTCTCCTAATGATCCAGGTTCTCCTTTTTGGCCAAGAGATCCCGGGACCCCAGGGCACCCTCTGAGGATGGTCAACCTGTCCGAGTCGCCAACCCCCACAACCTTCACTTCTGTGGGCAGAGACAAGCAGGGTAAAGAGGTGGAAGAGGGAGTGAGAAAAAAAAGAGGTAAGAGAGTAAACTACAATGTTCCCTTCAGGAAATGAAAGCTGCAAAACCAAAACCCACTTATACTTTTCCAGATAATCTTTCAGCCCAGAAATATACTGTGCATTATCAGTGTTAGGAATGGATATTGGCTCAGAAACTGGCAGTGCTAAAAATGAGAGCTGAGCATTTAATACATTGTTACTGCAGATGTCCCCTGGGGAGTGAGGTTTTAGACGTTTACAGCTTTCAGGGAGGTTTTATACCATTAATTCTGTTTTCAATGTGTGGATACTGCACCCAGCCCAATGTTGTTTACAACATGCTTTAAACATCTGTATCACATAGGATTACACACCAGCTCCAAATTGTGTTTTGCCCAATTACGTTTTTATTTTCTGTCCTATAAAGGAATAAATATGCACTGGCCTGCCGGGGGACCGGGAAATCCCAAGCGAGCCTAAGAGCAGGGGTGTTCCTAAAGGGGTGGCAGGCCACTCATTTTGATTTCACCCTGCAGGAGATCAGATGCTTGATTCCCCTGGCTGCACATTTTTACATAGTTATTTAATTTTAAAAAATGCATTATTTCCTGTCCCTGATCCCATTTGGGTCTCATCAGAGTGAGGCTGGATATTGACTTGCAATGTGAAGCTGGAACTGGCTACAACCAAACCCAAAATAAGTTATAGTGAGTTTAAAAGCGTCAGAACCCCTCCACCATACGGTGCAGCAAATGCAAATCTCACTTGGGAACACATTTTCAAGTCTTGGACAGACTGCAACCCTGCCTTTTGCCATCATCTCTTAGCATACAATGCTTCTACTGCAGCCAGGGATTCTGGGTAATAACATGCAAATGAGCACACAGTGTCACCTTTTGTTTTTTGTCCATTTTAATGGTGTACTGTGGAGGGTTTTTGTCCCCCTCCCTCCCCCCCACCCATATGTCACTCTTTCCTATCCCTGTGCCATTCTTCCTCCCCCCCCCTTATTACTATCTCTCTCCCCAGGTGACTCTCCCTTTCATGTCACTGTCTCTCCCCCCTGTCCCCAGGTTACTCTCTTCCCATGTCAATCTTCCTTCTCCTCCTATACCTCTCTCCCCTCCCCAGGTCTCTTTCACTCCTTCCCAGGTCACTTAATCTCCCCCCACCTGGTCACTCTCTCTTCTCCAGCCTAGGTGACGCTCCCCCTCATGTCAATCTCTCCCTTCCCATGTCACACGCTCCCTTCCCATGCCACTCTCCCCTTCTCATACCACACTCCCCCTTCCCATGTCACTCTCTCCCTTCCCATGCCACACTCTCCCTTCCCATGTCACTCTCTCCCTTCCCATGTCACTCTCCCCTTCCCATGTCACTCTCTCCCTTCCCATGTCACTCTCCCCTTCCCATGTCACTCTCTCCCTTCCCATGTCACTCTCCCCTTCCCATGTCAATCTCTCCCTTCCCATGCCACACTCCCCCTTCCCATGTCACTCTCTCCCTTCCCATGTCACTCTCTCCCTTCCCATACCACACTCTCCCTTCCCATACCACACTCCCCCTTCCCATGTCACTCTCTCCCTTCCCATGCCACACTCTCCCTTCCCATGTCACTCTCTCCCTTCCCATGTCACTCTCCCCTTCCCATGTCACACTCTCCCCTTCCCATGTCAATCTCCCCCTTCCCATGTCACTCTCTCCCTTCCCATGCCACACTCTCCCTTCCCATGTCACTCTCTCCCTTCCCATGTCACTCTCTCCCTTCCCATGCCACACTCTCCCTTCCCATGTCACTCTCTCCCTTCCCATGCCACACTCTCCCTTCCCATGTCACTCTCTCCCTTCCCATGTCACTCTCCCCTTCCCATGTCAATCTCTCCCTTCCCATGCCACACTCCCCCTTCCCATGTCACTCTCTCCCTTCCCATACCACACTCTCCCTTCCCATACCACACTCCCCCTTCCCATGTCACTCTCTCCCTTCCCATGCCACACTCTCCCTTCCCATGTCACTCTCTCCCTTCCCATGCCACACTCCCCCTTCCCATGTCACTCTCTCCCTTCCCATGTCACTCTCTCCCTTCCCATACCACACTCCCCCTTCCCATGCCACACTCCCCCTTCCCATGCCACACTCTCCCTTCCCATACCACTCTCCCCTTCCCATGCCACACTCTCCCTTCCCATGTCACTCTCCCCTTCCCATGCCACACTCTCCCTTCCCATGCCACTCTCCCCTTCCCATGCCACACTCTCCCTTCCCATGTCACTCTCTCCCTTCCCATGCCACACTCCCCCTTCCCATACCACACTCCCCCTTCCCATGCCACACTCCCCCTTCCCATACCACACTCCCCCTTCCCATGCCACACTCCCCCTTCCCATGCCACACTCCCCCTTCCCAGGTCACACCTCCCTTCCCATGTCACTCTCCCCTTCCCATGTCAATCTCTCCCTTCCCATGTCACTCTCCCCTTCCCATGTCACTCTCTCCCTTCCCATGTCACTCTCTCCCTTCCCATGTCACTCTCTCCCGTCCCATGTAACTCTCTTTTTTCCCATGTCACACTCTCCCGTCCCATGTAACTCTCTTTTTTCCCATGTCACACTCTCCCGTCCCATGTAACTCTCTTTTTTCCCATGTCACGCTCCATCTCATATCACTCAACCATCCCCAGGTCAATCTTTTTTCCATCCCCAGGTCACATTTTCCCTCATGTAATTCTTCCCCTGTCAATGTTTCTACCTCCTAAAGTCACTCTCTCTTCCCCTCACCAAGTCACTCTCTCTTCCCCTCACCAAGTCACTCTCTCTTCCCCTCACAAGTCACTTTCTCTTCCCCTCACCAAGTCACTCTCTCTTCCCCTCACCAAGTCACTCTCTCTGCCCCTCACCAAGTCACTCTCTCTGCCCCTCACCAAGTCACTTTCTCTTCCCCTCACCAAATCACTTTCTCTACCTCTCACCAAGTCACTCTCTCTTCACCTCACCAAGTCACTCTCTCTTCCCCTCACCAAGTCTCTTTCTCTGCCCCTCACCAGGTCACCCTCTCCCCCCCTCCATCCGGTCACTCTCTCAATGTGTCACTACCTCCACTCCCCATGGCATTCTATCACCCCACTCCCACCCCCTCATTTCACAATCTCTCCCCATTATGTTACTCATTCTCTTCTCCAACACCAACCCCATGATATATATTTATTTTTCCCCCTGTTATGCCCTATGGGCCCTTCATTCCCCAGTTTGACACTATATATTGTTGCTAATATACAACAAACCTTTTTGCCGTAAAAACAAACAGGGTAAATTAGGCGACCGATGCTCGGGGAACCAATGTGACAATTCATAGAATCCTGAACTCAGATCTCTGTTCAGTATCTAGTGGAAGAGTCACCATAATACTAAGTCTTGTCAATGTGTTTATCAGTGACTTACCTGGGCATGAGTTCTCAGCATTACAGAGCGTGGTCACCAGCAAGAATACGGTGATTGCTGAAGTCCACATGATAGTTGTTGGTTGTTTGGTCCCTTCTTTCCTTCAGCTCCTTCACTGGATTGTTGTTTGAGCAGAGAACAGACACGTTTATCAAGAAATGTTGATAACTCCTCCTTATCTAAACACCTCCCCTGTCTTTTCATATTTATGAATTATTAACCATTTCACAATTTCTACACAAAGTATTCTCTGTCCCTCTTGTGTTATTCTCATCATTAAAACTTTTTCATAGCGTCCCACCCTTTAAAGCCACCTCACGCTGGTATGTTTTGTTTTCATATAGTCTTGCTACAAGAGTTACCCAGCCAGAGTATATATGGCCATACAGCATGTAAATGTGGCATGAGGTATATAGGAAGGACAATACGTATGTTCAAGCAACAGAATTATGACACATATCCTCCATTCAATAAGTAAAAGAAATATGGCTATGCGACAGAAACCCATGATTGGGATAAACGTACTATAATGGACACGATATAGCATTGGACAAAGTTTCATGTGGGTCAAGAGGAGGAAATAGCTGTAAAAAATGTTTACAAGGGGAATCCTCTTGGATTATAATGTTACAAACCTTTGAATAAAGACTTTGAGCTACAATTCTATCTGTAATTTGTGGATATGGGAAGAAATATTTTAATAAGGGATTCATTTAATAAATATATCACACCACCATATGATCACTATTAACATTAAACGTGGGAATTTCTCCTACATTATTAATCTAATGACCAATAAAAGCGACGAAAGCTCAGGGTAGTGTGTATTATCAAAGGAAGATAGAATGGCCTAAAAAGGTCAAATTGTGCACCTTGCACTACACCAATGGAGATATGGGGAACCAATAAATTGTGAATGTGTGGTGACGGAACAAAAACTGCAATAAGAGTGCGGAGGTGGTGCTGGCAGGGATGGGGTTAATGATAAGCAAAGAAAAGAAAGAAAGCACCCTAATAGCCGCACAAGAGAACACCTATACCTATGTTAAAAATTACTATTTATTAATAAATGATTAAAATATATTTATTGCAGCAAAAAGCTAACGTGAACCAAAGTGATTAAAATAAATTAAAAAACGGAGGAGGTAACTGTATGCCTAATTCAAACTAACAGTGTATGCTAGGAATAACTATTTTAGAATGTCCCACTGCTATATAATTATACTAACAGTGGTAGTTATACCAATACAGTTCTATATAGTTTGAGGACTACACCTAAATGGAGAGTATAGCTTAATGTAGTGTGTGTGCTCAGAATAATATATTTGTTGAGCCAGCTAATGCTAGTATACGGATATATACACACACATATGTACCAGCAACGGGTTCAAAGGTAAATGAACCTAGAGGTCTGTTATGTTTAGCAGAACAGCTATTTCAAGATCACAAAGTATGTGTCTTGTACTCAGAACCATGACAAATAGGAAAGTAGTCAGAGTGTTGTGCTTCCTTTAGAAGGCTCCGAAACACTCTAACTGAGAGAAGGCAACAGACCTCTCCGATATAGCCAGCGCACTAGGTGGTGACGCTTAGCCTGCCCAACATATGTTTCACCGTTGTGGCTTCATCGGGGGCTTCAATAGTGTGTATTATCCCATATTTATGCATACATACTCCCATCAGTTTGCAAGAATATTGTTCTTTGATAAAAGCATTATTTCTATGTTCTCAACAGTGTTGTGTACAGTAGCTGAATATGGAGACACGGAAAACAGTTCTGCACATTCGCAGATCTGACAACATTTCCACGGATCGTGAATAACCAAAATGTATGAAAAAGGCATTTAGCAAAGATTGCCAAGATCCACTATTTTTTTAATGGATTTCAAATTTGCCATTTGTATACATCGTAGTTTGCACTCTCCTCATTTTCATTAGACTTAATAGATTCTGCAATTTGTTTAGTTATTTTGTTGATTCGTACAAACGTGGGCAATTTTCGTTGAGGCACGTATGAAATTATTGAAGGTTTGTAATGTGAAGAAAGTAAAATAAGGTTCTGCAAATTTCTTTATACATTCGCAAATTGCCCCGGGACCGGTAAAGATTGCAAATCTTTGCCACCCGAAGCCCCATATTTCCCAGTCTGTACTGAAATAGCCTAAACTAAATGCTGATTTTATTCCACTAGCTGTAAGGCTTTATAGCAGGCAGATGCCTCAAACGTCTCCCTTGAATTAATGTCCCGCCCAGTACGCATATTCCCCTTAAACTTTATGAGAGGAGATGAGACTCTTTAAAATGGTGGTAAAGGCCACATCTTGCTTTAATTAAAATTCAATACTCAAATATATTTTAAACATAACCATCCTTAGCTTTCCAAAGGAATCAGCAGGGAAGGCAGAGAGAAAATTGGTAACAATGGTTTGCAAGGTGGAGGCAATGGAGTCCAATGTTATATCCAACGTAGCCAGGGGGTTGGAGTGACTCCTCAGGATTTGGCCCTGCAGGGACATGGCCTTCTCCATTGTTTTGTACTGTCAAGGAGACAGACCCCGGTTGGAAGAGGTGGGTAGTAGAGACCGACCCGTACCCGAGATCTAAATCCTGAATCAGTAGAATAGTGGGGTCTGGTTCCGGGGTCAGGGCTGAAGGGAGAGGCAAATTAGTCTGAGGGGTTAGGCCTATGGAAAAAGGCAGAGATATCGATTTCAGTGTTTGGGCAAAGATGCCCAACAGTTCTGTTCCATATCGTCTGTTGTCGGCAAAGGTCAGTATAGTTCCAGGGCATTGGTATACCTCTGTGGCTGCTGAAAGGGAGATGAACACATACCCAACAGTTATAAACATTCAGTATATTGGCATATGTGTAAGCGGCCTGGAGATAACTATTCGGGTACTGTTTCCATGGGTGGGTTATTTCCATTCTTGTTCTGTTAAGGAGGCTGGTGGCATTCATAGTTCTGCCACCCATACACTGATCATCTCTGGAGACCACATAAGATAGTGTCACCCCCACCAGAGTGCTGGTTGAAATGATGGCAAATACAGGCATCCCATTGTTCACAGTCCCAGGGACGATATCGTGATCGGCGTGGATGCTCCATGGTGGGCTTTATAGTCCTTTACTTGTTTTTCCTTGGTTGAAGATTGTATCGCTGTTGCACCTGAGGTGCCTCAACCTATTCCTTGGTGAGGCTCTGGGTTTTTATTATCCATGATCCCAAGAGGAGATGCCCTCTCAGGTATTGTAGGTGGTGTAGAAGTACTTGGTGTTGTTGGTGGTGAAGACCTCTTACAGGGGTAAGCGTGTATCCAGGTGTCTCGGCCTCGACATTTAACTGTGGTGCTGGTCATGATTAGGACTCGATATGGACCTTCCCTGCGTACTACCAATGAGTCCTTTATTTTGTGATTCTTCACGTGGACCCAATCACCGGGTTGCAGATCATGACAAGCTGAAGATACATGAAAATATCTGTCTAGATTTGGGATATTTAGTCTCATGACCTGTATAACTGAAAATATCCCTCTCAAGTTCACATACAGGCATGATGCCTATCTGTGGAAATCCCAGTTTTTCCCCGGCCTTGGTGGTGAGCAGTTTACCTGGTGGACTAGGAATGGACACTTTAGAGCTCAAGACATGTTTGTAAACACAAAGATCAGAACATTCGCAGATATCAAAGACACTAAACAGATCCCAAGTACAGAACAGAGTTTTAACATACCCTCAGATTAGACACTTTATCTCCAAAAAGTACTGAGAGACCTATACAACAAAGTGCATCTTTTGAAATTATATTCTCCTCTACTCCTTTCGCAAAACAGCTCATTTAGCTCCTTCATATAAATATTCTCCCCAGTACAGGCGACTGCGAGCGTTTGCATATCAAACTATGGTTGGGTTATATTTGAACAGTTTGATGAAACGCAATATAAGATATTACATGTTTGTTTTCAAATTAAGGCTGCCTAATCTGTCCCCTCTTACCTCCCCTCCTTCTCCCCCCCCCCACAATTTCAGATTTTATATTAGGTAATTAGATGACTCACTGTGTACAGCGCTGCATACACTGTCAGCCCTATAGAAGAAATAATATAATATTATTCCTCTTATTATTTCAACTATTGTTGCCTCATTAAAGTGAATGGGTTTGAAGATGTCTTCTGGTATAAAAGGTATCTTATGGAATACCACTGCTTGCCAATATGTCCCCATGTGTTTATCAGTGACTTACTTGGGTAACGTCCACCGCATGACAGAGCATGGTCACTAGGCAGCAAACTGAGTGCTTAAACCCCTATGGTAAATGTCAGGGTTTGGTCCCTTCTTTCCTTCAGTTCCTTAACATGATTGTTGTTTGAGCAGATAACTGAAGTGCGTGATAAGAAATGTTGATAACTCCCTATCTAAACACGCCTCCTTTCTATTCATATTCATGAAGATTATTTTACAATTTGTACACAAAGCACCCTCTGTCCCTCTTCCAATATGGTCATCGTCAAATCTTTTCTATAGTTTTCCACACTTTACTGCCACCAGGTCCTTTTAGTAAATGTTTGTGTTCACTGCAGTACTTGCCGCAAGAGATGCCCAGCCACAGGAAATTGGTAAACTTTTTTCAAAATTCAATTAATTACAAGAATCGGGTGACCGGTGACATGGAATTGAACACAATCATGGGTGACGAGACATGAAGGTTCATCGTACACAGGATATTAGAGAACATAGGACTTGAAAAGCAGGAGGAAGACCAGGCAAAATAAAGAATGGGAAGAGCATCTTAGAAAGTACCAACGAGACTATTGTGTGCCCAGTGGGTAAATCATCACATTTTTCCGGCGCTTCAAGCAAAAAATCATGACGAGAATATATGGGGCTTAAGCCATCGTAGGAAAAATATTGGAGAATGCAAAAAGAAAGAATAAGACAAGTTTGGAAAACGAAGCATGAGACTATGTACTGCACCCAGATTAGTTAAACGGAGCACAAAGCTTTGTCATTGGGGCTTACTTTCAGAATGCGGCGTGCAGAAAATAAAAGGGCAAGAAGTTCACAATAGTCCATGTAAATATGTAAATAGTGATCAGTACTGTACACCCAAGTCAGACACAACAAGTGCAGTGCCGGGGTCATGCAGTGGAGTCTTGTAGGGTTTCATCTGTACATAGAAGTGCAGAACTTTCTGGTCATGACACCTGTTGGCAATGGGTGGAAAGGTTATCACTAGATTTTATTTTAGGTTCTCTAGAGAGTGTACATCGGTGACTGCGAGGAACAGAGCAAAGTATCAGCCATATTCCTACAGGATTCGTAATTCCACAAGAACACAAAGGGATAGCACCAAAAAAGGTTATAAGTAATTGAATATTTCATGCCCAGGACATATTTGAAAACAAGAGGTAATTCTCAATGTATTATTTCCTGACGAAACACATTATAATAAATAAATAAACATAATAGATTTAAGAATCGTATTAGACCACAATATTACTTGAATAAAGATATTTATTATGCATTACAAAGTTAATGACCAATAAAAGAGTCAAACCATGAACGTGCTCTGAATTATCCACCATTTATTTCTGGATTTGTAAGTACATCATTATAACATACAGTAATTAAAGCACCATTCCTACATTCTCAACAAAGTTTTGTGGCTTAGCGATAAAGATGTGCAAAACCTTCATACACACTGGCAAATCTGCAGAAACGTCACAAAAATAGCAACATTTACTAAAGATCTCGAAGCGTCGCCATCTTTTTCAGCGATCTAACATTCCCATGAAGATGCCATTTGGAAATCGTTTGCATTTTCCTAATTGTGAAAACATTTATGTATTTTTGGTGTAAAAATATGTTTTTACAATTCTGCGAGGATTTAGGAAGGCAAATCTCAATTACCCCGGGCCCCATATTTATCAGGCATCACTAAAAATGACCACCTGTATATGTTACTTTGATTCATTTATGCTTAGAAAGTCTCCAGGGAGTGAAACACTTACATTCAGCCTTTGCGGGAGACTGCGGTTAGTGCACAGCTTGAGTAGGCAGACATTTATCCTATGCCGACAATTTACCTAGGAACTTTCCATTTTGAAGCAAAGCAGCTTTTAATTATAAATGTAATGCCTGTACTATATTGTGATATATTTGGCTTATATTTTGCTTATGGGCATGCAGGTCTCTTTTATTTGTCTGAAACCCGCCCAGATGTTTCCCTGCTGAGTTACACAGGCCTAATCTTCATTTCCGAAAATTTGTAGGAATAATTGTGTCCTTTTCCAGTATACCAGACAATGCCTTCACCAAGGGGGCTTTTATCTCCCAGCAGATACAGTCCATTCAGGTTTGCTTCGTGACATTTATAGTACCACCAGCCTCCCTTGAACAGTACAGCACAGTTCTCTGGATTCCCATCGTTGTCCTGGTCCTTGGTGGTAAACGCCCTGTTGTTGTGATAAGCCAGAGAATCGCCTGAGCCGTAAAAAAAACAAACAAAAAAAACAATAACCGCCAGCAATGTAACCCCTAATCCGAAGGGAGGTGACAACAGTTGGGGCAGATTCAAATATACAGTATAAATGAACCTGTGCGACACTGATGCAAAAAAACACAAACTTCATTCATTAACAAAAAATATGCCAATGAAAGCAATCACATTTTTTTTTATATCGTCAAAAAGTTTAAGTATTTTTTTTTATTGATGAATAATTGTGTTTTGCAGCCAGAAGATTTTGAGAAATGACCAAATTGATTTGGAACTAGAGCTTTACAGGCGGTAACAGCAATAATACTAACTGTTCTCCCCTTACATGCTACAATATATCCCCCATATTACCTGCCTGATTCACACTGTTGTGTCATCTCTCACCTGCATCACCCTCAGTAAAGGCACCGACTAGTAACTTGTACTTCTCCGATTCTCCCAAAACTTTGAAGGATGCGTATTTGGCAAAATACTTTTTGTATTCAAAATCCATGAGATCAATGCGCAGCTCCCAGGTGCCCGTGAGAAAAGAAACATGGATCAGCACCGCCTTTACTAGCTCATAGCTTGTTCTTAAAGGTGCTTTAAAAAAAACCTTAACTTTGCGGTTCCCCCCCAATGTGAGCTCAGTGTGATGCCCTATAAAGCAGATTACCAGCCCTATGTTTACTTATTTTTTTGTTGCAGTTTGTTTTAGTTTTTATTTAAAAAGGCCCAAAGCCCGCAGCCGTGTTCCCGTGGCAACTTCTGCGGTTTATAATAACTTGCTCCATCCCACAGAGCTGGTTTCCACACAGATGTCAAAGGGCCTTATCAGTTAAGATCTCTTATATACGAGCTTCTCTTGACATCTAATAAATCTCTTGGGGGTGATTCGAAAAATCCCAATTGGTTTCAATGGGAATTTAGTTCAGAAAATGGCCGAACATCTGTATAAGGCTACTATAAATAGAATAAGGGTTTAGCAGGCATTTTGATGTGCTTTGTGGCCCACATTTTGGCAACATTTGACACCGCGATGTCACATTGCCATGGCAACGCGATGGGGTTAGGCACCCTGTTGCTGAGGCAACGCGACGCCATGTGACATCGCAGTGTCATTTGACGCTGAATAAGGAGGAGGGCGGCATGAAGGAGAAAGCAAGAACTGTACAGAGGCCGCACGCTCTCCCCGGGCAATCAGTGAGGGCCTCTGTATATGGGGAAAAAAGGGAAATATGCCGCTCTACGCCTGGGCCTATCGGTCCTAATGGGAAATCCGCCACGGATTGTGGGATAATTCTGGGGGGAAGAGATACATAGTTTAAAAATTGAGCAGGGAAAAAAGATTGGTGAAATCAGACATCCTATTCCGTTGTATGGTGAAGAAATCTTTAAAAAAAAGTAATAAATAGTCAGGGTGAACTGCACCCCCTGAAATAGCCCCTCAGCTCTTAAATGAGACATGACTGTCCACCTTCAATTTATATATAGGGTTTTATTGTAACATTTAGATGTACATCTTTTCTCAAGTACTGTATGTTCTGAGAGCCAGAGATGATTTTACACTGGCAAACCATTGCATCCTTATTTACTGTGAGACAGTGCAGTAAACCTGCATTTTGTAACCTTGAGGGAGACCGTGAGGGGGCTGATTTAGTCACTCCAGAAGAGTGTATGGAAAGGAAGAATGGTCTTCGGCTGGGTGATCTTACTATGTGCTGGCCTGGGTTGTACAGGAAAGAGTGGACTGCTGTAGTTACTGTGTAACTAATCCTAGAAGTTTAGACAAGAGAAGGCATCACTTCGGGGGAAATTATTCATCTGTGATAGTGATGAACGGTGCTCGAACATAATATATTGAATATATCCCTAAGGCCCAGATCCCTAAAAGAGTGCTAAAGTTTAGCACACCTTTAGTCCCATTCGGGAGTAAAGGTTTGCTATAACTTTACACCCTCTCGAGGATCTTGGCCTAAAGGCCATATTTATTATGCTGCTTCTAGTTCTTCCCACTGGGGGTTATTCATTATACTGCGATAGTGCCAATTGAGGGACAGAAACTCCTAGTGATTTGACTGGAAGTTTTTCTTGCGATAGTGCTCTGATTGTCACTATCATAGTGTAATACAGTGGTTCGTAAACTGGGGGGCAAGAGAATTTCTTGGGTGGGCGCAGTGGTTACAGAGGCCTCACACTCTTCCACACGGCATTTAAATTAAATTCCGGGGGAGGCGTGAGGCCTCTGTAACTCCCTTACCTGCTCTCAGCCGGGTCTTCGGCAATGCATCGCCATGGCAACGCGCATCAAATGACACTGCGGGGTCACATGACGTCACATGACCCGCGGCGTCATTTGACACTGAGTCCTTGGGGAGGGGGGGTGCAAACGCTGCAGCTGCCGGGAAAGGGGGTGCAGCTCAAGACGTTTGCGCACCCCTGGTGTAATAAATAACCCCACTGTGTGAAAGATGTTGACCTATATCTACTAAGCAATCTTCTGTCATAAGATACCTTCTGGCGCTGGAAGACACCATACAGCCCACTAACTTGAATGGGCGATATAATGTCTTCAAGCCTCAGGAGGTGCACTGTTGAAAGGGTGGACTGTTGAAGGGTGGACTTTTACTATTGGCAAGGATTTATCTTTATTTATGGTCTCATTTGAAATAAATTATCAAAAAATAGATTTCTTGGGTTCAACAAAAACCTTAAACTTTAGAAAGGTAGATTTTAATAAACTGTGGTCTAATCTAGTATTAATACAATGGGATGAGATTTTTGCAGGGAAAAATGTACAAGATACCGTAAATGGGCAGTCTTTAAAACATTGTTAGAAAAGCACACTTATCAGTGTATACCCTTGGGTAATAAGTATAAAAGAAATAAGTCAAAACCAATGTGGCTAAATAAACAGGTAGGGGAGGAAATGGACAAGAAGAGGAAGGCGTTTAGATTCTTTAAGTCAGAAGGGACGGAGACATCGTATCAGAATTATAAGGAATGTAACAAAAATGGCAAAAGGGCAATCAAATTAGCAAAAATGGATAATGAAAAAAGGATTGCAATAGAAAGTAAGGTCAACCCTAAAAAGTTCTTTAAGTACCTTAATAACAAAAAAATGAAAAAAGAAAATATAGGACCCTTTCAGTGTGAGATGGGTAGGCAGATTATTGGAGATAAGGAAAAAGCTGAGGTATTAAACAAATTCTTTGCCTCTGTGTTTACCAGGGAAGAATCAAGTTCAATAGTAGTGCCGCAGGAGGAAGCCACAACCTCCATATTAATGAACAATTGGTTAACTGAGGAAGATGTTCATAAGCGACTTGAAAAAATTAAAGTAAATAAGGCACCTGGCCCTGATTGCATACATCCAAGAGTTCTCAAGGAGTTAAGCTCAGTAATAGCCAAACCATTATATTTAATATTCAAGGACTCCATTTCTACAGGCTCAGTACCACAAGATAGGCGTAAAGCAGATGTGGTGCCTATATTTAAAAAGGGAGCTACAGTAGATCACAACCGGGAAATTATAGACCTGTAAGCCTGACTTCAATAGTAGGGAAACTACTTGAAGGTTTAATACGGGATAATATTCAGGAATACCTAATGGAACACAAAATTATTAGTAATAGTCAGCATGGATTTATGAAGGATAGATCTTGCCAAACGAACCTTATTTGTTTCTTTGAGGAGGTAAGTAGGAATTTAGACCAGGGTAATGCAGTTGATGTGGTCTACTTAGATTTTGCAAAGGCTTTTGATACGGTTTCACACAAGAGGTTGGTGTACAAAATAAAGAAAGTTGGACTCAGTAATAATATATGCACCTGGATTGAAAACTGGTTAAAGGACAGACAACAGGGGGTTGTCATAAATGGAACTTTTTCAGGTTGGGCTAAAGTCATGAGTGGAGTACCTCAGGGATTGGTACTGGGACCCCTGCTTTTTAACTTGTTTATTAATGACCTTGAGGTTGGGATCGAGAGCAAACTCTCCATCTTTGCATATGATACTAAATTTTGTAAGGTAATAGAATCAGAGCAGGATGTAATTTCTCTTCAGAAGGACTTGGAGAGACTGGAAACGTGGGCAGGTAAATGGCAGATGAGGTTTAATACAGATAAATGTAAGTTTTTTTGGGATGCAATAATAAAAAGGCGACTTACAAATTAAATGGAGATATATTGGGGGAATCCTTGATGGAGAAGGATTTAGGAGTGTTTGTAGACTGCAGGCTTAGCAATAGTGCCCAATGTCATACAGTAGCTGCAAAGGCAAACAAGATCTTATCTTGCATCAAACGGGCAATGGGTGGAAGGGAAGTAAACATAATTATGCCCCTTTACAAAGCACTAGTAAGACCACACCTTGAATATGGAGTTCAATTTTGGGCACCAATCCTAACAAAAGACATTATGGAACTAGAGAGAGTGCAGAGAAGAGCCACCAAATTCATAAAGGGGATGGACAACCTAACTTATGAGGAGAGGCTAGCTAAATTAGATTTATTTACATTAGAAAAGAGGCGTCTAAGAGGGGATATGATAACTATATACAAATATATTCGGGGACAATACAAGGAGCTTTCAAAAGAACTAATCATCCCACGGGCAGTACAAAGGACTCGGGGGCCATCCCTTAAGGTTGGAGGAAAGGAAATTTCACCAGTAACAAAGGAAAGGGTTCTTTACAGTAAGGGCAGTTCAAATGTGGAATTCATTACCCATGGAGACTGTGATGGCAGATACAATAGATTTGTTAAAAAAAAGGTTGGACATCTTTTTAGATGGGAAAGGTATACAGGGATATACCAAATAAGTATACATGGGAAGGATGTTGATCCAGGGATTAATCCGATTGCCAATTCTTGGAGTCAGGAAGGAATTAATTTTTCCCCTTAATGGAGTTTTTTGTTTGCCTTCCTCTGGATCAATAAGTAAGTATAGATATAGGATAAAGTATCTGTTGTCTAAATTTAGCATAGGTTGTCTTTTTTCAACCTCATCTACTATGTAACTATGTATGTAACTGTTATATACGCCTATAATACATATGATCTTTAACTGTGCATGCAATGTCTTGTATATAATGCATACCCTTGCTTACTTAATGTAACTATGTATTTGTAACCATGTATCTGTTATTATAACTCTGTGCCCAGGACATACATTGTGAGTATTACTTCCTGGTAAAACATTTTATAAATAAATAAATAATATAATATACCATCAGTAATCTGGGGGACCGGGAGGTGGGAAGAATGCGGCTTTAGTTACAGCATTTATTTTAATACAATGAGCCAGTTTAGGGAAGTATTTCCTACGTGCCATTATCTGGTGGATATAATGTACTATCTGTTATCTCATGAATCGGGAGGAGGGAAGAATGCTCCCTTACAGCATTTCTTTTAATACAATGAGCCAGTTTAGGGAAGTATTTCCTACGTGCCATTATCTGGTGGATTATATACTGTACTATCGGTTATCTTATGAATCGGGAGGTGGGAAGAATGCTCCCTTACAGCATTTCTTTTAATAAAACGTTTAGGTAACTATTGTTATCCAGACGTGCAGCCTTTCTGTTGACTTACGATCCATCCTCCTCCGTCTGTGTGCATGTCACACAGCACCTTGAGAGTTGTTTTGCCATCTGGATAGATCGTGTACCAGTCGCTTAGAAGCGACCCCTGATCCTGCAGCTCCTTACAGTTCCTTGCAGCTAAAGGATAAAGATAAGAAGCATGAAATTTGCGATTCCAGGAGAGCTTTTGTCAAACACATAAACAGAGCGCATCTTGTGCTTCAACTCAGTCTCTGTCTACACGGGCAAACAGGGCTCTGTGCCCCCATGTTCTTTTTACTCTCTTTTGGATGCCAACGTTTTTGTTTCCCTGGAACACATTACTCATGAGTATTTCTGAGAAAAACAGTGTTTATTGAATTAAAGCAGCAATCCCGCCCAAAATTGAACTGGATTTTAACAGGATTAGAACCGGGAGATTCTTCACAGCTATCCCACCCTGTTTTGGTCAGAGAGCCTATACAGGTAAGGGGAGGGGGGACTCTGACTGTACAAGCGCTTGCTGATCACACAGTGACATCCCATAAAAGGGGTCTGCCAGAGGAATTAAAACCCGCCCGTGTCTAACATAAACAAATACATCAAAGTACTTATAGGTGTCAGATTTGAGAAAAAATTTATATCTTACCCAGGTGAGACCCCTTAAACAGGTCACTGGAATTATTTCATTGTGGTCCTAGGAGGAATTGCCCCTTTAACTGAGATAGATATCCAACACACATTGATGGTGGTTTTTATTCTTAATGGTGCAAACCAACTACTGTAGAGCTGTTAGTGGCAAGTTCTTTATTAAACCGATGTGGAAATTCCTTATGTTTAAGTTTGGTTGTAACCAGTTGATATTCCTGTTCTCAGGTCATAACGGGTTAGGTTTTAGGTTTCAGGAATCAGATGTCATCTAGAGCAGGGGTTTACAACCTATTTTTTGGTTAAGGAACCCTACAGTATTTTAAATTCTGCAGAACCCCAACCCTCTCTTATAGTGCATCTGAGATCAGATGCATTGTAAGGAACCTCAAACCTCTCTAATAGTGCATCTGAGATCACATGCATTGTAAGAAACCCCAACCCTCTCTAATAGTGCATCTGAGATCAGATGAATTGTAAGGAACCTCAAACCTCTCTAATAGTGCATCTGAGATCACATGCATTGTAAGAAACCCCAACCCTCTCTAATAGTGCATCTGAGATCAGATGCATTGTAAGGAACCCCAACCCTCTCTAATAGCGTGACTGAGATCAGATGCATTGTAAGGAACCCCAACCCTCTCTAATAGTGCGCCTGAGATCAGATGCATTGTAAGGAACCCCAACCCCCTCTAATAGTGCCTCTGATATCAGATGCATTGTAAATTCTTCCGTATTTAGTACTATTTTCAAGTTACCTGAAAATTGCAGGGAACCTTTTAAGGGTGCCTGGGAAACCCAAGGGTTCCTATGAACCCTGGTGGAACAACACTGAGGATTGATATAGCATATGTAAGGCTTTCACTTACCATACAATATCTCTGGCGTGCCCGTGTCTCCTTTCTCTCCTAGTGGGAAAGCACATATGAGTTCTGCAGACTGTACATTAAGGGGCATATTTACTACGCCTTCTTCTGCCATAAGGTGTCTCCTGACGATGGAAGACAACTTGCAGCTCATTCAATTCAATGTGCTGGAAGATGTCTTATATCAGAAGACTTCTTAGTAAATATGTGACCATGTCTGTATAGCCCTGGTAGGTTTGGGCTATTATTCTGTCCTCCTCCTGTGCAGTAATACCTGGTAAGGGCCAGGTCTGCCAGGAGTAAATATGGGTTTTCCCCACACATTGTAGTTCAGTGGGTCAGAGAAGGTAGTACTCAGGCCTTGTGTCAATCAGAGGCACAGGGGTGGGTCTACTGGATCTGTATTAAACACCTTTGAGAGAGGATAGTCTATTCCAGCAAGCTGCCAGGGCTCTGGTACGCTTGAGGCCCTCCCTCTGGGAGAGGGGAAGAGATATTCCTCTTACTCTACAAGGGAGTAAGAGAAGAGCACGGACAGCTCCTAGGGCCCTGTCTAGGAGTGCTCTCCAGAGACATCCTGAAGGTGACAACCTCTGAGTGCTCTGTGCTGTGACAGAGACTGTGCTGAATCAAGAAGGACCAATAAAGACCATCTACTTTTATCTATACCTCCTGCCCGAGAGTGGAGTATATTGGGAGGAGGGGAATATAACTCTTTTGCAGATACATCACCCCATACTACTGGCGGCTGCACTAGATGGAGGTGCTGCATCAGTAAGAAGAATTCGGGCACAGCCCTAGAAGCCTGTCCTGTTATCCCCCATGTCATCGCGGGAGACCCAGGGCCCCCTGTTACCAGCAGGTATGCACCAACAAGAGCGATGTAAACAGAGGGATATTTCCCTTAGGAGACCCTACGTGAGATTGGGTACGGGAAAGAGGGTTACATCTGTATTGTATTGCACGTTCTGAAATGCTTCATAACTGGTAGCACAGTATCAGAGCTTATTCGCCCTATGTTTACTTTGTAGCTATTATAGCGCATTCACCCCATAAATCAGCAGATTTTGAGCTAGTAGGAGCAGTGCAATAAATCTATAATGGACATTGATAACCCTGTCTGTTACTTCCCTATATGACGCGCCTCTCTGGGGCTCTCTTCATTTTGTCCTTGTTTTCCAGCAGTGCCAAATTCAAATTTGTTTTAAATAAAGTATTTGGATCAACCTCACCAAACTTTTATGGGCCAATAATGCAACAACCCTGCTGGCAATAAGTACTTGAAATGTGCACCACCATGGCTTGGTTTTTCTTTCTTTCCTTCCTTAGGCCCGGCCATGGTGCCCGTCGCCCGCGTGGAGGCTGTGAGAAAGCGGGCGCTTTCCCTGGTCATGGTCGCTTTCCCTGGTCATGGTCGCCAGGCCATGGGGGGGGCGTGCTCTGGGGGCGTGCCTAGGGCGTCACGAAGCTGGTTCGCCCTCATCGGGCGAACTGCTCACGTGACCGGCCTGTCGCGCCAAGAAATCAGTTTGAACTGATTTCTTGCGCAACACGCGCCCCCTCCCGCGCGTTTCCGCACGCCGCATGGACGCCGCATGGACGCGAACACTGCCTTAAGGCAGTCTGTTCGCTCAGCCGCACGGTCTGCGGTACCATGACCCCAGCCTTACACTACATGCACAACTGTCAGCCAAATATATTTATTACCTGGAAGTTTTTTTTTTATTTGCACATAAAAGAAAGAATAATAACAGTGTGGGATAGTTACAGTAGTTTGTCCTCTTCCTTCCACACATCCATGTTTTTATGCACTTACTGTGTTCAGGACCAGTGCAAGGGTATTACTGTACGTGTCCTAGGCAAACCTACAGCTTGCCCCCCCCCCCTTGCATCCCCCCCACCCCCCACCCACCACAATTAACTTTAGAAAATTCTGCATTTATAATTACATCTTTATTTTACATTAAAAAGGAGAATATGATACTGATTGCATATTCTCATTGTACTGGGGAGGGAAGGGTAAAGTTATGTGCCTGGGGGGGAGAGGGGGGAGGTATGGGTCTGGGGGTAAAAGTATGGTCCTGGCCCAAAAGGGGCTAACCCGGCTTCAGGATCTGGAGGGCATCACGTATATACAATCTTTTGACCAAATTAAATCCTCTAAAAACATCCCAAATAGCGAATTCTTTAGGTATCTCCAGATCAGAGATTTCTACAATAAAACACCGATTAGGCCGGCACGTACAAATTTCGAACAGCTGTGTTCCAGAGACACGGACACAAGGGGACTCACATCTAGAATGTACAGGGAAGTGATCTGCCAGAAGACGACCACCGACAATAGACTGAGTTACATGGGACACTGGGAAGCAGACCTCGGGGAGACTCTAGAGGACGACGAGTGGGACAGCATTATACAGGCGGCTGCGAAAAGCTCAATCTGTACCACATTAAAGGAGAACGCATATAAAGTCCTGATGCGGTGGTATTACACCCCAACACGATTAGCTAAATTTGTGAGAGGCTACTCCCCTCTCTGTCCTAAACAGTGTGGGGAGGCAGCAGATCTGCGACACATGCTGTGGTCTTGCCCAAAAGTGGCCCCTATTTGGGAACAGATTAGAGACTGGATTCAGCGGATTCTCGGTTTGGAGATCCCCCTGGACCCGTGGCTGTTCATATTGGGCAGACGGATCTTGGGTATGTCGAATGCAGCGCATAAATTGATCGCGCATTTTGCTACAGCCACGAGATGCGAGATCGCAGCATTATGGAAGCAGCAAGATATACCAATTATCCCAAAGATCAGAAATAGGATTTGGCGTGTTTGCCGGATGGAACAATTAACAAGTTTGGTTAATGACTCCGGCGCAAATTATCTAAAAGTCTGGGCACCATGGTTGGCCCAGGTGGATATCCCGGGGGTTGATGCCACCACGATATTGCATTGATATATACAGGTGCGTTCTCCTTTGAAGGCCAGATAGGTGACAGGACATAGAGACGTACGGTCAGCGGACAACCCCCATGAGTATGCGAGGAAATGGGACAGAAGGGTAGGTTCGCCTAGAGTCAGCAAGGTATGGGTTGACATCTTGAGGCGGTCAAAGATGGTCAAAATAGACGGAATCACTCTCTCTCCCCCCCCCTCCCTCTTCCCTCCCCCCACCCCATTCCCCCCGTCTCGTTAGTCTTGTCGTATATGTGTCTTTGTATGTAGAAGTGCGTTCGTGCTGTTTATAACTGTATTTGCCAGAAAATTGGAAATGACATAATGGGCTGTGACACAATGTTTGCATATGTATCTTCCAATAAAAACTTAAGTTGGAAAAAAAAAAAAAAAAAAAGTATGGTCCTGGGGTGGTATGGAAAGCCAAAACAGAGGGACGGGAGGTTCAGACTGTGTCCTTACCTGCAGCTTTGGATGACAAGACCCACACTAAAGAGGGGCCTGTCAGCTTGCCTGTTAGAGGGGGCCTGCTAGAGGGGTCCCACAGAGGTGTATGTCAGAGGGTGTCCACAGAGGGCCTGTCTGTTCTACCGGCCTCCAGCAGGCCTCCTCTGAGAGGCACCTCTGACCTCTGACACATGTTAGGGTTGCCGGTAGTCCCAGTTGTCCCCCATCCCCGTCGGCAGCCCAACTGCTACATGGAATCGATAATCCAGGAATGGGGAGGGGGAGAAGGGAGGGGTAAGGGATGCTCCCGCATCAGCAGGTGTAGAGTGAATAAAAAATAGTAAGTCAAGCCAAATACCGGTGCAAAAGAGGAAAAGGTATAACTAAAGCAGAAGAGAGAAAATGTTCCTCCTTGAATGCACTCGGATAAGCCAGTGATTGATAGTAATGAGTGTATTTAAAAACCTTTTAATCACAAGAGAAGGTTAAAAAAGAATTGTATAGAGGGGCATGGTATATATAATCCAAGGCCAGCCCCTAGTAGGCAAACCAACAAAATCGTCCTCACTCGTGAGGAGATATAGGTATAACAACACCTTAATGTGGAACTGTGTCGCTCAGATAATCCCCTTTACTATAATACCAGATTAGAGGGCCCATAAACCATATGGAGATCCTTTTGTCAATAATTCAATGAACCTAAAATGGTATAGGTCATTGAAGCTAAGTTTGGAGGGTAATTATCTTACACCGAATGGACAGATGGTGTATATCTGGGTGATGTCCCTAGTCCACTTAAGCGGTGTGTACAATAAATAAACAAAACATGGTGAAAACAATAACAACGCAACAAAGATGATAATCAAAAAAAGAAAACTCAACCACCATGTACATGTAGTAGTGAGATGCGTAGCTGAATAGTGTGTGAGCTCTGCAAAGGGCAAGCACAAAGTGTGCTAACGGAGACGCCCTGAGGCACGGTTCAAGGACCGTATCCAGTTATAGCCTCTATATACTAATTAATGTTTAGTGCAGAGATCAAAATCACAAATGGCCTCTCTAGAGTCCGGTAATTAACACTAATCAGGCCCAATAGTTATAAATGGCTGATAGGTACATGGGGTAAGGAACAAACTGACTCATAAATCATATTGAGTCTCCCTCTCAGCGGGTAAATATAACATATACACAGCTAGGGCTGATAATGGTCAGTGAACAGTACCCCTGGTTACACCCCCCTCTCTCTTATGTGCATATATTATGCTGGTAACCTGAATGGTAGCTATGATAGAATGGAGACATAGCAAACATAACAATGCACAGTAAAATGTCAGGACAAAAAAGTGTCTTAAGTCCTAATAAAGGTGCTACTTAGCTCTTGGGTGCATTCAGAAGCCGTTGCACCATCGTTGGTGGAAGGAAACGGCAGCATGATACCAGGGGAGGGGTGTTCCAGTCTCGAGGCGGCAGCTACAGCCGCGGAGGCGCCATCTTGGGTGCGGTGACGTCACCACGCTCGT
Organism: Ascaphus truei; assembly: GCF_040206685.1. Lineage (NCBI taxonomy): Eukaryota > Metazoa > Chordata > Amphibia > Anura > Ascaphidae > Ascaphus > Ascaphus truei. Next base: position 14,149,150 of record NC_134503.1, read on the forward strand.
AGTCACCTGACGCATGTTTCGTGCGGGATCGCGCTTTCTCAAAGGTATGTGCACGCTCTCAAAGTGCACTTTAAGTAACTAGTGGTTGCCACAGCGACCGCTGGGGGCGTGTCTCCCCTTGGTCGCTTGCTTGCCTGAACTGCTGCACTGTCTGTTTCGCAGCCGGCTCTAATTAGTGAATCATATCATGACCTGCATATATCTGGGGGTATTATTAACCCTAGTAGTTAACCAATGAGCAGTATCATCGTCCATATGCACCCCAGGATATATAAATGCCATGTGTGTCATATGGATACTGCGGATGCAGATAAACAGAAGCCCCAATAAGGTTGTGTCATATTCTCCTAGTGGTTCTCCTTAAAGTGGCAGTATCACATAGATACAGTAGCTATATCCTTGCCCCAATAGAGTGTGATAGAAGGTCCAGTACCCCTGACTATGACACTTTGTGACAGTTTAGGACACGGGGTAAAATAGAAAAAGGGAAGGAAAGGAGGTAGGTGATTCTCCTTAAAGTGACTATGTCACATAGATACAATAGCTACAAGCTTGCCACCGTAGAGTGTTATAGGGGATCCAGTACCCCTAGTTATGACACGTTGTGATGGCTTGGGGTATGTGGTATGGGGTAGAGGAGAAGGAAGAAAAGGAGGTAGGTAACCCCACTCCCATCTGCAGTGGCAGAAAAGTTTCTGCCCGCTGATGGTTATAGTTGGGGTCATGGGCATCATAAGGAGGGTAGATATTAGCAAAAGGGGAAGCGAGAGGTCAAAGTGCGTACAGAGATGCCGTCCGCCTCAGGGGCAGAAACATATGTAGGGTAAGACAGGATACATCGCTGGATGATGTTTAGCACACTCATTGGTGTGTGTGGGATAGGGCAGGGTTGGCAGGTCACAGGGACATCAAATAAACGGGGAAAAGAGAAATTCCTCGTTTAGTCCCCATGGGACTAAAGTGCCCAGAGTGTAAATCCAACGAGATTCCCGTCGTAGAATCTCGTTGTCCCAGTCCCCTCCTCTACTATGATTGGATACGGCCTCAATCCCCACAAATTGAATAACTGAGGATAGTCCTTGATGTTGATTGTGGACGTGGTTAGCAACAGGGGTATCCCGATGGTTACGGATATCCCCTAAATGCTCAAGAACTCTGTGCCTCAACTGTCTTTTTGTTTTTCCAATATATTTTTTCTTGCAGACACAGACAATCTGATAGACCACGCCCACAGTTCTACAATTAATAAACTGACGGATGTTGAAGCTACGTGTGTCATTCCAGTTATTAAAAGTCTTTGTAGAGAGACAAGAGGTGCATGCAGTGCATTTGTGACATTTAAAACAGCCATTCGATCTGTTGGCAAGCCACGTCCCTGTAGATGGTCTCTGATAGTGGCTATGTACCAACAGATCACGTAGACTACTGGCTCTCCTGCTTACAATGGTCGCCCTCTCGTTCAGGACCTCTCTCAGATCCACATCCTCACGTAATACATGCCAGTGTGTGTTCATAATGTTGGTAATTTCTGGCCATTGGTTGTTGAACGTACCAATGAAACGTATCACTTGTTTTTCAATAGGTGATGTGGCTTTGTCATCCAGCAATGTATTCCTGTCAGTGTGCCTAGCTCGTTGATACGCTCTCTTAATGACCCTATTGCTATATCCCCTTTCCATGAATCTTTGTTTCATGGCTGATGACATGTTCGTAACAGCCTCCTCAGAGCAGATAGCCATCACCCAAAACATCTGCTAAGGGGAATACCTACTGGCCAGTTTTTACGCCTGAGGAGGAATTGTTCCTCTAACGAGGACTTTGAAACTCAGTCATCAGCCATGAAACAAAGATTCATGGAAAGGGGATATAGCAATAGGGTCATTAAGAGAGCGTATCAACGAGCTAGGCACACTGACAGGAATACATTGCTGGATGACAAAGCCACATCACCTATTGAAAAACAAGTGATACGTTTCATTGGTACGTTCAACAACCAATGGCCAGAAATTACCAACATTATGAACACACACTGGCATGTATTACGTGAGGATGTGGATCTGAGAGAGGTCCTGAACGAGAGGGCGACCATTGTAAGCAGGAGAGCCAGTAGTCTACGTGATCTGTTGGTACATAGCCACTATCAGAGACCATCTACAGGGACGTGGCTTGCCAACAGATCGAATGGCTTTTTTAAATGTCACAAATGCACTGCATGCACCTCTTGTCTCTCTACAAAGACTTTTAATAACTGGAATGACACACGTAGCTTCAACATCCGTCAGTTTATTAATTGTAGAACTGTGGGCGTGGTCTATCAGATTGTCTGTGTCTGCAAGAAAAAATATATTGGAAAAACAAAAAGACAGTTGAGGCACAGAGTTCTTGAGCATTTAGGGGATATCCGTAACCATCGGGATACCCCTGTTGCTAACCACGTCCACAATCAACATCAAGGACTATCCTCAGTTATTCAATTTGTGGGGATTGAGGCCGTATCCAATCATAGTAGAGGAGGGGACTGGGACAACGAGATTCTACGACGGGAATCTCGTTGGATTTACACTCTGGGCACTTTAGTCCCATGGGGACTAAACGAGGAATTTCTCTTTTCCCCGTTTATTTGATGTCCCTGTGACCTGCCAACCCTGCCCTATCCCACACACACCAATGAGTGTGCTAAACATCATCCAGCGATGTATCCTGTCTTACCCTACATATGTTTCTGCCCCTGAGGCGGACGGCATCTCTGTACGCACTTTGACCTCTCGCTTCCCCTTTTGCTAATATCTACCCTCCTTATGATGCCCATGACCCCAACTATAACCATCAGCGGGCAGAAACTTTTCTGCCACTGCAGATGGGAGTGGGGTTACCTACCTCCTTTTCTTCCTTCTCCTCTACCCCATACCACATACCCCAAGCCATCACAACGTGTCATAACTAGGGGTACTGGATCCCCTATAACACTCTACGGTGGCAAGCTTGTAGCTATTGTATCTATGTGACATAGTCACTTTAAGGAGAATCACCTACCTCCTTTCCTTCCCTTTTTCTATTTTACCCCGTGTCCTAAACTGTCACAAAGTATCATAGTCAGGGGTACTGGACCTTCTATCACACTCTATTGGGGCAAGGATATAGCTACTGTATCTATGTGATACTGCCACTTTAAGGAGAACCACTAGGAGAATATGACACAACCTTATTGGGGCTTCTGTTTATCTGCATCCGCAGTATCCATATGACACACATGGCATTTATATATCCTGGGGTGCATATGGACGATGATACTGCTCATTGGTTAACTACTAGGGTTAATAATACCCCCAGATATATGCAGGTCATGATATGATTCACTAATTAGAGCCGGCTGCGAAACAGACAGTGCAGCAGTTCAGGCAAGCAAGCGACCAAGGGGAGACACGCCCCCAGCGGTCGCTGTGGCAACCACTAGTTACTTAAAGTGCACTTTGAGAGCGTGCACATACCTTTGAGAAAGCGCGATCCCGCGCGAAACGTGCGTCAGGTGACTACGAGCGTGGTGACGTCACCGCACCCAAGATGGCGCCTCCGCGGCTGTAGCTGCCGCCTCGAGACTGGAACACCCCTCCCCTGGTATCATGCTGCCGTTTCCTTCCACCAACGATGGTGCAACGGCTTCTGAATGCACCCAAGAGCTAAGTAGCACCTTTATTAGGACTTAAGACACTTTTTTGTCCTGACATTTTACTGTGCATTGTTATGTTTGCTATGTCTCCATTCTATCATAGCTACCATTCAGGTTACCAGCATAATATATGCACATAAGAGAGAGGGGGGTGTAACCAGGGGTACTGTTCACTGACCATTATCAGCCCTAGCTGTGTATATATTATATTTACCCGCTGAGAGACTCAATATGATTTATGAGTCAGTTTGTTCCTTACCCCATGTACCTATCAGCCATTTATAACTATTGGGCCTGATTAGTGTTAATTACCGGACTCTAGAGAGGCCATTTGTGATTTTGATCTCTGCACTAAACATTAATTAGTATATAGAGGCTATAACTGGATACGGTCCTTGAACCGTGCCTCAGGGCGTCTCCGTTAGCACACTTTGTGCTTGCCCTTTGCAGAGCTCACACACTATTCAACTACGTATCTCACTACTACATGTACATGGTGGTTGAGTTTTCTTTTTTTGATTATCATCTTTGTTGCGTTGTTATTGTTTTCACCATGTTTTGTTTATTTATTGTACACACCGCTTAAGTGGACTAGGGACATCACCCAGATATACACCATCTGTCCATTCGGTGTAAGATAATTACCCTCCAGACTTAGCTTCAATGACCTATACCATTTTAGGTTCATTGAATTATTGACAAAAGGATCTCCATATGGTTTATGGGCCCTCTAATCTGGTATTATAGTAAAGGGGATTATCTGAGCGACACAGTTCCACATTAAGGTGTTGTTATACCTATATCTCCTCACGAGTGAGGACGATTTTGTTGGTTTGCCTACTAGGGGCTGGCCTTGGATTATATATACCATGCCCCTCTATACAATTCTTTTTAAACCTTCTCTTGTGATTAAAAGGTTTTTAAATACACTCATTACTATCAATCACTGGCTTATCCGAGTGCATTCAAGGAGGAACTTTTTCTCTCTTCTGCTTTTGCTACATGGAATCCCCAGTTTTTTGCCGCCCCCCACATTTTTCTGCTCTAAGCAACCGCTCAGTTTGCCTAGGGGTTAAACCAGCCCGGGCTGTGTTACAGTCTCCTCTCTGCTGCTCTCTCACTCTATTTGTTTTTATTCCATCAACTGCCCATCTCCCCATTGAAATTCCAATTGTAACTTTGTGCTGCTAACTGCCTCCCATAGATCCCCTCGCTGGCGGCTCCTCTGCAAATTTCCCGGGCAGCAGCTCAGCTCTTATAATCCCTGAATCTTGAAAGGGTGTCAGTTTGACTCCCTTACATCTGTGTGGACTGTGACTTTGTCACCAACCTTTTGGCTCATGTGGTTCAGCCTTCCCTGCAGGTCCTGAAAAACAATAGAATACTTTTATAAAATATTTATCAAATCCATGACTCATATCAGCAGTAGCAGAGGTTGGGGAGCGCAGTTTTCACCAATTATGAAAAACTTAAAAATACAGCGCAGTGCAATATGCTCCAGCAACCATAACCACCCCAAAACTCTTGTACATCAAACATCCATCAATGAATGTGAGCAGTGTATTTATAATACGTTATACTTTTATGGAACGCTGATCACTTACAATCCCCACAAAATCCCTTTCGAGTTTGTTCATCTGTTTACTGGTGCTTTTTTTTACCCTGCACCCCACATCTGTAGGACATAATTGCAGTAATTTATTGTGTGTGCCAACAGTTTGTATATTTTTGTCAGTTTCCTTATATAGCATCTGTTGTACGCCTAGAATGAGATGCTTTGAACAAGGACTCGATTTGTATTTGATGAAGCTAGTTCATGGGAGGAAACATTACTATGAGAAAAGTAACACTTTTGGTGCAATTTTAAACGATTGTGTTTAAAAATGTAGAGCTTTTTTATTTATTACATTTGTTTTATTTTGCACATAGAAAATGCTAAATTGGGAATGTATACATTTACAGTATAAAACGTAATTTTTGTTATTAAATGTTTACTAAGTTACATCATAATATAAAGATGATGCTGTGGAGTTCGGAATTCAGGATAATCGGAGAAGTGTTCAACATGTTTTGTTTGAGGTCTTTCAAATGTACATTCTGGATCATGTTCTAGTCCTGGAGACGTGTAGTTTCATTGTAGTTTCTATACATACTAATATAATAGTGTGTATAGAGGTTTGAACATTTCACAGGTCCCTTCTTCTGGTCTACAGATTCTTGTCGGCCCCTTTAGAGGTAAAACAGCCTGTGAGGATTCCACATGTCTTGTGTGGGAGACACACTCACCGTTCTCTCCTGGTGATCCAGGTTCTCCTTTTTGACCTGGAGATCCCAGGGCGTCCTCTCAAGATGGTCTACCTGTCGCCACTCTCCACTTCTGTGGGCAGATACAAGAAGGGTAAAAAGATAGAAGAGGGAGTTATCGAAAAAGATGATAGATAAAAAGGAAGAAGTAGAAAAGTAATGGCAGAAATACAGGAGGCACGCAGAAGAAAAGGGAAGAATGGTCGATACAGAAGTTTGCAATGTTCCCATCAGGAACAAGACCCACTAAACATTTTCCTGATGATCTTTAGTTAAATGATCACTTTACCTGCCCACAATTGTAACTGTGCTCAGAAATCTTCCACGTGGCCTCTTCTAATCCCGAATAGTCGTGTAAAGGATTCTGCATTGTTCACTGTGACTGACATTCGCTATGGGTGTAGGTGGCACTGTGTGCTCATTTGCATGTCATTTCCCAGAATCCCTTGCTGCAGTGGAAGTGCTGAGTGATATTGGTGAAAGGCGGGGTTGCAGACCTGTCTAAGACATGCAAATGAGCATACAGTAATATTTCCATTTGCTATATGCTTTACGGTGGATGGTTTTTGTCACCTTTTTTACCCACCATAACTTAATTGTGTGTATGTGTGTGTGTGTGTGTGTGTGTATATATATGTATATATATATATATATATATATATATTTTATACGTTAATACACTAGGTGTGCGCCTGTTTGTTTTTTATATATATATATATATATATATATATATATATATATATATATATATAATATTTATTTCCCCTCCCACCCTGTAGTGCCACCGTAGAGAACCCTTACAACTGTTTTTCCCCTATGAGCCCTTCATTCCCCAGTTTGACTCTATATATTGTTGCTAATTTACAATCAAACTTTTTGCTGTAAAAACATACAGGGTAAATTAGGCGACCGCTGCTCGAGGAACTAACATGTTAGGTTAAAGAATCCCGAAATCAGATCTTTGTTCACAATCTAGTGGAAGAGTCATTATAATCCTAAATATTGTGTATGTGTTTATCAGGGACTTACCTGGGCCTGCACCCTCAGCATCACAGAGTGTGGTCACCAGCAAGAATACTGTGATTGCTGAAGTCCACATGATAGTTGTCGGTTGTTTGGACCCTTCTTTCCTTCAGCACGTTCACTGGATTGTTGTTTGAGCAGAGGACAGACAGGCTTATAAAGAAATGTTGATAGCGCCTCCTTATCTAAACACCTCCCCTTTATTTCATATTTATGAAGACTCTCAGACAGCAACGTCCATGTGACTGTACAGAGTCGCGAGTTTTGAACTGACACTACACCGCCCGGTTATACATAAACACAAATACAACCCAGTTTATTACAAGAGTCAAAGTGACACACGATGCTGAACGTGGGGTTGCATTTAATCCGTTTTACTTTCGCTACTGCATATAGCCTGTGAATATATCCGCAAACGAAGTGAGATAAACGGAGGGCTCAATCTATTACCATCACTATTGATTTTCAAGAATCCCGCCGGCAAGCATTAAAGTGGCACCAGCGCAACAACGTATGCATTGTTACTATTGCATACGAATACCACACACCCGCTGGTATTTCCATCTGCTTTAGTGTGTGATTACTAGCAGCCAACAGAGGCTCACAATACAATGCGTCTCAGGGATTCTATATGCAGAGCAAAATAAGCTCATTATGTAATGCAACCCCAATGGACCTAAAACATATAGACAATTAAGTCTTCAACTGTAGCATCTATACTGACAATGCATTAAACAACGAAACACAGTGTTAAATCACGAAACAATCATTGACCATTGGCAGTGATTAAGAATGTTACTCTATATACTCACCTGTACATAACCAAGGTATTTTGACAACACGCCATCACGCAGTCAATCTACCAAGGAACAATCTCGGCAGCACCTATAAAGTCAATTATTAGGGCTACTATATATCTTCGCTCTGTGAGATACACTAGCAGCCAACAGGGTCTTACAACACTATATGCCTCAAGGATTCTGGATGCAGAACAAAATAAGCTCATTATATAATGTCATCACAACGGACCTAAAACATATAGACAATCAAGTCTTCGGCAGTATCATCTATACTGACAAGGGGTATGTGCACAACCTGTGTACTCAACAACAAAATACAGAGATATACAGTATAAACTACGAAACAACCATTGACCATAAGTAGTGACTAAGTATGCCACTCTATATATTCACTTGTATATAACCGAGGTATTTTGGCAGTACGCCATTACGCAGTCACTCTACTGAGGAACACTTTCAGCCGCACCCACAAAGTTAATTATTAGGGCTACTATACATCTTCGCTCTGTGAGATACAATATACAAGAGTGAATAGGGTAAACATATTACCCCGGAAATACGGAGTCACCAAACGATATCTATAGTGACCATACACACCACCTTAGATGGAAATAGACGTCAGAGGTCTAATATTGAGAGAATCACTCTATCCATCTAAGGCTATTACCCGTATACATGTATAGCAATATAGGAAATACACCACAAGAATAAGTTACTAGTCGTGCTATATATCTTTGACACTCAGTACTATTCCTATTAAGACTAGTCATTCTAGGTACCCGATTTTAGACACACCTCCTCTTATCAATTCAGGGTCAAACTAAAGGTATATTAATACCATACCCATTGGTTCTTTCAAGAGGAGCTGTCTCCGGGAAGAGCAGAATGAACTATAGCCATTTAACTTTCAGGTATATTTCTTCCTTGGAAAAACATCTCTTGAGCTAGTCTCTAGCATCATAGAGGCATTAGGAGTTTCATATTTTTAAGTAAGTCATTTAGTAATTTAGACAATTATGTCATAATAAAGTTTTATATGTTGTATGTTTTGCGTACTATAAGACCAAGATTTAATACAACTCAGGTCTGTGGTGCGCCCTAGTGGGGATCTTTTGGTGTGCTCTTCACACTTACATCCCTTTTGTCTATTGCACAATTTCTACAGAAATGTTTTCCTGTTCCTCTTCTCATTAATATAACTTTTTCATAGCTTCCCACCTTTTAAAAACACCTCAGACTGGTACTGTATTTATCGTTCTGGTTTGTTACCGTCTTGCCACAAGTGATGCCAAGTCGCAGGGAGTTGGTGGAATTTTGGTCAGCTATTAATAATGAAGGGTTAAGAATTAAACACAAAATGTTGGATGAAAGGTAAATACATTACTAGTGGTTACATGCATCTTGTTCTATAAGCAAAAATTTTTTAAGAAAATTGATGTGGCAATGTTCTGACAAGAAAATTACTTGTTCAAGAGATTGATTCGGGTTGTCGATCTCAGCCACGAGTGCGCACATGAATAACACCAACACCAGTTGTTATGGGTAAATATAATTTATTGTGTACTTAGCTTTGGATATATTTCATCATTCTATGGCATTCGGGATACCACTCATGATGTCATCAACAACCAGGGGACTCCCATCATCATCGGTTAAGATGAACTGCCTGGTCAATAGTTGTTATTTTGTGATCCCTTTGTACTGGGCACAGTCCTGAGTATACTATCAGCCTTGCCACAGTTGAGTCTGGCACATTTCTGTGCTGTCCAAATGTATCAGAGAACACATCCAGGCATTCAGCCAACATCCCAGTTAGGGAGGCAAGAGGGGAGGCCCCGCTCCCAGGGGACCCCCGCTCCCAGGGGACCCCCGCTCCCAGGGGACTCCTGCTCCCAGGGGACTCCCGCTCCCAGGGGACTCCCGCTCCCAGGGGACTCCCCCACATCTCTGGAGAGTTTCTCATAAAGGTAACTTTCCACTATGAATCCTGTTAACAGCAAAACTAACTACATTTGAGCATATCTGTAAGAGACTAAAGTTAACCCATCATGCACCTTGGCCCTCAAAAACACAATAAACTCCATTCCCATTACATTCCACCTGTTTCTGAGGCCTAGGCTCAACTAAAAAACAAAAACTTTGACTAAATATTTGCAAGCATGAACCATCAGAGACTGAAACAGACTTAATTTCTGTTACATTCCACAGTCTGTGAGGGTTAATTCAGCCTATCCCTATACGGTCTGGTCTGGTTACAGTGGGTTAGCAAGCCATTTTCAATTTAGTATACATAATAAAACTCCTCAGACAAAAAAAAACAAAAACAGGGTGCAAAAGGAACAACAAAAGGCAAAATTAGTAAAGCTATTCGACCACTCAAAATCAGGACCTGCGAACATATCAATGGAATTTAAAATGCCCCCCAAAAATCGGGATAAAGGCAAACAAATACACAATCTGGCACAGCATATTTTTTAACCCACCGTGGGGGTAATACTGATGGTTTACATTTTAGAGGGATAGAAATTGTTCTTAGAGATCCAGAAGAGGTGACAGGGAGAATGTACTTCTCCAAAGAGAACACTTTTGGATTTACACTTTGGATAGTAAGTCACCATGGAGTCTGAACCAACAAATAGAGTTATGCCCTTTCCTCAAATAGGTACCATTTTGCCTTTTGGGAATTATGTTCTGGTGAATCTTGTTTTATTGTCTGTATCATCTGTTGTTCAATTTAAATTGAGTTGATGATGTCTTTCTCTAGCATCATTATTTCATTCAAATAATTTCTTTTCATAGATAAATTATGATTTGTGTATCTTGTACTATCAATTTAGGTTTACGGGGCAAGTAAACAATTCCCTTCTCCTTCCCTTTTTTTAGGTTCAAATGAAATGCTCTGTTATTATGTTCCAGTATGTTTACCAATGTAGGTGTGTTTTTTTTGTTGTATTTTTTGCATTCATCATATGGTTATTTGTGTGAGATTATTATGTTCGTTTTATGCATTAGTTGTAGTTTATTTCAGTTCTATGTACTGTTCATGTTTATTTAGCATTATTTGTCATTGGCTCTATGGGTGTATTAGGTTCAGTGCTGCATGTCATTATACAGTAGCTATGTCTGTTTCACTGCTTCAGTCTTGTCGGTTTTATGTAATTGAATATTTAGTCAATTATATTTGTATTAGTTTTATGGTCATTTTCATTAGTGTTTCATGTGATCATCATTATGTTCGCTGTTTTTTTTTAGCTATGTTAGTCTTATGTGATTGTATTAGCCAATTAGTATATTACGTGCACTGATTGGAGGATTTAGATTATACGATCATGGTGTCCCAATACGCTTCCGTGTACCATTTATGGTTCAAGTACTTAAACAACACCATGGGACCATGAAGACCAAAACCCCAGATGAAGTGTCATTATGACACGAAACGCATTGCGGCGAGTCATTCCGCAGCTACGCTACTCCGTGACGACGGAGACCCAGATGCTGCGAGCCATGCGCACGCACGAGGAAGCCGATTCTGTGCTGTCTCTTTTCCCCGCTTTTAACCCTCTGCGGGTTAGACAGCACAATCCCCTTTACCATCTGGGACTTTCTATCGCTGGGTCCTGGTTCTGCGAGACCTGACCCTCGGTTGATGAGCAGATGCTTTGGATCTACATGATCTGTTTTATTGTAAGTTGTATGTTTTTTTTTAAATATATACATTTTACTGAAGCTTTACTAATTTTGCCTCTATTTGTTTTTTTGTCTGTTGAATTTGCCCCACTGATCACTGGAGAATTAGGAGCAGCAGGGGGACAACTATCCGTGGAGAAGAGAGAAAATCTTGTGGGACTACTGTATGCACACTATATTGCCTTAAACTATAATAAAACTCCTAACACTATCATGATAAGGATTTGCAGGCTTCTATATACTGTCTCCCCCAACCAAACAAACCACCCGCCTTATCTTCTTCCCGCAATTTCTGTATCATTAAAGCATTAAGCCCCTTTGCTGGGTATATTTATCAATGCAAGGCATCTAGGTGTCATTGATTACAGTAACATTAGTCCACAATGTAGTTCTGCATAGATTCTGAAATATGTATAAATTGGGAGGTGGTTCATTTATAGGTTGATTTAAGATCTTTTGCTTTATTTTTGGTTGCTTTAGTTTAATCACATCTCCATGAAAGCTTAAATCTCAAAAGTGTAAGTGAAGTTATAGGAACAATATTGAGTTGTAGCCGCACTAAATGGACCTCCAAACATGGCCGCTGAGGCAGGACATCTGCCTCTACCAACATGGCCGCTGAGGCAGGAAGTCAGCATTTTTATGATCCTATTGCCTGCACCTGCCGGCTCCCTTTATAAGGCTGCATTCCCCCCCCCCCCCCCCTTCTTCCTTGTCTGTGCCAGGTTTTGATTTGATGGGCTCCTGCTATAGCCTTATCCTGCCTGACTTGTTCCTCCTTGTTGCCAATCCCAGCCTGTGACCATGACCAACCTTCTTTCTGCAGCCCTGATCTCGGAACTGTGACCCCTACTGCTCTGACTTCTCCAGCCCTGACCCCGGAACAGTCATCACGTTCATGCTACCTTCTCCTGCCCTGACCTCGAACCCAGAGCCGCAGACAGATTTCCCAGCACTAGAGTTACGACTGGGGATCCCCCATGTTGGCGATCTTGCGAGCCCCCCCATTTCATGAGCCCCCTCTATTTCTCCCACTCTTCCTATGTATTTTTCTACCCTCCGTCTCACTGCCTCCCTTCCACACTCACATCCTCTCTCCTCTTACTCTCCCCTCTCCATTAATTACCCCACTCTCACTCAATCTCCCCTCACACTCATTCCCTCCCCCCTCACACTCATTTCCTCCCCCCCTCACACTCATTCCCTCCCCCCCTCCCTGACAGACAATCCACCCACAACATACCTGTCACAATAGCTTACAGGGTTATAATATACACCAAATAACTGGGTTGAATTGAATGCGACTGTGATATGATAAAGAAAGTTTATTCCTTAGAAGTAATATGAACACACGATATTGAACAAATAACACACAGAATATAGACACTTACGAGGGAAGGGGGTCAATGAAGTAATCAGGATTCGGATTAGCAATTCATTCAGCAATCAGGTATCAGTCAGATGTAATGACGAAGAACACTGGGCATAGAGCTTACACTTGTTATTATGGGATTTAAGCCCTATACCCTAACATTGGGCATCAGGAATTGGTTAACAATTACCTGTACCCAATTACCTTTTGCCAGCTAACGTGGGAAACACTTTGGTACCTGCCCCCAGGTAGCTGGCACATGCGCACATCACTCTGGCCAGAAACCCATTTTCAGTACCCCACACTAATAAGTTGGCGACTTAAAGTCTACCTTTTGGGGCTTACAGAGGTGTGAAGTATGGCACTTGCTACAAGAACCCATGTCCTGCTCTTCTCCGCCCTAGAATACTTAATCAGGGTGGGGGAGCCTTTGATCAGGGGACTTGGTGTAGACATAATGTCGTCCCCTGACCATTAACATACTGTATGGGCCATCAGCTTTCGCGGGCTTTATACTAGGCATAAAATACAGTACATTTAAATAATACATATATATTAAAATATTCAGTTCGACTGGGCTGAGCGGGCTAAAACTTGCCAGACCCTCAGGCCGTAGGGGACTCTACATGGTGGCCATGTTTCTGCTTGCTGGGACCCCCCGAACCGGAGATATAATAATGCTCTTTAAAACCGCATGGTGACACAGGTTGCATTACTCCGCCATTGAAGTGAATGGCAGAAACACAATTTTAACAATTAACCTTACTCCGTTCGGTTGATAGGAGAGGGCTGGAAATTGCCATGCAATCATGCCGGAGCGGCGACTGCCTGGTGGCCAAATCCCAGCCCTCTAGTCATTACCGAACCAGAGATATGGGTTCACAGTTTATGCAGTTTCTTACTTAGGTTTTTACCGCCTCTCGGCTTTCCTCCACCATTGTGGTCAATGGCGTGACCCCTGTGGCGAGTGTGACCCTTTCCCGGGGCCATTGACTGTCGGACTCAGTTGGGGTCGAGTGAGGGGTTCCCCTTAAGCTAGGGGTAAAAAGAATTATCCCGCTACCTGCCCTAGGACCGGAGCTACAATTTTAATAAGTTTGAACTTGGCCGTGACCAAGTCCCCTTGGCACTTGAGTGATCAAAGGCCCTTTCATAGAAATTGTATCCGCTTTCGGGGTTTGCGGTTTGGCTGGCAGCCAACTCGTTCTTGAAGAGCAGACTTGAGGAATCCCCATTGAAATACATTACGCCATTCATTTTCAATGGAGAAGCTCCGCTCCTCCTCTCGGGCGCCACCTGCTGGTCTTCTTCGATATTAGGCCAAAACCCTTGAAATCTCCATAGGGTTTCATGGAGCTCCAATGGCGACCTATGGGGCCGGCTGCAAATGGGGATTGAAAAGGCGGGAATGGGAACAAAGGGCCATAAATATGTAAAAACAATTAACCCTTTCCCTCCCGACCTGATCCCAGTGTATGTGGTTGGTGCATACACTGTAACGGGAGAAATACACATGTAATTGGGGACATACATTTTGTACTGAGGCAGGAGCATAAACACAGAAATAAACATTATTCCCGTTAACCCCTCGCCCCCCATACGATGGTAGGGGTGGCCAGCTGGGGTGCAACCCTTTTATTACCGGGCCAGCTCTCCTTCCATCGCTACTATACCCCAAAAAAACACACCCCAAATGTATATAAAAGAACTCCGAGACCCAAAATACATATAAAAGAACCTCCCCAACCCCCAAATACATATAAAAGAACCTCCCCACCCCACCCCCAAATACATATAAAATAACCCCCCCAAATGAAACAAAAACAAACCACCCCCCCAAATACATAGAAAAGAACCCCCACCAAAATGCATAGAAAACCCCCCATTTCCAATGCATATATATATATATTTTTTTAAACACCACCTTAAGTACATAGAAAAGTCCCCCAGCCCCAAATACATATTTAAAAAATAAAAATACCCCATAAATACATAGAAAAGCACCCCAATCACCAAATACATAGAAAAAAAACCTCCCCACAAATACATAAAAAATACCCCACATCCCAAACACATAGAAAAGCCCTCTCCTCTCAAATAAATAGAAAATAACTCCCCACCCCAAATGCATATTAAAAGCACCCCCCAAATACATAGAAAAGAACATCCCTGCCCCCTCCCCTAGTACATAGAAAAGCCCCCACCTCCCAAATACATAGAAAATTACCCCGCACCCCCCAAATAAATATTAAAAAAAACACCTCCCCAATACATTTATCTACCTTGGACCAGGCCAGACCCAGTGTCTGTGGGGCCCCCGACTCTCCGAAGCAGCAGGCATCTCCCTCACTCTGTCCCACACCGAGCTTCGTGATATCAGCGCGTGCCGAGCCCCCATCAGCGTACACCGGGAGCTGAGGCCCAGCTTACTTCCGGCGCGCTGACTTCAGAGAGGCCCGTCGCTCGTTGACGTCACGAAGCTCAGTGTGGGAAAGAGTGCGGGAGATGCCTGCAGCTGATAGAGACCCGGAGCCCGGCGGCGAGAGGACCGGCAGCTGGGCCTAGCCAGAAGTCGGGCCCAACTTGCAGCGCTGGTCGGGCCCCCCCACAGACAACGGGCCTGGGACACCTGACGGCAGCCCAGCTTGGACCCTTACGATTCTTCTCTCCAGGATTCGGATGCCAGGTACAGGTCAGTCTCTAATTTCCACCTCTGCCTAGCGGGTCTGTCTTCTGGACAGAATACAACTATAGAGGGAAGTGCACGCACTCGGACACACTGGTAAATGTGGGGTACTTGGCTGCCGGTGCACTTGTTCTAGGGAGCTCCTGACGTCCCAAAGTAGTCCAGTAGGTAATGAAGAAACAGGCACACGGTCTTAATCAGCAGCAAGAAGGTTTAATGTGCCATGAAAACCATGGCACATTAAACCTTCTTGTTGCTGATTAAGACCGTGTGCCTGTTTCTTCATTACCTTCTGGACAGAATACAACAACTTACGTGACTGTAACATACACTAACTAGAATTTCAGGGAGGGAGGGAGAGGGTGTGGGAGGAGGGCGAGTGAGAGAGGAAGAGTGAGAGACAGAGGGGGGAGGGAAATCCACAGCGAGAGGTGCGAATAGAGAGGGGTGAGCAAGGAGGTGTGAAAGAGAGGGGGCTCGCAAGGTCTCCGACGCAGGGGTGAAGCCCGGCGGAAACTAATCCTGGACCCTGGGAAAACTGTAAAATTAAAAGACGTGTGATGTTTATTATCTACTGTACCACATCAGAACAAAGGGGTATGCTGCCCACAAGTTGGGCTGTGTGTAACACCAGCAAGGTCGTAGTACACTCAATGGAAATCCGGAAAACAGAGTGGGGTAGAGTAGGGGAGCGCAATCCTTTTTCCCCTGCGCTCCCCTGCCGGCTGCCCTGCCCTCCATGCGCCCCCTCCCTCCTCCTTACCGTGGTTCTGGGCGTCATGACGTCACGTTGCCGTAGCAACGTCACATGACTCACGCCGTCATATGACGCCGCGTTGCCATGGCGATGCGTTTCCAGATACCGGCTGAACCACGGTAAAGTTTACATAGGCCTTTGCCGCTTCCCCGGCACTTAATTTAAGTGCCTTTGGGAAGCGCACGGGGCCTCTTTTAAACCCTGCACCCCCCACAGTTAATCTCGCGCCCCCCCGGTTGCGCACCGCCGGGGTAGAGCACAAAATAGTCCCAAGAATCGATAGCATTTGCCTTTTCAGCATTATCGAAGATATGCTTGCAATATAAGGCTGGTTTTTATTCACGGCCTCGGGAGCTTAAACAGACGGTGGCCATTTTGCCTGGTCGACTACCAGAAGTCCTCAAGTGGTTAAAGACAATGTTGTCGCAAAGTCATTACTCCATTGCATCTCACACTGATATAACTGTATATCTGAGCCAGGCAGCATCTATGTAGTAATCTTAGTTGCGCCATTTTTGGGCCTCGTCTGTCTGTGACCTCTGACTGGGCCCAACTTCCAGCGCTGGCCGTCTGGGCCCCCGGCAGCCTCCGGGCTCTCTCTCCCTCCCCCTCCCGTCAGTGGCCCTGGTCCCAACTTCAACTACTTGTTTCAGCCAGAAATCTAAGCACAAATAAATAGCTTGCTCAATGTAAATTTTAATTAAATTGGGTTGATAAACACATTTCTACATAGAGGACAGCATTAAAATGCAGTGTGTACAGGATTGCTTCCGCAATGAGATGAGCGCGACAGCTGGTGTTTAACCCTTTCCCTGCAATGTATTGCCTGTCCGGGGAGCAAATGGGTTTAATGAGCAGCATTATAATGGCTGTTTTTGCTTGTGCCATCTTATTAACTTTGAGCACAGAGTTTGGGATTTCTGCATGGATGGTTTTAGCACAGTTTAGATAATATGGGCCGCTTTTTCTTTCCTCTTAGAGGTACTGAATCACACAGATCTAATCTTCATTTCAGAGAATTTGTAGGAGTAATTGTACCCCTTGCCATCCCTCCAGTTGATACCAATGGCGTGGGTAGTATGTTCTCCCTGAATATACAGTCCATTCAGGTTTGAGTAGTGGCAATCATTGTACCACCAGGCTCCCTTATAATGTATGGCACAGTTTCCTGCATTGGGATCATTGTCCTGATCTTTGGTGGTGAATGCCTGGTCATTGTGATTGGTCAGGGAATCACCTGAGGAGGTTACATAAAGAAGAAGAACAAAAGAAACAATTGTGAGAATGTATCACAACACACTTGGTCCACTGCATTTTAACTCACTGACAGCTATGGAGGTGAAAACACCTACCCATTGTCAATACTGTCTATAACATAAAATGTAGAAATATCCAACTAATACCCTCCCTATCCACCTTTAAGACCCATCTTAAAACACACCTCCTTAACGAAGCATATGAGTAGCTCCGTCACTGATACTATACATCTCATACATTGACCGTGGCCCCTTGCAGACGCACTTACCGGAACACCTTCCTCCTGTCTCTGTAAGTCTCTTCCTACGCACCACTTAGATTGTAAGCTCTTCGGGGCAGGGACTCCTTCTCTTAATGTTACTTTTATGTCTGAAGCGCGTCTTCCCATTATGTGTTATATTATTATTAAGTGTATTACTGCTGTGAAGCGCTATATACATATATGGCACTACAGTATGCGAATAAAGGTAAACATACATACAATTCAACAACTGTCTTCCCATTACATGTTGCAATAGATTCCGCATACACTGCTATTTCATCTCTTACCTGCGGTACCCTCCTTAAAGGCCCCCAGTAATAACTTGTATTTGTCTGATTCTCCCAATATTTTAAAGGACGCATATTTGGCAAAATGCTGGGTGTTCTGGAAATCTTGCAGATCAATACGCAGTTCCCAGGTGCCTGAGAAGAGACACACACTGTGTGTAAGATGGTTTTGCCGTTTGGTAACAGGAAACTATAATATGCGGCCGCAGGCTGTAAATGCGCATTAGGCTGCGGCCACGCTGCCGCTGAGCGCGCTCATGCTTGAGAGCGGTGACGTCACCAATTCTCCAAGCATGAGCTGTCATGAAATAATTTGAAAGCAGGAGCGGGGGGGGGGGGGGAGGGGGCATGGCTCTAAAGGTAGGGGGTGTCATTGGCTGGATCGGGGCTGTGTGTGTCTGTGTCTCTGTCTGTGTGTGTCTGTGTCTGTCCCTCCATTCTCTCCCTCCCCCTTCCCTCCGTTCTCTCCTTCCCAACCTTCCCACCTCCCTCCCATCCCACCTCTCTCTCTCCCCCATCCCACCTCTCTCCCTTCCCCCTTCCCACCTCTGTCCCTCCCCCCTTCCCACCCCTCTCTCTCCCTCCCCCCTTCCCACCTCTCTCTCTCCCTCCCACCTCTCTCTCTCCCCCCATCCCACCTCTCTCCCTTCCCCCTTCCCACCTCTGTCCCTCCCCCCTCCCACCCCTCTCTCTCCCTCCCCCCTTCCCACCTCTCTCTCTCCCTCCCACCTCTCTCACTCCCTCCCCCTTGCCACCTCTCTCCCTCCCTCCCCCCTTCCCACCTCTCTCCCTCCCTCCCCCTTCCCATCTCTCTCCCCCTTCACATCTCCCTCCCCCTTCCCACCTCTCTCTCTCCCTCCCACCTCTCTCAATCCCTCCCCCTTGCCACCTCTCTCCCTCCCTCCCCCCTTCCCACCTCTCTCCCTCCCTCCCCCTTCCCATCTCTCTCCCCCTTCACATCTCCCTCCCCTTCCCACCTCTCTCTCTCCCTCCCCACCTCTCTCACTCCCTCCCCCTTGCCACCTCTCTCCCTATTATGTACAGTACCTATATGTTGTTGTGTTCTAGCAGGTGAATGAAGGAAGAGTGAAAGTTACCGGGATTGTTAGGATAGATCATAGTCCATAAGAGTGATTAGAACAGGGATTTTTTTTTAACTTGAACATTTAGACGGACGAAGAGTCTACATCCTCAACATTCCTCCAAACAGAAACTAAACGATGCTCTTGTGAACATTACCCGATGAAGTTAACTTATGAAGATTATCATTCCCCAACCAAAACTCATTCAGGCGGCTGCCGAAACCTCTCTTGTAGGAATCCCAGTCACGGAAGAAGTCCACTGAGCCATCCCAACGTCTCTGGAAAACCTACAGGGAGAGAAAAAAGCCCCAGAGGAAATACAGAGTCCATATAATACGCTGAAACTACTTCTGCTGGCTACAAAATGAAAGAGAATATTGTAGTAGAAAATACTACATGAGGAGAGATTCAGGTATATGAAAAAAAATGGTGCTCAATATCAGTGTGTGCACTGTAGATGTATAATCATAGTCCATAAGAGAGTAGAAACACTGTGATTCTTCCATAAAAAAACAGTCCATAAGTATATTTAGGGGGGCAAACACAGATCTAGCGGTCAGTCTGCCAGACTACCGCATAAATAGGTCAGTGATGCACACCCTCTTGACATATAAACATCCCCAATAAAAAGGGTCAAAGGTATAATTATAAGGGCTATAGCCCCTTACCTGCCCTTGGGGGTATCTTGATGATCCATTGTGAAATAGTGGTCCACGGTGTGCAGTCCTGAAATGGAAGTAACTGGTAGTAGATGTAGCAAAGGAGAACAGCCACCAACGAAGGTCCTGATACGAAAATAATTCACGTGCAACTCCAGAATAAAAGTAAGGTTGAGAAAGTCCCACGGGACGAAACGCGTTGGTGCGTTTGTGTTTTTCATCTTCCTGTGCATCTTTATATTAAAACTACACTTACTTTTATTCTGGAGTTGCTCATTAATTTTTTTCCTATCAGGACCTTTGTTGGTGGCTGTGCTCCTTTGCTACATCTACTACCAGTTACAGTGAGGAGAGGAAAGACTAGGATATTGGTTCTGGGTTAAATCAATGTGTTATATGCTTGAAGTTAGAGCTGCTAGGCAGTCTCAACTGTGACGCATAGTAATGAGAGTATTTGCTACTAAAAAGTGGTATTTAGTGGCCCCAGTGTTTTTGATAAATGATTAATTGAGAAAGGGAAGCGACACGAAAATGACAACAAATGTGGCCTTGATTTTAGCCAAAGCATCTTATCAATGCCGATGCTCTGAAAGAACCACAGTATCTGTAGTAGCAATAGAGATTCTGGAAATATTAGCATTTGGGTCTAGTACATGGAGAAAGTATATATCCAAATGGGACTTGGGTGCGTTGCCGCAGCCTGGCATAATAAGATCTTATCGCTTTTTTTTGCTCCAAACAGATATTTGGACGTTTTGAATTTGTTCCATGGAGCCAATTTTGCGGCATTGAGAAGGTAGAATAAAAAATGGGAACTTTCGCTAAAGGAGATGCAGTTAAAGAAGATGATAGTATTCTCCTTACTTACAATCCATCCTCCTCCATCAGTATGCATGTCACACAGAACCTTCATGGGCTCCTTGCCATCTGGGTATATTGTGTACCAGTCACTGAGAATTGATCCCTGGTCCAGTAGCTCCTTACAGTTCCTGGCCGCTGAGGGAAGATAGGATGTAGAAACAGCACTGTGTGCTCATTTGCATGTCATTTCCCAGAATCCCTTGCTACAGTGGAAGCACTGTGTGCTGGGTGATAAGGGTGAAAGGCAGGGTGCAGACCTGTCTAAGACATGCAAATGAGTATACAGTAATATTTCCATTTGCTATATGCTTTACTGTGGTGGGTTTTTGTCACTTTTTTTAGCCACCCTAAATTAAGTTTGTTGAAACCAATCTCTTGCTTCATTTTGCAGAGACAGTATAATCAACCTCACACTGATGAGACCCATTAAGGTCGAAACAGCTGTCTGGGTGGGTTTACTAGCTATGCATCTTAACCCAGGCTGTGCTCTAAAGCTGTGACATGCAGAAAGCATAAGCTTATAGGGGACCATGTATATGGTTTTGAAGCAAAAGGTGGCACTGTGTGCTGATTTGCATGTCATTTCCTAGAATCCCTTGCTGCAGTGGAAGCACTGGGTGATAATGGTCCAAGGCAGGGTTGCAGGATTGAGATATATATATATCACTCCTTAATGTGGTTACAGCCAAGGTGTCACGGATGTGAAAATGTGTACATCAGTGCAGAAGGAAGATCCAGCACACTCTGAGTTTTCAGCAACAAGCTTTTATTACATAGTTGCAACGATGCGTTTATAAAAACACTCACCATAGTGATCCTTAATCTCCTGTGTGCCTGAGTCTCCTTTCTCTCCTAAAAGGAAAAACCTATCAGAATTAGTGTGAGATCTTTGTAACTTCCCGGGGCCAACACAGAATGAAGCTCCAACTATATCTTATCGAAGTGGTTCAACAAATCACAACAGAAACGAGGGTAACGCTGGTGTAACACCCCAAGCACATGATGGTACCAATGTATCAAAACACAGAAAAACATATTTTGACGTACTGCACGATGTTTTGCTACAAATTGTGTCATGAGTCAAGCTTGTTGCTCCAGATTCTTACATCAGGTGCAGATTTCTAAACAAGGAAGTTAACGCCACCTCAGACCCAGGGAAAAGTTAGACTAGTGGTTTCCAACCTTTTTTTAGTTAAGGAACCCTATGTAAAATTCTGAGGAACCGAAACCCTCACACGTCTGTGATGAGATGCATTGTAAATTCTTCTGTATTTGATACGATTTTCAAATGACCAGATAATTGCTTGGAACCCTTTAGGGGATGCTTGGGGAACCCAAGGATTCTGAGGAACCCCGGTGGAAAAACATTTGAACACAGATTGAAAGGAGGAAAAGTGACACACAGTTGTACCATTATAATCTGCTTTCTCTCCTCCAACTCCCTGATTAACTCTTTACAATCTGGTTTCTGCCCTCTACACTTCACTGAGAAAGTACCAAAAAAGGGACCAATGACCTACTCACAGCTAAATTGAAGGGTCCTTTCTCCATACTAATTCTCCTGGAATTCTCTGCTGCTTTTCACACTGTCGATCACCCCCTTCTTCTTAATATTCTCCACTCCATTGGCCTAAGTGACGCAGCCTTCTCTTGGCTCAATCAAACCGCTTCTTCAGTGTATCTTCTCTGGTGTCTCCTCCTCCTCACTCTCTCTTTTTATTGGAATCCCATGATCTCAGCCCTCATCCAAAAATACATACAAGCACGCCCCCTATATTCTGCCCATGACATCCATCTTTCCTTCCATCATACTACCTCCTCTCACTGCCTCCTGCAATACTTCTCCCATGCTGCCCCGTCTCTCTGAAATTCCCGACCACGTACCATCAGACTCTCCCACAGCTTTCAGATGTTTAAAAACTCCCAGAAAACTCACCTTTTCAATGAAGCATACATGCCATACCTCTAAAATCCAACTCTCCTCCACTCCAATCCCATTAGGACCAGCTGCGTAAAAATTCCCCCCACCCTACATAATATTCCCCCCAACCCCCAAACCTTAATGGCTTCAGATATCAGACTGGGCCATATTCTAAGCTGAGCCGCACCTTATTCTACAATGAGTAGCCACCTTTCCTTCTTGTTTCAACAATGTCCCACATTCCCTCTAGATTTTGAACTGTCACGAGCAGGACACTCCTTACTTATTTGTATCTGTTTGTACATGTTTATCCTCACCTGTGTGTAACTATTTATGTTTTGGTAATATACATAACTCTATACCCCATTGTACTGCACTATGGAATATGGTGGCGCTTCACAAATAAACTATAATAATAATAATAATAATAATCTGCATGTCATGTAACTCCTCCCTAACTCGTCCTTTTAACACTTCCTTCACTTACAAGCTAATGCACATAGCACAGAAACTAGAGAAAAGTCAGTTATATATTGATGCTAAACACAAAAATTATGCACTTTGCTCCACTTTCATTCCAAAATTGTACATCGACTCTGATGTGTGATATTATGCTTTAATATGATTGACCAGACACCCATTGCACCAAGAACTAATGACCCCATTCCTGCAGAATTTTTATAACTGTAATATCACAAGTAGTCCTGTAATACTAGTCTGACTTCACATCATGATGTCCTTGTCTGTGGATCTCACCTTTTGGTCCAGGTTCTCCTGCAGATCCAACTGCTCCTGTTACCAATGAATAAATAACAAGAAAGTAATTAAGACCACCCCGTGGATCCCAGAGGAGACGACAAAGGCTGGAACAGGTGAACCTTCCACATCTCACTCAAAATAATACAGAATAGAGAACAGATTTCCCAACATCATGCTTTTACCCACTTGAAGTTATTCTTTCCTCTATGACATAGAGCCAATGTAAAGTTTACTAATCTCTGGGAAACATAGCAGTTTTAGACATTAAAGAGAAATTGTTAATTAGTTACTTTGATCATCTCTCTCATTGGGGGCTAAATTTTATATAAATTACTTTATTTTAATTTTTATATCAGATGCAGGTCAGTGGTAGTACTGGCCTGCGCTAAAAGTAGATAACATGTATGTTGACCGTCACTCACTCCCCATATCAGAAGGGCTTGAGAGTATGAAAATATAGTGAAGTCCAGAATTAATTACAAGGCACAATTAGCTCAGGGACCATCTGATTAGACAATAGTGTTGCTGGGGAGCCTACTGTGTGCTAGTACAGGTACCTAGCTGTGTTGCTGATAAAGTCATCTGTCCTGACTTATGAACCATAACCTTCTGACCACTTAAAGCTTTAGTTCAAGCAATATCCTGCATGTGTGTTTTTTAAATAAATCAGTTCTGTAGTAAGAAAAATTACTTTTAGCATTTTCTGTTTTAAAAAACAACAACTTTGAAAGACCAAATTTTCTTGTATTCTATTTTGTTACTATAGCAACCATTTACATTCCCCGTATTTAAAGATGTCGCCAAACTTTGCCGATCAATAGACAGAGAACGAATTGACCGGCAGCTATGCAGTTCTTTAGGTAAGTAAAGATTGCCCACATGAAGCTATTTAAGTAAAAAAAAAAAAAAAACAGGAGCTTGAACTGCAGCTTTAAGTGGTCAGAAGAACCTTATGACCACTTACATATTCTTATGATATACTGACTGTGACCTACCTCTGTCCCCAGGTGGTCCTGCTTTCCCCGGAGCACCCGCGTACCCTTTTCCCCCTGAAAACAGTCATATAAATAATAAGCATTCATTTTACATCCTTAGAAGCTTTCTGTCAACCGCAAACAACAGAACAGAACATCTCTTGTATATACTATACAGCATGACGTCACATAACATATTTCTACGTCAATTTTGATCTTTTTGACTTAGACTGTGCGTGGTCTAATTCACTTATTAAGAAACGACTTTCTGTACTGCTGACATTAAACATAAGTTTTCTAAGCCTTTGATATCTTACAGTTAGAATCTACCTATAAAATAGTGTACAACACTCCAACAGAACAGTACGACACAGGGAGGTAAAACCGAATGATAACATGCAGAAGGTAGGAAATAGCAGTGATGGAGTATGTGGCGTTATTAAATATGTTTTTGTGTGCAGATGTGCTAAACGCAAGATAGGAACTGGTGGGGTTAAACATATTTTTCTGTTGTGTTTTTGCCTTGAATCTCTTCTATGTGTGCTGGTGGAAACATAATTACCCTTCTCTCCTGTTGATCCAGCTTCTCCTTTCAGGCCAGGAGCCCCAGGGATTCCAGGACATCCTCTGAGGATGGTCAATCTGTCAGAGTCTCCAACCCCCACAACCTTCACATCTTCAGCACAGACAAGCGAGCAAAGAGATGGAGGGGAGCAGGGACGGTGGAGAAGAGGGAAAGAGGAAGTTAGAGGGGAATACATTAAAGATAAATGAAAAAAAATAAATGAAAGGGAAAAAACGCAATGTTTATACTGCACGTATGTATATTTAGTGTACTTGTCAGGCAGAGAGATCCACTGATACAATCTCACATTGGTTCAGATGTTCCCAAACACTGACAGTGAAACAGCAGCTGTATTCTGAATCGGTCCATGAAAATATTCACACCAATGATACTATTAAATATAGCTGCCAGTGTTTATAACCCATATAAGGTAAAACAATACTGTTATAATGGTTTCTGTACTGTTAAAAATAAATTATTTTACCTAATTTTGCCACAAGGAAAAAGTTTATCCCAGAGTCACTGGGTTTTAAGCTCAGATCTCCCTTGTCAGTGTTTAGAAGCAGAAACACCAAAGTCATGAGCCCATCCCACCCCTCAGCATTGTGACATACCTGGGCAGGCATCTTCAGCATTACAAAGCGTGATTATCAGCCAGAGCGCTGTGAGTACAACATGCAGTGCTGAGGTCCTCATGTCTGCTGAAGGGATCTTGCTGCCTTGGTCCCCTCAGCTTCTTCTCTTTTTTTTTTTTCTGGGAAGAGTATGGATATTAGTTTGATTGCTCCGCCCACATCCGAAAACCGTCCCATTTCTTCTTGACATGTTTACAACTTCCATTCTACATTAACACTCGCCCACCCCACCCTTTAAATTATCTACTTCTCACCCATCCTTTATTTCCACGTCTAATTCCCCCACTGAAGGAATTCCTCTTTTACATCATGGCAATTTTTAGTTGTAGAACAAAACGCCTTGATGGACAACCTCAGGACTGCAAATAGGATAATTTGTTGCAAAATTAGAAAGTAGACATGACAACTCTCACTAATTGTCTGTGGCCGACAATGATTTTGAGTTAAGCTCACTATTTTTTGGCTACATGGCACATAAAAATAGACTTTTTCCTTTCTTGTTCTAGTCGCATCATTGCATGTTTTCTTTAAAGCATTTAAACCACTAGGAGGAAGAAAAACACCAAATCTGCATTTTCTATTGGTCATATTTAATATGGCGCCCTCCGTTGCGCTTTCCTTTTCTCTATCAGAAGCACCCACATGATAGCATAGCACGTCCCATACAGTTGTAATGCCATAGAGGAGGCAAAGACTTTGCAAGAGCGTAGCTGCTGTTCATGCAGCCTTCGGGGGGAGCCACCAGCGCAGGGTTCTAGGTATGACCTTGGGAATTTGGTTGGGGAGAAAGTTGAAAAAGGTGGTCGGTGCTGTGAGAGCAGCGCTGGAAAGGCAGAGCCCTCTGAAGAGGGAAAAGTAGAGTTAAAAAGAAGAATAGAGTGCTGCGTCTGTACAGGTTCTGGCAGCAATGACAGTGAGATTGCTGGGGAAGAGATAGACAGCCTGAGAGCGAGAACCTCACTAGAAATGCAATGTCGTGCGCGCCGAAAACAAAAGGCCTTACCGTAATGAGGATGGCCACAGTGCGTGCGTCAGTCTGCGCGATGATGCTGATTTTTTTTTCGCGCAACAAAATAATTCGATTTTGTCGTGCGACGGCGGGGTCACGTGAGTGGTTCAGCCAATGAGAGCGAACCAGCTCCGTGATGTCACGGACAAGCCTCGGCCACGCCAACCGTTCGCGCCTCTCCCATGGTCAGAAAATCGCCTCTGCGGCAGGCGGGTGCGATGCGGCAGGCGGGCGCGATGCCGCACGCTCCGTCGCGCGCGCGCGCTTAGCATGGCCTCAGCCACAGGAGGTGAGGAAGGCAACTTATTTAGCTGCATTAAAAAAACACCTCAGTCTGCAGATTGTGTGACAATACATGGACACAGCAACTAAAGAAACAAGACAAGGAACTTTACAAAGAAAAATACATGTATTTACATTTCCAAGAACAGTAAATTATTGAATCGAGCTCTCCAAAGATAATGCATATAACTCTCACAAAGGATTAAATAAATGTTGCTAGCGTAGACAGCTGCTAATAAATGAATACATTCTAGTCAGGTCCTAGTCAGGTACATTACAGAATGGACTCCAGAAATATTTGCTAATTAACTGCTTCCTGGATTATTTACTCATTTGTTCCGTCATGAACATGTGTTCTTAAAGAGTTATATATGTGTATATATATATATATATATATATATATATATATATATATATATATGCAAATATAGCTGTATGCTATATATGTATATATATATTTAGTTATTTAACAAACAATCTAGTGTCTGTAGATATCGGAAATATTGCTCTTTTATGTGATCATCTGTACTATTTTTCCCAGTTAATACATTGGTTCACTGTGCAAACATTTGTGGGTTATTGACTCCTGCCTCTCGGCAGATTGTGGGTTGGCTATACTCACTGCTCCAGCAGTAAGTAAGGGGAGCAGCTGCTTTTTTTCAGCCACCATCCAGTTTACACCATTGAGTTTGCTGCTATTACACACTCATGTTTGTGCAGAGGAACACTCATCAGAACACAGATGAGAAAAAAAGAAATAAAAATGTGGGTAGTGTCAGAGCAAACATAGGGGGTTATTGTTTTTTACGGCAATAGTGCTGATCGAGGCCATAGTGCCCGGATCAGCACTATCACAGTTTCATGAAGAACCCCTATAGAGTTTAGAGCATTAACAATTGTAGATGGCAATGTATTGTAATGAAGCTAAACATGCATTATTGTTGGCGAGGGTAGCAGATTGTTAACTCTTGGAATCTATTGGGATTTAAGGGGTTACATCCGTTTCTTGGGACAGTTGCCAGGGGAATGTGTGTAAGAACTAAAGGTTTTGCAACATTATAATAAACATGTTGTCTTGGCAATCCTGTAGGCCCTTAGACAGGAGTTTCTGGTATGTTCTGGAACCCTCTAGGGAGGTGTCATAAATAAGGGTATTGAGCTTGGCCAAGTTAGTTCTAAGTTCAGTTCAGAGTTACAAATTATTAGTCATTGCAGTTCCAGTTAACCATGTGGGGCAGGGGTGGGCAAAGTACAGCCCCAAGGGCCACATCCAGCCCATGGGATGGTTGCCTGAGACTCACCACCAGTAGGGACCCTGATCGCCAGCCCCTACCTGTAACGCAGATGGTGGAGGAAGCAGCAGAGTAGGCAGTAGCATGGCGGGAGCCCACTCAGGAGGTCCTAACATGGTAGTTAGGAGTCGGACCGACCGCAAGTCGGACCCAACTTCCGTATTCACCGCTTGGGTGGGTGTGAGGATTCCACAGGATCTGTGTCTGGTTCTGAACTCTGATCCATTTTTTTTTTGGAGCTTGCTCACTTGGCTGTTGTGGCCATGTGGGTTCCTGGCAGCCTCCTATATAAGGCTGCACTTCCTGCGGGAAGTTTGGCCCTCCAGCCAAAATAATTGCCCACCCCTGATGTAGGGCTAAAATAGCACAGGGGTGCAGCTGCATCCCTGCTCTTTGACACCAGCTGGAGGCAAGGGAAAGTTGGAGTAGGTTCTCAACATTCATCTAAGTGGAGGTAGAAGAATGAGTTTCTGGCTACATTGCTAGACTTCCATCCGAAGGATGTGTTTCTGGCTAAAACGCTAGACTTCCTTCGAAACGGAGACCTGTCATAATTCCTGCAACAAGCCTACACCATGCTGTGTCCAGTGCCCACTAAATGAAGTGCCTTGGGTACTGGGTGGTGCAGGCAACCCACTCCAGGTGACTTGTTGCTGTAATTCATTTCTAAATAAAGGATCCCTATTTTACAAGGAAAGTATGTGTGTCCCTGAAGATACCAGCAGCTGAGAGGAAAGCTCGGTTACTGTACAGCTTCATGCCAATTAATGCAACATTTTGAATAAGAGATAACACAATTAGGCACTGGTCCAAAAAATGCTCACAATCTCATTTGGACAGATACATTATCTTGGCCTTCATGACAGACAGTCAATATGGAACCAAGACCACAGGCTTACCCAACTAACAGGGAATCCCTGTGCCTTTATATTCCATATACAGTGCTAATATATAGCTCTTTCTTGGGCTATATACATGTAATAATATAAGTACTGTATAGCTTCTAGTTATCTAATCAGAATGAAGTATAGAGAACAAATAGTAATAACTATTAGGTTGGCGATTGAGCCTCACTCACCCGTCCAATAGTGCAGATATCTCCTGAATTTCTCAAGAACTATGAAACCATTGTCATTAAACCAATGGACCACCTAAGAAAGTAACCCGTAATAAAAGTGGTGTCGGATGCATGAAATTACCATTCAGCAGAGGAGGTTGGAGCAAATGCAGCAACTGAATGGAAAATTCCATGAGTTAAGTGGACAATGGCCAAGAGGCCCTTATCTGCCGCCAGCTTCTATGTTTCTGTGTTCTCATCTTACTTGCCCATGCCTTTTACAATTCATTATGTCCTTTGGTTTGTTGAGACTTATGTTCATCCCACAAATTAGAAGACTCACAAAGTAGAATACCTATTCCCAGTGGCTGTTGCCATATCTTGTGCATTGACTCTTCAGAAAGGGTGGTCCTGCTAAAACCTTTACTGGAGGGACATGCAACAGAAACCCCACCAGCGGTAGAAGGCTTGTAGTTATGGCATATTTTGGGAATACATAGAATAAAATGCAGTAGACATTAGTATTAGAATGCTGGCACCAAGGATATGGTGTGAAAAAGTCATGCTATACTTGTGCAGATAAGAGGCATGTCCAGCGGGTTGGGCGCGGGCCTGGTGGTAAACGTGCATCATTTGGCCTTATTGTAAGATCACAATTCAGATCCAGGTCCAAAAACAACTTTATCTCCCTGTGTATCAGGCTTAAATTATATTGCATGCTCTTTATCACAGTGATTATCTGAGCCTTTAACTGCATTGTAAAGGGACATGTACACAGTCAGCTCAGCTCTATATAGAAAGATAAAGGATCATTTATTAATATTAAATAATATGCAAGAAAATACAGAACAGTACAGAGCAACTACATACATAGCCCAATAGGATCATTTGATATGAAAATGTCAGTGTCTTAAATACCAAACAGCCATACTGAACCACATTGCTAAAACAATATTTCCCCGATGGCTCATGCTGAGAGTGTCCAATCCGTTTATTGAGCTTGTCTATTAGAGGAATCATTGAGCTAGATTTTTACAAATATAGATCCCCTCAACTACAGTAGTATCCTTGCCAGCTAATGTTTTGAGTACAAGGAGTGATCACAATGTTACATGGGTTTTCATGGTAACCCAATGCCTAGTTGGCTATTGTAAGTCATATTTCATGTGACACAGAGTTGATGACATCATGGTATTTTATTCTTGCCCTTCGGTTGCGTTTTATTAAGTTTAGAAAAAATAATGAGTGATGCTAACATGGATTTTAACCATATCCCATGGATGGGATTTTCCTAACCATTGACTGTGGCAGATTAACTGACCAAAATAATGTTCTGTTTCTTGGTGTGATTAAGAGGCAGACTGCAAGCTGATGTGAACCTGTGTGATCTAAGCAGAGAGTATTAAAAACCAACTGGTATAAACCCATTGGAGAGAGATTCCCTTTTTCTAATAACTTTTCTCTTATATATTGCTGACCAGACAATTTCTTATTCTCTCCTGCTGTTTCTCCTCTCTCCTATTGGGGACTGTATCCAGAATGGCATAAATACATGCTTGGTAAAAGACACCAACATGTAACATAATTATACTGCAGACCTTGTTTGAATGAAGTAATATCCTTCTCTTACCTAAAGCAGCCTGTTTCTCTCCGTTGTGCCTGTGTGTTTGACATACTTGACTATGAGAATGCAGGTAAGGGGAGAGTAGCGTGAAGAATGATACAGGATGTAATCATTTTGTATTGCAGTGAACACAGTTATATTTTTATATTATATGTATTCTCTTGTTGTACTGTATTTGAAGTATTATATTTTTATTTATGTTTACAAATATTTGAATTATATGTAAACATGGTAAAAATAAGACTAATTGATTTCCCTCAATACAGAGTGTGGGGGTGGGGCTTATTGGAAGGTATAAAAAGCTAGCACAAGCACCACTAGTTAGTCAAGTCCTGAGTCTTGACGTGTACAGACCCAGCTGTACCAAGCTGCCTGCGGTTGAAGATGTTGTTTTGTTTGTTGTTATCCTTTGTGCTACATGAAGAAGAATACATTGTCTTTATTTCATTTAATATGAAAGAAAAGTCTATGCCTGTCTACTGAACCCTCCCGTATTGCAAAGGATTGGGGCACTTGTGCTAATGAGAGGATATCCTTAACACCTGCACTGTTAGTGGCCATTGAGGACTGGAGTTGGGAACCACTGATATAGTTGAATAGACACTTGCAATATAAGGCGATTAACACTGGTTTTTATCCTCCCCTCTGGAGCTGAAACAGTCAGTGGCCATCATGCCCAGTTGTCCACCGAAACCTCCTCAAATGGTACAAGAAAATGTTGGTGCAAAGTTGTTATTTTGTTGCAAATCTCCATTTTCGGGAATGTCTTCCTCTGTCTGTGACGAGATGAGGGATTTATGGAGAAAGTGGTAGGTGTTAGGGCAGAGTTACATTTACATATGGGTGCAGGTCTATGTATTAATAAATGTGCGGCTTGCGCTTCTTTTCTTGATGGTTTTCTTGGTCATCTTAAACGGGGTGTAGATCTTTTTTAGTGCAGAATACTATTGCAACCAAATTCGAAAACAGAAGAAATACATTCCATAAATACGTAGTTTCAGACAGAAAAAATGCTATTTTTTTACACAGCTGCGGCAGCGCACACAAACGGCAATGAGATGAGCGCTATAGGTGGAGCTTAACACTCTCTGCAATGCATTGCACATCCAGCAGCAAAATAGTTTAACAAGCAGCGTCATAATGGCTGTTTTTGCATCGTAGTAACTTTGAGCACAGAGTTTGTGATTTCTGCACACAGCATGGAGGGTTTTTGCACAGTTTATTTAATGTGTAGAGGTACTGAATCACACAGATCTAATCTTCATTTCAGAGAATTTATAGGAGTAATAGTACCCCTTGCCATCTTTCCAGTTAATACCATTGCCATAGGAAGTATGTTCTCCCTGCAGATACAGTCCATTCAGGTTTACGTAGTGGCAGTCATTGTACCACCAGGCTCCCTTATAATGTAAAGCACAGTTTTCTGCATTGGGATCATTGTCCTGATCTTTGGTGGTGAATGCCTTGTTATTGTGAAAGGTCAGGGAATCACCTGAGGAGGTTACATAAAAAAAAGAAAAACAATTGTGAACATGTATCACAATCACAACACACTTAGACCACACCATGTTAAAGCCCCAACAGCTCGAAGGTTGAAACACCTACCCATTGTCTATTCTATCTATAACATAAATGTATGTATAGCCTGGCCTTCGGCAGCTATGTATTCTTCTGGGCCTTTCCTCTGTCAGTCCTGTTAGAACAGGCAGTGGAAAGGTTAATTCCTTCAGTTGGCCTGTTTTGCATTTCAGCTCTGAGTATGTAGCAATATTCAGGGGCGGGCCTAAGCAACGTTTGAATGTGTTCATCCAAAGGGTGGATATGGGTTGGAACACCCCCTGATGTGTGTGTGAGCAAATTGGTATCCAGCTTTGAGTTGTAATGATTCAAAGCTAGAGACACTCCCTGAGGATATTCAAATTGAGGCATGTTTCCTAAATTTAGTGTGTCAGTTAGAGAGATCTGTGTGCAGTCTGAGAGGAGATCTTGCAGTGAGAGCACTGAGAACCGGTCTCCCCCTTTTGCCCCACCTGGGCACGGAGGGGGGGAATTTAAGCTGCCATGAGCAGAGAGCAGAGATTACTCCATGCCTGTGATATCATGCTGTATGCTGTATGCACACCTATGCTGAATAAAGACCAAGAGAAAAGAGGCTGCTGTGTGTGTCCCTGTTCCTGTGTCTGGAGAATGGAGTGTCAGTGGGGGTCTATCCTCTGGAGACTCCAGGGGATCCATGCTGGCTGGAGGCACTGTGCACCCTGAGAGAACAAGGTAACCTGTCCCACACCACACCTCCAGTCCCTGTCCTGGGTTCTCCCCACAACACAGCGGAGCCCTCAGCCCTCCTGTTTATCAGCAGGTCACAGCACCCAGACCACTCAGAGTGACCAGAAGGAGTTTACCCCCCAATCTCATGTCGGGTGGGGTACCATAGAAAGATTACATATGTATGTTGCAATAGATTCCGCATACACTGCTATTCCATCTCTTACCTGCGTTACCCTCCTTAAAGCCCCCCAGTAATAACTTGTATTTGTCTGATTCTCCCAATACATCATTTGATACTATACATCTCATACATTGACCGTGGCCCCTTGCAGACGCACTTACCGGAACGCCCTCCTACTGTCTCTGTAAGTCTCTTCCTACGCACCACTTAGATTGTAAGCTCTTCGGGGCAGGGACTCCTTCTCCTAATGTTACTTTTATGTCTGAAGCGCGTCTTCCCATTATGTGTTATATTATTATTATGTGTATTACTGCTGTGAAGCGCTATATACATATATGGCACTACAGTATGCGAATAAAGGTAAACATACATACAATTCAACAACTGTCTTCCCATTACATGTTGCAATAGATTCCGCATACACTGCTATTTCATCTCTTACCTGCGTTACCCTCCTTAAAGGCCCCCAGTAATAACTTGTATTTGTCTGATTCTCCCAATATTTTAAAGGATGCATATTTGGCAAAATGCTGGGTGCTCTGGAAATCTTGCAGATCAATACGCAGTTCCCAGGTGCCTGAGAAGAGACACACACTGTGTGTAAGATGGTTTTGCCGTTTGATAACAGGAAATCATAAGATGCGGCCGCAGGCTGTAAATGCGCATTAGTTCGATGGCTAGTTCTAAGGATCACTTCCGGTATGGTCATAAATGTGATGTTACAGTATGTGTGTAAAAACTTTTATATTGTCCTTTGCTGGTTTAGGGTTTTTTCTCCACAGGTTTTAATATGTAGCAAGATTATTACTCAGTAACCTCAGGGGAAACTGGGCAGTGGTGTGATTGATCATGTTGCACATACTGGATATGTTACCATTGGTGATTATGTACCTATATGTTGTTGTGTTCTAGCAGGTGCATGAAGGAAGAGTGAAAGTTACCGGGATTGTAAGGATAGATCATAGTCCATAAGAGTGATTGGAACAGGGATTTTTTAACTTGAACATTTAGACGGACGAAGAGTCTACATCCTCAACATTCCTCCAAACAGAAACTAAACGATGCTCTTGTGAACATTACCCGATGAAGTTAACTTATGAAGATTATCATTCCCCAACCAAAACTCATTCAGGCGGCTGCCGAAACCTCTCTTGTAGGAATTCCAGTCACGGAAGAAGTCCACTGAGCCATCCCAACGTCTCTGGAAAACCTACAGGGAGAGAGAAAAGCCCCAGAGGAAATACAGAGTCCATATAATACGCTGAAACGACTTCTGCTGGCTACAAAATGAAAGAGAATATTGTACTAGAAAAGCCTGCAGTGAGGAGAGGAAAGACTAGGATATTGGTTCTGGGTTAAATCAATGTGTTATATGCTTGAAGTTAGAGCTGCTAGGCAGTCTAAACAGTGACGCATAGTAATGAGAGTATTTGCTACTAAAAAGTGGTATTTAGTTGCCCCAGTGTTTTTGATAAATGGTTAATTGAGAAAGGGAAGCGACAGGTAACGAAAATGACAACAAATGTGGCCTTGATTTTAGCCAAAGCATATTATCAATGCCGATGCTCTGAAAGAACCACAGTATCTGTAATAGCAATAGAGATTCTGAAAATATTAGCATTTGGGTCTAGTACATGGAGTAAGTATATATCCAAATGGGACTTGGGTGCGTCGCCACAGCCTGGCATAAAAAGATCTTATCGTTTTTTTGCTCCAAACAGATATTTGGACGTTTTGTATTTGTTCCATGGAGCCAATTTTGCGGCATTGAGAAGGTAGAATAAAAAATGGGAACTTTCGCTAAGGGAGATGCAGTTAAAGAAGATGATAGTATTCTCCTTACTTACAATCCATCCTCCTCCGTCAGTATGCATGTCACACAGAACCTTCATGGGCTCCTTGCCATCTGGGTATATTGTGTACCAGTCACTGAGAATTGATCCCTGGTCCAGCAGCTCCTTACAGTTCCTGGCCACTGAGAGAACATAGGAGGCAGAAATATATATATATCACTCCTTAATGTGGTTACAGCCAAGGTGTGACGGATGTGAAAGTCTGTACAGCAATGCCGAAGGAAGATACAACACACTTTGAGTTTTCAGCAACAAGCTTTTATTACAGGGATCACTGTAATAAAGGCACGTTACTGAAAACTCCAAGTGTGCTGGATCTTCCGTCCACATTGATAAATACATTAAAAAAAAAAGACCTCAAAGACACTTATGTAAGTGCATTACTTTGTGTTTTTTAATAATTAAACCAATCTTCACTATATTGCTCTGTTTTGACATTTGTTTTTGTTTGTATATGTTGCTTTTGGCGAATTGAGGTCCCCAAGGTTCCTGTTGCACCCTGCATTGCTACTTACCATTATCTAATTGAGTGCTGACTATCATTTTTTTGTTTGACATCTTGTAGCAAAGTATTACAGCTGGTATATGGTTCTGATTGCAATCACATTAAATTCCTGGTAGGATACATATGACTAATACAAAGCATAAAAACTATAATGAGAGAAGAGATCCACTCCGAGAGAAATCAGGAAATGACGTCTTGTTTTCGCTTCACTTCGGGGTGGGCTATGTAGTTTTGGCCATGTTGTCCGCAACAACCCAAAAAGCACGTGGTCACGAAAACCAAGATTTGGGGATACGGTTCATTCAAATGTTCGCAGGTGTCGGATTTTAGACCCCCAAACTTGCCCAATCCTCAATATTTATAACAGAAGAATCAACAATTCAGTTATTAATGTGATCATTTGTAATTTCAGGGGAGGATAACACCTTAGAATCCCCTCCTTTTATGTACATACTTCTATGGATGTGTGTTCCTATAGTATTGGGCTGGGCTCCCCCACAACTTCTAGTGATAGACATGACAGACGAGAGTTGGCTTGTAAAATCCATTAGAACAAGGTAAGAGTGGTAAAATCCATTGTTGCCACAATGCGTTTATAAAAACACTCACCATAGTGATCCTTAGTCTCCTGTGTGCCTGAGTCTCCTTTCTCTCCTAAAATGAAAAACATATCAGAATTAGTGTGAGATCTTTGTAACTTCCCGGGGCCAACACAGAATGAAGCTCCAACTATATCTTATCTAAGTGATTCAACAAATCACAACAGAAACGAGGGTAACGCTGGTGTAACACCCCGGGCACATGATGGTGTCTATGTATCAAAACACAGAAAATATATTTTGACGTACTGGGCGATGTTTTGCTCCAAATTGTGTCATGAGTCAAGCTTGTTACTCAAGATTCTTACATCAGATGCAGATTTCTAAACATGGAAGTTAACGCCACCTCAGACCCGGGGAATAGTTAGATCAGTGGTTTCCAACCTTTTTTTTAGTTAAGGAACCCTAAGTAAAATTCTGAGGAACCCCAACCCACTCTAATAGCGCGTCTGTGATGAGATGCTTTGTAAACAAGGAAACATACTCGCCATATATCTAAAATCAAACTCCCCCTCCAACCCCATTAGGACCAACTGTGTATAATTCCTCCCACCCTACACAATATTCCCCCCCTCAACCCCCAACCTTAATGGCTTCAGATATCAGACTGGGCCATATACTAAGCTGAGCCACACCTTATTCTACAATGAGCAGCCACCTTACCTTCTTGTTCCAACATTGTCCCTCATTCCCTCTAATTGTAAACTGTCACGAGCACAGCCCTCCTTACAGTACCTCTCTGTACCTGTTTGTGCATGTTTATCCTCACCTGTATCCAACTATTTATGTTTTGGTAATATACATAACTCTATACCCCATTGTACTGCACTATGGAATATGGTGGCGCTTCACAAATAAACTATAATAAACTGCATGTCATGTAACTCCTCCCTGACTCATCCTTTTAACACTCCCTTCACTTACAAGCTAATGCACATAGCACAGCAACAAGAGAAAAGTCTGTTATAAATTGATACTACAATATGATGCACTTTGCTCCACTTTCATTCCAAAATTGTACATCGACTCTGATGTGTGATATTATGCTTTAATATGATTGACCAGACATCCATTGCATCAGGAGCTCATGACCCCATTCCTGCAGTATTTTTATAACCGTGATATCACAAGCAGTCCTGTAATATTCGTCTGACTTCACATCATTATGTCCCTGTCTGTGGATCTCACCTTTTGGTCCTGGTTCTCCTGCAGATCCGACTGCTCCTATTACCAAAAGAATAAATAATAAGAAAGTAATAAAGACCACCCCCGTGGATCCCAGAGGAGACAACAAAGGCTGGAACAGGTGAACCTCCCACATCTCACTCAAAATAATACAGAATATAGAACAGATTTCCGAACATCATGCTTTTTACCCACTTGAAGTTATTCTTTCCTCTATGACATGGAGCAAATATAAAGATTACTAATCTCTGGGCAATATGGCAGTTTTAGACATTAAAGAAAAATTGTTAATTATTTACTTTGATCACCTCTCTCATTTGGGGCTACATGTTATGTTAATAACTATTTAAATTTTTTATATCAGATGCAGGTCAGTGGTAGTACTGGCCTGTGCTGCAAGTAGGTAACATGTATGTTGACCGTCTCTCACTCCCCATATCGGAAGGGCTTGAGAGGATGAAAATATAGCAAAATCCAGGATTATTCACAAGGCACAATTAGCTCAGGGACCTTCTGATTAGAGGATAGTGTTGCTGTGTGCTAGTACAGGTACCTAGCTGTGTTGCTGATAAAGTCATCTGTCCGGACTTGTGGTTCTTCTGACCACTTACATATTCTTATGATGTATTGACTGTGACCTACCTCTGTCCCCAGGTGGTCCTGCTTTCCCCGGAGCACCCGCGTACCCTTTTCCCCCTGAAAACAGTCATATAAATAATAGGCATTCATTTTACATCCTTAGAATCTTTCTGTCAACCTCAAACAATGTGAACGAGTAGAGCCTCTCTTGTATATACTACATAGAATGACGTCACATAACATATGTTTTATTTCTACGTCTATTTCTATCTTTTTTTACTTGGACCGTGCATGGTCTATTTCTCTTTCTAAGACGGGCCTGGTGCTGACATTATACAGAATGTTAATATCTTACAGTTAGAATCTACCTGTGAAATACTGTACAACACTCCAACAGAACAGTACGACACAGGGAGGTAAAACCGAATGATAACATGCAGAAGGAAGGAAATGGCAGTCAGTATGGGGCATTATTAAAGACGTTTTTGTGTTCATTTGTGCCGAAGGCAAGATAGGAACTGGTGGGGTTAAACATACAGTATTTTTGTGTGGACGTGTTTTTGCCTTGAATCTCTTCTACGTGTTATAGTAGAGACATAATTACCCTTCTCTCCTGTTGATCCAGCTTCTCCTTTCAGGCCAGGAGCCCCAGGGATTCCAGGACATCCTCTGAGGATGGTCAATCTGTCAGAGTCTCCAACACCCACAACCTTCACATCTTCAGCACAGACAAGCGAGCGAAGAGATGGAGGGGAGCAGGGACGGTGGAGAAGAGGGAAAGAGGAAGTTAGAGGGGAATTAATTAAAGATAAATGGAAGAAATAAATGAAAGTAAATAAAATACAATGTACATTGTGACAGAGTCACTGTCCATGTAGGCTAGAGTGAGGTGCAGAATGTGTTATTTCCAGCATACAGGTGGTTAAACTCCTCTGTAGAAGCCAGCTGCAGGTACAGCTGCCAGAAGAGAGACTTTCCCCAATCAGGAAGGACACTGGTTGGTATGGATCTCCAGGCCTGCTGGACTCAGGGCATGCTGGGACCCACACCTACGTAGGAACAGGACCCGTCACACCCTGCTGAGGGAGCAGAACTGTCCGGTCTGAAGCTGTTACAGTCCTGAGAGATTTCCTGGAGCTTCCTGGGATGGATTCCCAGCACCACAGCTAAGGACAATTTATTCTTTATACCGTATTCTACAGGCTGTAGGATTTGGGATTGGAACTAACCTAGCCAGCCAGTCAGTTAGACTATCTTGTGTAGTTAGCCTCCCTACTATAGGCTTTTATTTTATTGTTTATGTTCGCCTTAAAGGGACTGTGCACATAACTGTTGTGATGTGGAAAATAAACCCCTGAAGGGTTGTTAAAGCCTTAAATATATAGTTTGGACTCTTACTCATCCTACCTCAAGGCCGTCCTGTCACAACATACTATACATATTGTGACATAGTCCAAAGATGTTATGCAGCTTTCTGCCCCGTTTTAGGTCAGAAAGAGCAGGAATAGTTAAAAATGATCCGTTCCACAGCTTCCCATTAACTCAGGCAGCTGGATGGAAAATCCAGATCACAGATTACAATGGGTCTAGTTCTCCCTCACCTGCTCTTCTAATCACATGCACAGGTATTTAGAGCAGAGAGGTTTTGCATTTCACTCTCTCTCCTTAGAGCCTGGAGGCTGGGGGTATCGCTGCTCCCCTGTTTCCAGTTTTGGGGTGGACGGCCCCTCCAAGTATCACAGTACCAGAGGATTTGCCTGGACACTTGGGACCGTGTTCCCACCACGAACAGATAAGACAAAACAAAACAAATGGTTATTGCTGTTGCTAAAAGACTGTGCTGTATCTAGTGACCCTAAATGAGAGGGCATTGTTTTAAGGTGGGGAAGCAGGTTAGTTGGCCCAGTTAGTTCGCAGTTAGAGGCTGATTCTGATGTGTAGTTAGTTCCCTGAAAGGGATAGGATTTCTTAATATGATTTGGTTTTTATTTCTTAAAAGTGACACTGTGTGAAATGCTATGACACTGATATAAGTGAACTGCTGAATGAAAATGTCTGAGTGCCTCTAACCTACACATGTTAAAGCTGCAGTACCTTACTTGGATGAAAATAAAGCAGGCAGAAGCCTGACTTAAGCAATATAATACTTTGCATGATCCTGTTTGTTGTATAATTAACCCTAGAAGACTGTGTTGGGAAGAACCCAGACAGACGTCAGCACTACAAAAGAGGGGCGTTTGTCACAATATGTATATTTGATGTTAGAGAGAGAGATCAACTGATAAAATCACACCTGAGTTCAGATGTTCCCCAACACTGAACACTGAAAATCTTTGCGCCGATTCCCTCATTTTGTAGTGAGAGTCTATGTCGCACACGTCATAAATGCAGTTTTATATAAATTAATATTCTCAGTCTTTCTTTTATTAGAACATGGGTCGATGCACTACCTTTCTGGGGACTAGCCCCCTTTTCAGGTGCAGAGTAGAGAAGGGAGAGGGAAAACTGGACATGACGGAAATATATCAAGGGTTTCAACGAAATACAGGAGTGGCGGAAAAAAAATGAGTGCTGGAACAAGAGGCAATTCTCTGAAGCTGGAGGCTCATGGGAAATGTAAGGAAGTTGTTATTCACGGAACGATTGGAGTTCTCGTGGAATCGCCTACCCACAGTGGTGGTAGATGCGAATTCGGTAAGGGAATCCATAATGGCTTGGGACACACATAAAGCTATCCTAAATATTAAATAATGTGAGGGATAAAATAGGGTTTAAGGAAAATGGTCAGACACGTGTGTCAAGAGGCTCTTATCTGCCATCAAATGCTATATTTCTTTAATCCTGAAGTACTTGCATAACCTTTTTTACTGCTGTATGTACCAGTATTATTGACGATGATTAAGATAGAGTAGGGGAATAATTTTCAAGTCGAAATTATGAAGCATCCTGGTAAATCGTTGATTTTTTAACCTTAATTTTTCCACAGTGCCTTCGTGCTCTTAAGCCTTCCCATGGTCACTTTCTTCTTACGACTGCTTTGAAGTGGACTCTCGACTCCTCTAAATAAAGACACTATGTTAAATAGCATTGTGGCTAACATAAATAATAACGGTCTTATGATGGTTATGTGAGCATGTGGCTGATGCCCGTCTTGTGACCACCCTGTATGTTATAGATGAGACATTGTTTCCACATGATCCCGGCTGCTCCTGGAATCCCACTGCCAAAATAGTCATCTGACCCTTTCTACATCAGTCCTTTTGTTACTAGAGATTTTCCTTGTTGCATTTTCAGCTGACATGAAATATCTCGGAAGGTGAATTAGCCTATGGGAGAATGTTATTTTCCACGTGTTATTTTCATTTTACCAATATATCAAACAAACTTATTTCTTTGTTGTTCTCACTTTAATGTAGCAAGGTTATTTGAAGAAAACTCAACGTTAACCTTAAATAACATGATATTCACCCTGCGCCAATTAACTCAAGTACAGTCTTTATTTTCTCTTAGCGTTACCTTAGTAAGTAAGGCATTAACTCAAAGGAAAGAATGCCCACTCCAGTTTCAGGTGACGTCCAGCTATTTGCCCTGATTTAATAGAGATTAATTTCTTTTGGAAGGTTTTTGAATAAAATCGTCTTACTGCCAGCAGTCTTTTTGAAGTGAAACTTCTTTAGTGGCACCTATTCTCATGGGGCAAAACTGGAGCGAAGGAGACGAAAATGAAACGGAAGTGACGTGACTCCCCCTCCCCCCCCCACGCCTGCTGTGACATGCGGCGGCGGCGATAGCCGCCGGCGCCGCTCCTAACGGCGGCCACAACCCCCCCCTCCCCCCCAACACCCACCCCCCCACCCGCTGTGACAAGTGCGGCGGTGGCGATAGCCGCCGGCGCCGCTCCTAACGGCCGCCGTTACCCCTAGACGTGCGCAGAGCTTCCGGTACTGTGGGTGTACCAAGATGGCTGAAGCCCCGCAAGTCCTCCGGCTGTGAGGAGGAGCCGCTGCTCAGCCTCTCTCCTCCCTCTTGATTCCCCTTCCCCGAGTCCCGCTGACTGAGTGCCGCCGGTGCTGGAGGAGGAGAGGAACCCCAGGATCATGACGGCCGCTGCGCTGTCAGCATGTGTCGCGCATGCGCG
Organism: Ascaphus truei; assembly: GCF_040206685.1. NCBI lineage: Eukaryota > Metazoa > Chordata > Amphibia > Anura > Ascaphidae > Ascaphus > Ascaphus truei. Next base: position 14,191,280 of record NC_134503.1, read on the forward strand.
CACAGACGTTATCGTGCGCTCCTGGCTCCTGCTCGGGTAACGTGGGAAGCGGGGGGGTTTGAGTGCGCCGCTTCCCACGCATACGGCGGGCCCGGTGCGGCCGCATCTCAACCTTCCCCCACCCCTCTCCCCCCAATTACCCCCTCTATTCCTCCCCCCACACCCCCCCACCGGCATCATGGTATTCTTCCCCGGGGGGGGGCCGTCACACTCACATGGGCCTCCTCGCCGTATGTGCCGTCCTCCCTGCCCTGATCCCCGGCACTGCGGGGCAACCCATCCCTCCTCCTACCACACTGCTCTGCCGCCGTGCTCGCAGGTGCAGGGGGTGATCGGAGGTGCAGGGGGTGAGGGGAGGTGCAGGTGAGGAGGTGAAGGGGGGTGATGTGAGGAGGTGAAGGGGGGTGATGTGAGGAGGTGAAGGGGGGTGATGTGAGGAGGTGAAGGGGGGTGATGTGAGGAGGTGAAGGGGGGTGATGTGAGGAGGTGAAGGGGGGTGATGTGAGATGCAGGGGGGGTGATGTGAGGTGCAGGGGGGGTGATGTGAGGTGGAGGGGGGTGATGTGAGGTGCAGGGAGGTGATGTGAGGTGCAGGGGGGTGATGTAAGGTGCAGGGAGGTGATGTGAGGTGCAGGGGGGTGATGTGAGGTGCAGGGGGGTGATGTGAGGTGCAGGGAGATGATGTAAGGTGCAGGGAGGTGCAGGGAGGTGATGTGAGGTGCAGGGGGGTGATGTGAGGTGCAGGGAGATGATGTGAGGTGCAGGGGGTTGATGCGAGGTGCAGGGGGTTGATGCGAGGTGCAGGGGGTGATGCGAGGTGCAGGGGGGTGATGCGAGGTGCAGGAGGGTGATGCGAGGTGCAGGGGGGTGATGTGAGGTGCAGGGGGGGATGCGAGTTGCAGGGGGGTGATGCGAGGTGCAGGGGGTGATGCGAGGTGCAGGGGCATATGCGAGGTGCAGGGGCATATGCGAGGTGCAGGATGGGTGCGCATACATCACACACGCACACACACAGTCACACGCACACACACAGTCACACGCACACACACACACAGTCACACGCACACACACACAGTCACACGCACACACACACAGTTACACGCACACACACACACACACAGTCACACGCACACACACACACAGTCACGCGCACACACACACAGTCACGCGCATACACACACAGTCACACGCGCACACACACACAGTCACACGCGCACAGTCACACGCACACATACACAGTCACACGCACACACACACACAGTCACACGCACACACACACAGTCACACGCACACACAGTCACACGCACGAGGAATTCACGCTTAGTGCAAATAGCTAATACAGGGGATGTGTGCCGAGCACGCACATTCTAAGTCCAAATTTATTTGCGTTTTGTCAAAGAAATTGTATTTTGATTTTTAATTAAAACATCACAAACACAATTTCTGTGACAAAAGTCAAAGAAGTTTCACTTACTATGCGCGTGCACAGCACACACAGCTTTTTGCTATTTACGCTCAGTGACGACCAGTTGTTCTGTGTGTCACCAGGACCGACATCATCTATCCTAATATTACCAACCACATCTCATCTGCTAAACTGAAGGCAACTGTTCTCAGGTTAGATGCAATTCAGGTGATGATAACCTTTGCTTCAGCAATACGCTTAGGAAGTACTGTGTATATATATATATATATATATATATATATATATATATATATTTTTTTTTATATATATATATTTTTTTTTCACTTTGTTTAGATTTGTTTCACTATTTCTTAAGGCACCTCTGTTTTTTTTTCCGTTTTTAAACCCTTTCAAGCGGCACTGTACGGTAACTCCCACATAGCGTTCACCTAAATAACCCCTTTAGGCACTGCATACATGTGACGCCCCCCGTACTATTGATTATATCCCTGTTTGTTTTCCCCTTTTCTCTAAGCAGTGGAGGAAATACAATGGACACAGTATAACATTGGTAACGTTGGAACCTGCGGAGAGGGTTTACCTTAATAAGGCTGCCGGCTTAGTACTATATGTTTTGGCCAAAAGATTGAACCAAAATGACCCTTACGTAGGAGAAGAAAAAACATATCAAAATGAATCAGATAACTTGTCTCGTTGGATGTGCATTGGGGCGTCTTTGATTACTGTTGTACATTTCAGGTCACATCCCAGTAGCGCTCAGGTTGGCATAATTAAATATATAATAAGATGGGACTGGGTTTTGAGCTTTCTAAGATTGTGTATATCTAACAAGTGAAGACATATTTTTCCTATTCCTTTTCTGAACTGAATGCACTGTACTTCGAAACATTAATAATGTATGTCCTTAAAATAGCTGAAAAATAGAATTACTTAATAAGCCTCACTGATATCTTTGGTTGCTGTCATGACAATCTGTATTCCAACAGACAGAGTGAGACATCTTTATTGCACCCCCTATCAATTTACTAAATTCACACGGAAAAGGGAGCAACTCAATACGGAATGTACACGTCTTACTTAGCCATTTTACAATATAGCTGCCAGTGTGTAAAACCCATCTAAGGTTAAACAATATTGTTACAATAGTTTCTGGACAGCAAAAAAAAATTACCTTAAAAATACTATTCAGTGTTCACAAGCAGAAACACCAAAATCATGAGCCCATCCCACCCCTCAGCGTTGTGACATACCTGGGCAGGCATCTTCAGCATTACAGAGCGTGATTATCAGCCCGAGCGCTGTGAGTACAACATGCAGTGCTGAGGTCCTCATGTCTGCTGAAGGGATCTTGCTGCCTTGGTCCCCTCAGCTTCTTCTCTTGTTTTTTTCTGGGAAGAGTATGGATATTAATTTGATTGCTCCGCCCACATCCGAAAACCGTCCCATTACTTCTTGACATGTTTGCAACATCCATTCTACATTACCGCTCACCCACACCCCCTTCCTATTATCTACTTCTCACCCATCCTTTATTTCCACATCTAATTTCCCCACTGAAGGAATTCCTCTTTTACAACATGGCAATTGATGGTTGTAGAACAAAACAAATGTATAACACTGTTCACTTAATGCAACTATGTATTGGTTACCATGTATTTGTCATCATAACAACACAACAATGGACAGGACATGCCTGAAAACGAGAGGTAACTCTCAATGTGTTACTTCCTGGTAAAATATTTTATAAATAAATAAATATTTATTTTGGCTACCTGACACAAATATAGAAGCCATTGTAAATGTTAATGAACTTTTTCCTTCATTGTTCGCTTCTCTTAAAACATTATGTAATCTCAGCCATTGTTACATTTTCATAAACATCAGTCCCACCTCACTGCCATACTATAGTTGTGTTACTATAAGAAGAAGCAACAAGTTGGGGCTAAAATGTTCCACACCAGGTATGGTCTGCTCCGTTCCTCTTCAGTTCTCTTGGCAGATTGTGAATTTTTCTGATATCTGATTTTGTCATCTGCTTACACACTTTGTTACTTAAATTTGTTATGAAGTTGTGTGTGGATCGTTGCAGGTACTTAGCTGTAGTTAGGATTGGAGAGGTGCGGATCGTTGGGGTACTTTGCCGAGGTCGGGGTTGGATGGTCGTGGTAAGCCGGGGTCAGGAGAGCGGAGTCCAGATGAGAGCCAAGGTCAGATCAGAGGATAGCTAGGAAACAAAGTACAAGACATGACAGGGAGGCAGGAATCGCAGTAAGCACTTCGCACAAGGCAGCAGAGGGCAGGCTGAGCATATATATGGAGCAAGGTCCAATGAGGAATAGGCTGAAGAGACAAGACATTAAGCCTGACTGTGATTGGCTGTCCGGATGTAAGAGGCAGGTGATTAGAGTATTCTCCTCTTCAGTTCTCTTGGCAGATTGTGAATTTTTCTGGTATCTGATTTTGTCATCTGTTTACAACCTTTTTTACTTAAAATTATTATGACGTTTTTCAAATGTAATAAGAAGAAATAAGCATACTTTAATGAATACCAAAAACATCACGGGCCACATTTACTGTACTGCTCAGCAAACATAGATCTTTCAGCCCATTCAAATGAAAGGGCTGTAAGGGGTCTTCCAATGCAGAAGGTATTTTAAGGAGTCGCACATCTTAGCATGGACAGCACCCAGGTTTTTCCCATGTCTTCTTGGAAACGTGCCCAACAGCAGAGGGAGCTCCAAGACCCTGTCCTCCCTCCCTACAGTGGTTCATTGCTCAATGAGGCAGAGAAAATTAAAGTGATAAAACAAACAAGTAGAGCTCATTACACCAGTCAAGGTTTCAGCCTGCTGGGAAACTAGTGAATAAAGTGTATCTTCAGCCAATGATTATATCAGGGAGCTTTTATTAGCTTAACAAGACTGATAGGGTACTTATCAAATAAGTTGTTTTCCTATTTTATCTGGGACGGCACATGTAAAATGACCCATAAGAATATCCATTCACACTACCAACCCTCACTCATTCAACTGTGCATTCCGGTCATACTGGAATCCAAAGCCACAAACAAGGGTGTCTGGATTCCCCAAATCGCTTTCCTAGTTCATAGTCCATGTTGGTCCTGGAGAAGTGTATATTTATTGTAGATTCTGGTACCTTTTCATGAACTAACACGAGAGTTCTTCATAGGTTAAACATTTCCATCATATATGGGATGGCACCTTCAAATGGAAAATGGGGGAATAAGATGAGTTTTGATTTACAAAATGTAATACGGTGGATTAAAACAGCCCTGATATGTCCCTACTGGCAGTAAAGGGACACGTTTGAGTAGGAGACAGCTGGTTCTGGAATGGTTCAAGTAGGAACACCGCTATTTGAGTAATTTGGTGCTAAACATAAGGGTTCAGACACAGAGATTACATTTTACTGTACAGTCTTTGATGTACAAATGGATATATTCATGAATGTTCCAGTATATATTCTCTCTGAGACACTAGTCAAATCAAAGGGTTCAGTGTATACCTATGGAAATAATTAAGGGTTATAGCTAATGATCAATATCTGAGCCTCCCGCTCGAAGGGCATCTGAGAAGTATACGTCTTAGTGCTCTAAGAAATTTCAATACAAGGCATTTTAGTCCCAGTTGTAGACACCAATGTATATCTCTGTAATTGTGTGCAGCTCATACAGCCCCCTACTCAATATGCTGTAAAGATGTATTCCCCTTACTGCAGAATATTTTAGTCCCATTCATTTAAATCCCCCTTCAAAGTCCAACAGTTCTCCTCATCGTGGTGTTGGGGGTGGCAACCGTATACTGTAAGTATGCTGGCTAAACGGCTCTGGCCTGGGGAAAGACCTGGCAACCTACCCCAGTATAATATTTGTTAAAAAAATATTACTACACAATAGAACCCCCCCCCCCCCCATTTTCTTATATAGGGCTGGCAGTGTACACAGTGCTGTACATAGAGTTCTTAAAAGAAAAATATAACCTAATTTTGGTGTCTGTGGCACCGGGAGATAAGGTGACTTCACCTTATTAGTAGGCATTTAACCTACTATTCTTGCTCAGCATTGTATAGAACATAGACATCCCATTTCTGCGTTAAGGATTATGGGCATAGAGACAGTGCCACCTAGACGTGGGACCATGGATAGGAACACAGCTTTCCTCAGAAGAGAGGCTTATTGGATCCACACACTACAGACAAGCAATGGTGGGGGACTTAATGAGCAACTACATTTAAAATGCTTTCCTGATAGGAGATAATTTCTTCTCCTTTCAGCATTGGGTTCTTGCCATCTCCGAGGACACTATCCTTAATTTGGATAAAATATTGTGGACTCCAAGTAACATTTATTGTTATTTTACTAGTATTCTCTGTACGAAGTCCAGACATCCTTGATGCTTATATGTGGTTTTTAACCTTTATCTGTAGGTTAGGCGTTATTTCCCCTGTGGGGATTTACCTCCTCCTACTTCTTGTACATTCACTTTGGTTCTTCCTGGCGTAATAAATTATTTTTGCAAGTCCATGTGCCTCCATCACCCCTAGCGCTACTGTTGATTTCTCTGGGACTTCAGGATATCTTCTTCATATTGAGCACCGGCTAATAAGTATCATGACCTTTCTTTACAGAGTGCCCGCATTACCCTTGTGATGTGTATAATTAACAGAGAACAATATTTACATAGTTAAAACGTGTATATATATATAGAAAGAACAGAACAATCACATAAAACATTTAATGTATTCTACTAAACACATAGAAAAGGGTGTATACCATGAAAGAACATACAAATGTATTTGGGGGGAAAGTATGAATAATAATAAAATGTGTAAAATGGTACACAATATATGAACCTCTAATAAAAAAATATGAAATATAATTTTTATGATACAAAAATCATTTTGGTGTAAAAATATGTATTTTCACTGGTTATTTTATGAATATTATGTGAAGAGAAGAAAAAGAGAAAAGGAGAGAGAGATACTGAAAACCTGAGGACAAGTTAGACCATTGTACTAGTGTCAAAAACATATTTAATCCTCTCTGTGCTAGAGTGCCCAAGCGATATATCCAATAGGATTCATTTTTTTCACAAGGATTTAAATCTATCTCCCCCAATAGAGTGTGAGTGGGGGGGGGGGGGGATGTGTTTTTTTCACCTATAAAGCACTGCACAGGATTTCACTTTTTAAACTTATTTGCGCCTTCATTTTTTTTACGTTACTCTGCACACGGTACTGGATACAGTTTTTGTAAGCTGCACTACATTTTTTGAAGACTTTGTTCCGTTTGCGGGTCTTATTTTTCCAATCGATGATTGCTATGCGCATCAATATAGCTGTTGGTGGCCACTGGCTTGAAATTAGTGCTTGTTTGGATGAAACAATCATTGTTGGCGGTCAATTCGATTAAATACAAGAATATGAATTTAGTGGAACTAATAGGAAAAGTGAATTCTAAACCTATAATATAGGTCCTATATCATTGTGATTAAATGTAGCATGGATGTCCCTGAACTCATCCTCCTCGCCCACCCAAATAAACATCAGATCGTCAACATAGTGGCCATAGTAGACCAGGCCCACCCCCAGTCTGGTGTTTTCCCAAACATGCAGCTCTGCCCAAAATCCCATAAAAAGATTGCCATAGCTGGGGGCGAATCTGGTCACCCATGGCTGTCCCACACGGCTGAAGATAAAGCATCCTCAAACAAAAAATAGATTTCACTGGGATATGGAACACTATTTTGGATACTTGTTCTATTTCGTTAATGAAGCTGCTAATAAGTTTTATGGGAGAAAAATTAAAGGGGTTAGAGAATCTATCCACAATAAACATAAACTCTTTACAGAGAACCTTGATTGAAAACATTTTGACGAATTAGTTAATAAAAAAGTTGACACTTCCAAAAAAGATCTTATTGACAGGAGTAAATTAAATAGAGACAAGGATGATTATGCAAGTTACAAAATCATAAATTGGAAACCCAGATGTCAGAATGGGGCGACTGATGCCCAGCAGGGATTTAAGTCGTCTTATCATAAATATAGGTTTGGATCATTCCCGTGATACCCGTGAACAACATTGAAAAGAAATGGAGGATCAAAACATTACTGTTTCAGTACAAGAATTTGACTTACGTGGAGCTGAGCAGAGAAACATTTCTCCACATTGGTAAATGAGTAAGCTAATAAGGAAGCAAATTCCACCTTCTGTCTCATTGTCTGACATTAGTTACCAGGGCTGTTTATCCGAATGTGTTGTATTAAACGTGGTTAAAAGAGCAACCCTAACAGCGATGACATAGGCCCATATTTACCAGGCAGTTCTATTCTACGAGACACCTTACGGCCAATATAAGTTAGCAGGTGTCTTCTTGCACTGGAAGGGGTCTTGTGCAATAGCACCGCTTAGCTAACGTTGGCCATAGTGCTGCAGTGAACTAAAACAAAAAAAAATAAAACAAAAAAAACAAAAATAAAACCATGGATTACAGAAGAAGACATAACAAGTTGGTAGATTAGCAGATCAACATGAAGTTACAATATTGCCCCCCTGGCTATGTTCAATATGGGTCTGAAATGCTGACTTTAGTAAACTCATGTTTATGAAAGTGTTCATAAGGTTTTCACAAAGGTGTTATATGGGGCCAGTGGTTTCCAAACCAAAACTTTAAGGAAAACCTAATGAATACCTTGTTACAAACACTCCCATAGGAATATGCACATTCCTATTATATGAATGGGATACGCAGCAGTTATATAATTACACAAAAGGATTGTCACAATTACAAAGCGGAAGTTGTGTTTGGCAAATCCAAAAGAACACACTAATATCGCAAAGAGAAAAATGTATATTGTGCACCTGTATCCTGCAAGAGGCAAATATGTGCAGAATGTATAGAAATAAAGAAGACATTTTCAAATAGGCAATGTGACCATTGTCTTTCATCAGTGCTGATATTAGCCTGACATTTTGTAATGTTTATAGGGGTTCACGGCTGCCGACAGAGGGGGGAGAGCCAGGACGTGTCCTGGGCCCTGTGGCTGCAGGGGGCCCGACCGTCGCTGGAAGTTGGGCCTGGCCATAGCTCTTCCCAGCTGCTGCGGGCCTCTGCGCCCTGCCTCTCCCCTGCCGGTGCCATGCCGGGAATCTGAGCCCGACGTCCAGCCAAGCGCAGCTTTTTAGGAAGAACGATAAATGTAAAAAAAAAACAATAAATATGAAATAAAAATTTAAAACTACTGCGTAAAAAAAATCTATTAGCGAAAAAGAAAAAAAAGATAAAATCATGAAGGAATTGGATCTAGTGGATGAAAAACAGAGAAACCAACGCATCACAAAATTCTAAGTATATTAGTGACATATGGATAGAGATAGATGCAGGTATCAAAAATGTGTAATATTTTATTTATTTTAAATGAAAGCAGCTAGATCTATATCGGCATTAAGACCATGTGGGGATATGGTTTGGCATTTATGAATCCACTAGCTGAGAGACCCGGCGTTGCCCGGGATGTAAATGCGTAATAGGTGGTATTATTTATAAATTGTGGAACAATAGGTGACTGTTTGTTGTAAAGGTTGGATAATAATATTGAAAGAAAGATGGAAGAAAATGTAATACGATGTTGTATAAAAATGGTTTATTGTAACCACACCACAGTACAATGTATATTTTGGTGCCATAAGTGATATAAAAATGTGAGTCGTGTGTCCTGCTAGGGTGTGAGGCGGCGGGTGGCGCGTGGGTTGTGAGTGCTGTCTGCGAGTGGGGGTCCTGCTAGGGTGTGAGGCGGCGGGTGGTGCGTGGGTTGTGAGTGCTGTCTGTGAGTGTGGGTCCTGCTAGGGTGTGAGGCGGCGGGTGGCGCGTGGGTTGTGAGTGCTGTCTGTGAGTGGGGGTCCTGCTAGGGTGTGAGGCGGTGGGTCAGTGATGTCGGTGCGTAGGGGCGGGAGGCAGAAGGTGTGTGTGGCGGCAGGTATGTGTCGAGTGTGGCGGGTGTCTGTTGAGTGCGTGCAGCGGCTGTGAGGCGGTGGGTGAAAGGCAGAGGCGGCCGGAGTAAGGGCGGGTGAAAGGCAGAGGCGGGGGTGGGGAGGCGGTAAGGCGGGCAGGAAGGCGAAGGGCGGCGGGAAGGGGAGGAGGGGGTGGTGGAGGGGGGCAAGGGGTGGAGGAGGGGGGCAAGGGGTGGAGGAGGGGGGCAAGGGGTGGAGGAGGGGGGAAGGGTTAGAGGAGGGGGGAAGGGTTAGAGGAGGGGGGGGGAAGGGTTAGAGGAGGGGGGGGGGAAGGGTTAGAGGAGCGGGGGGGGGGAAGGGTTAGAGTAGGGGGGGAAGGGGTGGAAGTGTGGGAGGGGAAAGGGGTGGAGGGGAGGGGGGTGGAGGGGAGGGGGGTGCAGGGGTGGAGGGAAGGGGAGGGGGGGGTGGAGGGGAGGGGAGGGGGGGTTGAGGGGAGTGGAGGGGGGGTGGAGGGGAGCGGAGGGGGGGGGAAAGGGGAGCGGAGGGGGGGGAAAGGGGAGCGGAGGGGGGGGAAAGGGGAGCGGAGGGGGGGGAAAGGGGAGCGGAGGGGGGGGGGAAAGGGGAGCGGAGGGGGGGGGAAAGGGGAGCGGAGGGGGGGGGGGAAAGGGGAGCGGAGGGGGGGGGAAAGGGGAGCGGAGGGGGGGGAAAGGGGAGCGGAGGGGGGGGTGGAAAGGGGAGCGGAGGGGAGCGGAGGGGGGGGGAAGGGGGGGGGAAGGGGGAGGAAGGGGGAGGCGGTGGGAAGGGGAGGCGGTGGGAAGGGGGAGGGGAGGCGGTGGGAAGGGGGGGGCGGTGGGAAGGGGGAGGGGAGGCGGTGGGAAGGGGGGGAGGCGGTGGGAAGGGGGGGGGGAGGCGGTGGGAAGGGGGGGGGAGGCGGTGGGAAGGGGGGGGGAGGCGGTGGGAAGGGGGGGGGAGGCGGTGGGAAGGGGGGGGAGGCGGTGGGAAGGAGGGGGGAGGCGGTGGGAAGGGGGGGGAGGCGGTGGGAAGGGGGGGGGGAGGCGGTGGGAATGGGGGGGAGGTGGTGGGAAGGGGGGGGAGGCGGTGGGAAGGGGGTAGGAAGGGGGGGGAGGCGGTGGGAAGGGGGTGGGAAGTTGGGAGGGGAGGCGGTGGGAAGGGAGGCGGTGGGAAGGGAGGCGGTGGGAAGGGGGGGGGGGCGGTGGGAAGGGGGGAGGGGAGGCGGTGGGAAGGGGGGGGAGGCGGTGGGAAGGGGGAGGGGAGGCGGTGGGAAGGGGGGCAGTGGACAGGAGGGGGGGCAGTGGACAGGAGGGGGGCAGTGGACAGGAGGGGGGGCAGTGGACAGGAGGGGGGGAAAGTGGACAGGAGGGGGGGGAAAGTGGAAAGGAGGGGGGGGCAGTGGACAGGAGGGGGGGGCAGTGGACAGGAGGGGGGGCAGTGGACAGGAGGGGGGGGCAGTGGACAGGAGGGGGGGCAGTGGACAGGAGGGGGAGCAGTGGACAGGAGGGGGGGCAGTGGACAGGAGGGGGGGGGCAGTGGACAGGAGGGGGGGGGCAGTGGACAGGAGGGGGGGGCAGTGGACAGGAGGGGGGGGGCAGTTGGGAGGGAATGGGGGGGAGGCGGTGGGAAGGGGGGGGAGGCGGTGGGAAGGGGGTAGGAAGGGGGGGGAGGCGGTGGGAAGGGGGTGGGAAGTTGGGAGGGGAGGCGGTGGGAAGGGAGGCGGTGGAAAGGGGGGGGGGGCGGTGGGAAGGGGGGAGGGGAGGCGGTGGGAAGGGGGGGGGAGGCGGTGGGAAGGGGGAGGGGAGGCGGTGGGAAGGGGGGCAGTGGACAGGAGGGGGGGCAGTGGACAGGAGGGGGGCAGTGGACAGGAGGGGGGGCAGTGGACAGGAGGGGGGGAAAGTGGACAGGAGGGGGGGGAAAGTGGAAAGGAGGGGGGGGCAGTGGACAGGAGGGGGGGGCAGTGGACAGGAGGGGGGGCAGTGGACAGGAGGGGGGGGCAGTGGACAGGAGGGGGGGCAGTGGACAGGAGGGGGAGCAGTGGACAGGAGGGGGGGCAGTGGACAGGAGGGGGGGGGCAGTGGACAGGAGGGGGGGGGCAGTGGACAGGAGGGGGGGGGCAGTGGACAGGAGGGGGGGGGCAGTGGACAGGAGGGGGGGGGCAGTGGACAGGAGGGTGGGGGGCAATGGACAGGAGGGGGGGGCAGTGGACAGGAGGGGGGGGGCAGTGGACAGGAGGGGGGGGGGCAGTGGACAGGAGGGGGGGCAGTGGACAGGAGGGGGGGGCAGTAGACAGGAGGGGGGGGCAGTGGACAGGAGGGGGGGGGGCAGTGGACAGGAGGGGTGGGCAGTGGACAGGAGGGGGGGCCAGTGGACAGGAGGGGGGGGGGGCAGTGGACAGGAGGGGGGGGGCAGTGGACAGGAGGGGGGGGCAGTGGACAGGAGGGGGGGGGCAGTGGACAGGAGGGGGGGGCAGTGGACAGGAGGGGGGGGCAGTGGACAGGAGGGGGGGCAGTGGACAGGAGGGGGGGGCAGTGGACAGGAGGGGGGGGGCAGTGGACAGGAGGGGGGACGGGGGGCAGTGGACAGGAGGGGGGGGGCAGTGGACAGGAGAGGGGGGGCAGTGGACAGGAGAGGGGGGGCAGTGGACAGGAGAGGGGGGGCAGTGGACAGGAGGGGGGGGCAGTGGACAGGAGGGGGGGGGCAGTGGACAGGAGGGGGGGCAGTGGACAGGAGGGGGGGGCAGTGGACAGGAGGGGGGGGGCAGTGGACAGGAGGGGGGGCAGTGGACAGGAGGGGGGGGCAGTGGACAGGAGGGGAGGGCAGTGGACAGGAGGGGGGGCAGTGGACAGGAGGGGGGGCAGTGTCACACACACACACACACACACACACACACACACACACACACACACACACACACACACACACACGCGTCTCAGTCCCGTGATGCGCCCTTTCTCAGTTCTGTGCGGCGGCGCCGCAGGTGGGGGGGAGGTGGGGGAGCAACACACGCGACACCTACCTGTACTTCCGGCCGCCGCCATCTTCTCACTCGGCGCCGCGAGGGAGGAAGGGGGTCCGCCATCTTACGCGCCGCGTGGCAGCCTGTTCCCACGCCGGGGAGGGAGCGGGAGGGAGCGGGAGGGAGGTGAGTGGAGCGGGAGGGAATGGAGCGGGAGGGAATGGAGCGGGAGGGAATGGAGCGGGAGGGAGGTGAGTGGAGCGGGAGGGAATGGAGCGGGAGGGAATGGAGCGGGAGGGAATGGAGCGGGAGGGAGGTGAGTGGAGCGGGAGGGAATGGAGCGCGAGGGAAGAAAGGGGTCCGCCATCTTACGCGCCGCATGGCAGCCTATTCCCCCGCCGGGGAGGGAGGTGAGTGTAGCGGGAGGGAGTGGTGTGTAGCGGGAGGGAGTGGTGTGTAGCGGGAGGGAGAGGTGAGTGGAGCGCGAGGGAATGGAGCGGGAGGGTTGTGAGTGGAGCGGGAGGGAATGGAGCGCGAGGGAGGAAGGGGGTCCGCCATCTTAGGCGCCGCGTGGCAGCCTGCCTGTTCCCCCGCCGGGGAGGGAATGGAGCGGGAGGGAGTGGTGTGTAGCGGGAGGGAGTGGTGTGTAGCGGGAGCTACACTGTGTGAGGTAGCGGGATAGGGGGAGGGACATTGGTGGCATGGTGTAGCGGGGTAGGGGGCCTTCCGGTCTGGTTGCGGTAGGGAGATGTGTGAGGTGCAGGAGATGTGAGGCGTGCTGTGCGGTTCGCGGGAGCTACACTGTGTGAGCTAGCGGGATAGGGGGAGGGACATTGGTGGCATGGTGTAGCGGGGTAGGGGGCCTCGCGGTCTGGTTGCGGTAGGGAGCTGTGTGAGGTGCAGGAGATGAGGCGTGCTGTGCGGTTCGCTGGAGCTACACTGTGTGAGGTAGCGGGATAGGGGGAGGGACATCGTTGCCATGGTGTGTGAGTGGAGGCCGCGGCCTCGCGGTCCGGTTGCGGGAGGGAGATGTGTGGCGTGGAGGAGAGGGGGGGTTTGAAGAGGCAGTCTGCAGTGTTTGGTGTTGTGTGAATGTGTGTGTGTGCTGTGTTTGTGCGTTGTGTGTAGATTCTGTACCTGATTCGGCAGTCTGTGGTAGCAGACGTGAAGGTTTTGATAGCTGTGAAGCGTGGCCCCAGAGCAGGTTGAGGATTAGAGGATTAGAGGATTAGGTGTTGCAAAAGCAAAGCGTTCCCAAAACTCAGTGAGGGGTGGGACAGTGTGGAAGTATTAGGGCATTGGTGTTGGACGCAGGCCAATGAGAGGTGTGCGGGGGCGGGCATTGGACGCAGGCCAATGAGAGTCAGTGAGGGGTGGGACAGTGTGGCATTGGTGTTGGACGTAGGCCAATGAGAGGTGTGCGGGGGCGGGCATGGCCTGAGCCGGAGTGACAGGCCCAAGGTCCAATGCGATTGACCCTTGGGACGCAGACATACAGTGATTTCACAAATATATAGTAGATAAGGATTCCCTTTCGTGTGATTTCTTATAAATATCCCCTCCTCTGGTTTCGGGGGTTAAGACACTCAATTTTCTTAAAATGTGCAGCAACTCCATGATTCACATATCCATTCTCAATGTTCCTCTTATGTACTAAATACTTACAAACATCTTAGACTCCTTTTTGTTCTGCGCATGTACTGTTTGTGTCATGGCTTTACAATACATAACATTTATTTGCATCATACAGTATATGATGCCGGTTGTAAAAAGTAATTTTGTCTTTTATGGAATATATGTAACCACACATGATACGTTGTGTGCTGCTCCATTTGTGGAAGCCTACAGTAGCCTGTTTGTAGGTAACCATATTTTGATTTTTTTTTGCACTGTTCTACCATTGTATCCCCTTTCAGTTAGGTGCAAGGATTTCTTTAAGATTGTTTCCTTTTATACGTAATAACAGGATTCTTTGGGAGTGCGCTATTCAGAATAGGGTCTTCTTTCATAATCTACCAGTATTTATTGAGAATCTTGTTGTAATGGTAAATCTGATATTATTACCACTTTTTATATTGCTACATTTCTTCTTTCCTTTGTTCTTGAAATCACCCCATAGCTGAATACTTCTGTCTTGGTTGGCTGCATTATTAAGGGAATCTGAGATTTAAGAATGGTTGCACTTCCTGGAATTTTTCTATCATCAGGTCAGCCCCTATTAGGAAATACTGTTCTCTTGTGCAATTTCTGCTTAATGTTTCAAATTGCCCAAACTTGATGTTTTCTTACCCTGTGTCTTAGATGTAGAATCATTCCATGCTGGGGATGCTCAGATACAGACCAAACTATAGAACATGGTGATTTGTAACGCCTACTTAAATGAGAGAAGAAGCTACAGTACTACCCCAACTGGATTAAAAAAAACTGTAAAAGTACCCGGTACATTCAAAGGTTCTTTGGGTTTAAAAACTTATTGTGATTTTGTTTTGCCAAAACTCTATTGATTTTGGAATTTAACACAAAAGAAAAATAGAAAGAAAAAAAGACTCATAGTCCGGAATATTTTTTTAAAACTTTTTAGAAATGAAAACGTTTGTGCATAAGTTTGCAAACCTTTGGCTTTGCGAGACCAAAAGTCCACCCAGTAAAATAAATCTGAAGATGAGTGTCTCGGGTCCTGGTTCGCTTTTCACTCGGATTCCAAAATGCGTGGCCACAGTTCTACTCAGACATCCGAATGAACACCAAAGTCCTGATTTGGAACCCATGAACTTGTTCATCCTTAATTAACCGGCCTGAACTTCATTTCCGTTACTTTGTAGGAATAGTCGTGCCCCCGGCCGGTCTTCCAGTTTATTCCATTTGCGTTACTGGTGTGTTGCCCCTTCAGATACAGGCCGTTCAGGTTGGAGTGGTGGCAGTTTCCGTACCACCAGGCACCTTTAAAAACACCTGCGCAGTTATTTGCATCACTATCATTGTCTTGGTCCTTTGTGGTGAAGGGCCGGTTATTATGGTAACTGAGAGAGTCCCCTGCAAACAAGAGAAGTCTTCTATCAAATGCCTGAGCGGACTCGTCATAACTTCCACATTATTGTGCTCTTTGCATTTCAGTTACATATTGTTATCTACATGAGGGACATTCACATTATGATGTACAGAAGTTACATTACTTTCTTCCTACAAAATAATAAGTTAGTGAGGGGAAAGTCCACAATCTACAGTAAGTAATAACCAGCTGCGCTCTAGTAGCGGTGATCAATTCATCATCATGATTGTGAAATAGAGGCCTCACTAGAGGGGAAGATAAAACTCTAATTAAAATATCAGTTTATAACAAATGGATTTGTAGCAGTGACCAGTGGCTCCTTCAGAGACAGCTGTTATTTACAATCACCATCCACTTACATCTTTTACTACTGCATGGACCTACAACCCTCTGATCTTAAGATCTCACCTGCAGTAGAAGAATTAAAATAACACTTAACCAAAAACAGGGGTCAAAAGTTGTCTACTTCGCCCCCACATTCAGGATGTTCCAACCTTGTATGTCCTCATTACATTAATCTTCTTACATACTTAATTTCTTTCTACTTTATCACCACCCTGAATCTTTTTACAGAAGGAGCGGGTATAATAATGCATGATTTGCCAGAAGTAGGGCAGGTGTGAGGGGGAAGGAACTTGTTCCTTGACAAAACACAGAGAATAACAGGTACAATACCTGCAGTGCCACCAGTAAATTCCCCAACAATCAGCTTGTATTTCTCAGATTCCCCAGCCAGCTTGAAGTTATTGTAAACGGCAAAACTCTGGTTATCTTCAAAATCCGTGAAATCAATGCGTAACTGAAAGGTTCCTGTGTGAAATAAAGAGGACAATTTGAGATACACTTGCACTAATTTATGGAGATCTTAATGAACATGAATTTAGGATAAAGTATAGGATAGATCTTCTACATAATCTAAAAGAACAGAGAGCTTCTAAAGCTTCTAAAACAGCAAATGTTAATTTATAGTCCCACCTGGAATTAAGAGCCCGACAGATCAGTAACTCCATCAATCATCCAACCAAAGTTATGTTAACATATGAGGAGTCGTGTTATCCAAAGGCTGCGGGCAACTTAATCTCACAAAAGGTGGAGCCCATTACTTAGCTTATTCAAATTCACTCTGTGTTTATAGGTAGTTTCGTTTTGCAAACTTTCATTACAGTACTCAGGAGATACTTGCAAATGTCTGCAAAAGAAGTCCGTGGAAAATGTAGGAGAATATTCCTTTATTTTTCCATTGTTTGAAAATGAGCAAAACGATCACAGATAGGGCTAGAATTTGCTTAGATCCTTTGGGCTATTTAGGCCAGACCCTGACATAGGGCTTTTCGGAGAGGGAAAAATACGTTTTCGCCAGATATCTCAGGTGTGTTCACAGGTACCTCTCCACTTGGTATATTAGTGACTCTACTTAGATGTTTATAAGTAAATGTTCCTTCTATTAATAGGATTTCACACACTATGGTTAGATAACAGACAGATGCCGGGATTTATCAAGCTGTGATGCAAGTTATTGAACCCCATTCAAGAAATTGGCATGCAATACAACGCATCGCAAAATTGGGAATACCAGTCAAAAGGGGCATATTTACTAAGTGGTGGTACGCTATAAGGCACCTCATCTTTGTTGAATGTCCTCACCTGTTGACGTTAACATGTGGAGATTGTCATTCCCCAGCCAGAATTCACTCCGTTGGTTGCCAAACCCTTTCATATAGGAATTCCAATCCCGGAAAAAATCTACAGAACCATCTTGGCGTCTCTGGAATACCTGCCAGGAAACAGTTAATACGCTGAATTTAAAAAAAAAGCACCTGAATACAATTTATAAGTATTTTGTACTGTGAATGATGTCCGGGATCCATTCATCTCTATATTGCTGTGTACGTTTAGACCTATAGCACTTGTATTCAAGCTGTTGATCCGAGTAGTAAGTAGAGATGTGAGAACTTTTCATGTTCTTAAGCAAACTTAGGAATTTCATTTAGATTCAGCAAAAACGTTTGCTTAAATACAAAAGTTTGCAACAAGTCAATGGCCACTGCATGTTCGATTCATTTATCTTACTTTTGCTTTCAAAATATGATCAAATGTAAAAATAATAATGTTACAGGACTGCTTCATTAGGACTGTTGGTGCCAAAAATGCAATCAACATTTTTGCAGATTTGTCAAACTTTTTGGAAAGTTCAATCGAAACAGAGGCGAAGCGAATCGCGTCAGGTTCACACATCACACGTAGTAAGTTCCTACTGGACAGCCAACCATTGTTTTGAAGACATAACATTCAATACAAACATTGACTTCAGGAAATGAATACAAATAATGCGAACGTTGAACTGAATCTCTTCCTGGAACAACACGCCAGTGAAACATGCTCTTGTGTTTCGTAAACAGGTTTAATCCTTCAGCTGAATGACAAGATAAGATTGGAGCTGGAGTGCAACGAATCAAAAGTCAATAAACCAAGCCCTAGGATACCGTGGTATTCCGTACTGTATCACAATGTTACCAATAGGATTACAAATTAATAATATCTGTAAATAATGTACTGTATGACAGTTATTCACAAGGCCAAGACTGCCAACTAGTTGTAGTGAGTAGTTTTCTTAAATATATAATGCAAACGTAAGCCATTTTTGACATATTTATTTAAACAATCGCTTAATCTGAAAACCTTGTGGAGGCAATCACTGGCTCTAAAAACTGGGGAGTTTAGTACTGTCACAACTTTTTCCCCAACCGCAATTGTGTCATCAATTGGCACAACTCTTATGCAATATATGAGCAACACTGGAAGATCGGCGTGTGACCTTGTGACCCATCAGTATTTCACTACCTTTTTTTCAGTGCAAAGAACCCCTATTCTTATGAACCAATTGCCGACGCATCCTAACAGCTTATCATCATTTGAGTTCATTACAGATTCTATAAACCTATTTGAAAACTAAAATTGTGTGCGCAACTCCCAATCCACCAGGGAATGATAAAACAAAATAATATCTGAATGACATAGGATTGTCCATGACTTTGACCTTTCTTAATCTTATCAATGGAACCGGAGCTGGGATTTGAACCAAAATGTACTAAGCCGTCTTCTACCATAAGGCTGTCCATTGACTTGAATGGTTCTCTAAAGTAGCATCCAGCACCATTAGGTGTCTTATGGCAGAAGACAATTTTGTATATATGGCCCTAAATGAGGACCCATCCCAGGGATATTACTGGAAAAGGGAAAAAGAAAACACTATCTTTGTTGAATCCCAAAACATCTCCACATTTACAATATCTTAGATCAGACAGGCCAACAATAAACAGCTGTCAGTACAATAGAAGCGGTGCATGGGGGTAAGAGAATCTCCCCAGATTCTCAGAAATATCTAAGGAATAAAGAAGTACCCTCAGCACCCAATTAAAGAACTAGCACACAAAGTACTAAATATTTAGCCAAGTGCAAATGATTTTACTTGCAATGGAAATATATATATAGATATATCTATATATATATTTTTCAAAACGTTGTATGTCTGTCCCAAAGGCCAATCTGATAAGGCCAATCTGATTGGTCAGTTGGTCTGTCACTCACCCTCTGGCCAATCAGATTGGTCCGTGGACCAACCCCGCCCCACACGCCTTATTGGTCACACTAACCCACGCTGCCCGCTCCTCGGTGCCGCCGCCGCCGCAGCCTCACCTCTCCTCTCCCCACATCCCACCCCCCACCCCACAGCAAACCCCAGCCTCTGCATCGCTACCCACGGCCAGTGGCGCACGCTCCTCAGCACCACAGCCTCACCTCAAACGCCCTCCCTCCTGCACCTCACCTCTCGCCACACCGCCTCCGCTGAGTAACCGACGCCGACACCTCTCACACGTTGCCAGGTACCTCATCATCCCCCCTCCCCCCCCCACCCCCCGCGGCCGGGCCAGGAAGCCGTAACCGACGCCGCCGCCTCTCACAAGTTGCCAGGTACCTCATCACCCCCCCCCCCCCGCGGCCGGGAAGCTGGGTGGCGCCAGCAACTATCACCACCCCACAACCACCACCCCCGCGGCCGAGGTGGCGCCAGCAGGTATCGAATATTTCCCACGGACCCCACTCTTATCACTAGGCCAAACCTATGGGAGAAAAAACAAAAAGGTACTGTGAAACAAGTTTTAGAGATCACCAATAGCAACACTGCACTCCATAGTATGAATATAGAAAGGAATACCAATCGTCTGGCGGGCAGCGAACAGGCCGCACTGCCCACCAGCAGTCATAAATACCCTGGGGAAGACCCCTCCTCTGGGTAGGGGAGGGAGGTGTGGGGGCGGGCCGGAGAGGGTAGGGCCAGCCCCCCCGGTCAGAAGACACCCCCCCCCCCCCGCTGATGGCTAGGGGGCCATAATCTAATGCTGTGAGAGAATAATAGCCCAGTAAGGGGGCCAGGCACACTTACGATCCAGCCCCCTCCGTCAGTCTCCATGTCACACATTACTGTCAGAGTCTGGCTGTGATCGGGATGGATGTTGTACCAGCCGCTCAGAGTAGATCCTTGCTGCAAAAGCTCTTGGCAGTTGGTGGCACCTGAAAGATACAGCGAAGTGTTAAAAATTTGCCTTCAGTAATAAAAGTGGTGAGTATGAGATCCTTTCAGTGCGTGGGGCTAACAGGAGCTCAACACTCTTCTGCTTTGTTTCTATTCAGCAGATTTTAAGAACTATTGTGGAACTGCTCTGGTCTATTTATGTGCAGAATAAAGTCCCCAACCTCAGCCCCTATTTAATATGTAATAAAGCCGTCCTCCCCTTGCTTGCCAAAAGGCCATCTTCATTCATTTGAGTGAGCAAAGCAAAAGGACAGCTTCACAGTATCATTAATATATATATATATATATATATATATATATAAATAAAATCAAAAACAAATAGACAATACCGTTCTGTATACACACACACACACACACACACACACACACACACACACACACACACACACACACACACACACACACACACACACACACACACACTAGAAGAATATTACAGGCACTCAAAAGGTCTTTAAAGCTGCAGTTCAGTCAATATCCTGCATGTTTGTTTTTTTTAATAAATCAGTTCTGTAGTAAGAAAAAATACTTTTAGCATTTTCTGTTTTAAAAAAACAACTTTGAAAGACCAATTTTCTTGTATTCTATTTTAACAGCCATTTGCTAAGGCACTGCCCCTTCATGTCCTGTCACAAGCTCTGGCACACCCCTTTGTCCGCCCTGCCCTCCCTCTAGCACTTGTCAGTGCAGGAATGCTCATGAATATTCATGAGCTTCCACTGCCAGTCAAGCAGATTATAAACAAATGCCAGCTTTTAATATGTCACCAAATTTCGACCTATCAATACATGGAAAACGAATTGAGCTGCAGCTATACTGTTCTTTAGGTAATTAGAGATTGCACACATGAAACTATTGAAGTAAAAAAATAAATGTAAAAAAAAAAAAAAAAAAAGACTGAACTGCAGCTTTAATGAAGGGTAAAAATATTTATTTGCTCAAAATCAATGTTTCGATCCCGTCCGGCCTTTGTCAAGACAGGACTGAAACATTGAATTTGAGCAAATGAACCTTTTTACTTTTTGTTTAAGATCCTTCAGTGTCTGTGAAATACGGTGTTGCTCGAGTCTTGTAACTGTGGGACTTTAGTAAATAAACCCCGTAGAGAATAAATCAGATAATACATGGTTAGCAGGAGCACAGTTTCCTGCTGAAGTGCAAATGTTCTGGCAAGTTACCACTAAACAGAATTTAACACATCATGCAACACTTGACAAGTGTCTGAAAAGATTTTTTTTGTCACTAAGCTAGAAACTCATAAATGTAACAGAGCGGAAATAAATAGCAGCAGAGCATGTTTTACATGGATGGATGTTCACACTAGATAAACGGTCCTCAGGTTACAAGGTATTTAGTAATGGCAATTCAATCTTTGAACCAGTTTTTGGGGATGAGTGGCACTGTTCTTATACACTAACAAGTATCTCTATGCCAAATGTTAGTATGGTCTGGAGCCCCCACTTAAATAATGTCAGGTCTCTGAATTCTAAGGCTGAGTCCATGGTGACTGCTGGCGTGCGGAGGCGCGCTGAGGCTGAGGGAAAGTGGGTGCTTTCCCTGGCCTTAGTTCTCGCGCCGTCCGGGGGCGTGTCGGGGGGCGGTCCAGTGACGTCACGGAGCTGGTTCGCCCTCATTGGGCGAACCGCTCACGTGACCGACCCTGCGCTCCCATGAGCTCCGAAACGAAAAAAAAATTAAGAGCTACGCATCCGCACGCCTGCGGAAGCGTGCGCAAGCCCCTGCTGAAGCCGCTCTCATTGCGGCTGCAGGGGCTCACTGACAAGCGTCAGCGCGCCTCAGCACAGGTCAACGCATAATCGCTGACCATGGACTCAGCCTTATGCTGAAAAAAAAGCGTTGTGTGTATATATGTAAGTTTTATTATATTCACACCAGGGAATTCGTGCACCCACAGTTTACCTCTATAGTAAGGTAGCTATGATACTGACTTTGGCCAGCTTTTAATTGCACTACTCACAAAAGCATATGCTTTATTTAACCCCTTTAGGGCTCTCACATTTTTCACTGTCCATGGGACAATAATTACATACAGTATACTGTATTCAGTGTGGGTACCTGCAAATTCGGTTATGCCTTGACGTTGGCTGCAGGCTTATAAGGCTTTGGCCAAAGGGTTTAACTAAATACAGGCATACCCCGGTTTAAGGACACTCACTTTAAGTACACTCGCGAGTAAGGACATAACGCCCAATAGGCAAACGGAAGCTCACACATGCGCCTGTCAGCACGTCCTGAACAGCAATACCGGCTCCCTACCTGTACCAAAGCTGTGCGCAGGCGGGGAGAATATAGAACCTGTTACAAATGTGTTATTTACATGAGTTATGCACGTATATGAAGATTGCAGTACAGAACATGCATCGATAAGTGGGAAAAGGCAGTGCTTCACTTTAAGTTCATTTTCGCTTTACATACATGCTCCGGTCCCATTGCGTACGTTAATGCGGGGTATGCTTGTAACACTTATTTATGAGATCACTATTTTATTTTAGCCTAATCGGTAGGAGCGCAGAAATCGTTCTTTTTGTTTTCCAAATTATAGAATGTCAGGTCTCTGCATTCTAAAGCTGAAAATAAAAACCATTTTGGTTTTCCAAAATAACATTCTCCAAAAGTCTGTCACCTATATCTACGAAGTAATGCAAAGCCATAAGACCCCTTTACAGCCCATATGTGAATAGGCTGCAATTGTAAGGTGTTTTGAGACCTAGTTTATTGACTATGGCCCTACAAGTTGCTTACCTTTAATCCCTTGGGATCCAGTTGCACCTTTGTCTCCTGTAAAAAAAACAAAGCATTCAAGCCGGTTTTGATTTAAAGACCCCCTTCTTATCGCTGATATAAAAGTAGTAAGATAACATTTAGGATCAGTGTTACTAATCTAATTCATAGCACCCCAAATAGTTATATGAATGAGAGGTTGGTTGCACTGTCTTAGCACTGTTTAGTGAATCAGGGCATTTTTAACTCTTATTTGGCAACCTTTAATACAGTTTGCACATTAAAGGGCCATATTTCCTAAGCAGTCCCCAGTCCCATCTTCTGCCACAAGGCCCTGTACAGCCCATCCAAGTCCATGTACTGTAAGGTGTCTTCCAGCGCTATAAGGCGCCTCATGGCAGAAGACTGCTTAGTAAACATGGGACTAAATTCCTTGAACATATATATATATATATATATATATATGTATATATATATATATGTATATATATATATATATATATCTTACTATATATTTCTGAAAGCATTGTATGTATGTTTCCCTGGTGTGTTCCCTGTCCCTAGCGGCAATCTCATTGGTCCCTTGGCCCCCCCCGCACACCTCTCATTGGCCTCACACACTCACACCACTGCTTCAGGTCCCCCTTGGCCCGCCCCCGCACACCTCTCATTGTCCTCACACACTCACACCACTGCTTCAGGCCCCCTTGCAGCTCACCTTCCCCCCTCCAGGTGGCTGTCACTCTCCCCCGTCACCCGGACCGCAGCTCACCTTCCCCCCTCCCGGTGGCCATCACTCTCCCCCCGTCACCCGGACCGCAGCTCACCTTCCCCCCCTCCCGGTGGCCGTCAGTCTCCCCCATCACCCGGACAGGCCCCGCACTTTCCCCTCCTCCCGGTGGCCGTCACTCTCCCCCCGTCACACGGACAGGCCCTGCACCTTCCCTGCTGCACGTTGCGTGCGCAGCGTTCCATGTACGGGAGGAGGGAGAGCAGAGAAGGGCCAGGCGCGCGACAATCGGAGGAGCGCGGGAGAGAGGAGCGGTGCTGTGAGTCCTGCAGAAGTGAGGGGCCTTTGTGTGTGCGTGGGGAGAGGGGGGGACAGTGTGTGTGGGACACCGTGTGTGTGTGGGGGGGAGAGAACAGTGTGTGTGTGTGGGGGAGGGGGGTCAGTGTGTGTGGGGGGGAGGGGGGGACAGTGTGTGGGACACCGTGTGTGTGTGTGGGGGGGAGGAACAGTGTGTGTGTGGGGGGGAGGGGGGTCAGTGTGTGTGGGGGGAGGGGGGGGACAGTGTGTGTGGGGGGAGGGGAGGACAGTGTGTGTGTGAGGGGGGGGGACAGTGTGTGGGGGAGGGGGGACAGTGTGTGTGTGTGTGTGTGAGGGGGGAACAGTGTGTGTGGGGGGGAGGGACAGTGTGTGGGGGGGGGGAGAGGGGGGGGACAGTGTGTGTGGGACACCGTGTGTGTGTGTGTGGGGAGGAGGGACAGTGTGTGTGGGGGGGAGGGACAGTGTGTGTGTGGGGGAGGGGGGGACAGTGTGTGTGTGGGGGGGGGGACAGTCGTGTGTGTGGGGGGGGGGACAGTGTGTGTGTGTGTGTGTGAGGGGGGGACAGTGTGTGTGTGTGTGTGTGGGGGGGGAGGGGGACAGTGTGTGGGGGGGGGAGAGGGGGGGGGGACAGTGTGTGTGGGACACCGTGTGTGTGTGTGTGTGGGGAGGAGGGACAGTGTGTGTGGGGGGGAGGGACAGTGTGTGTGTGGGGGAGGGGGGGACAGTGTGTGTGTGGGGGGGGGGACAGTGTGTGGGGGAGGGGGGACAGTGTGTGTGTGTGTGTGTGAGGGGGGAACAGTGTGTGTGGGGGGGAGGGACAGTGTGTGGGGGGGGGGAGAGGGGGGACAGTGTGTGTGGGACACCGTGTGTGTGTGTGTGTGGGGAGGGTGTGTGTGTGTGTGGGGAGGAGGGACAGTGTGTGTGGGGGGGAGGGACAGTGTGTGTGTGGGGGGGGACAGTGTGTGTGTGGGGGGGGGGACAGTGTGTGTGTGGGGGGGGGGACAGTGTGTGTGTGGGGGAGGGGGGGCAGTGTGTGTGTGGGGGAGGGGGGGGACAGTGTATGTATGTGTGGGGGGGAGGGGGGAGACAGTGTGTGTGTGTGTGTGTGAGGGGAGGGAAAGGGTGTGTGTGTGTGTGTGTGTGTGTGTGTGTGTGTGTGTGTGTGTGTGTGTGTGTGTGTGTGTGTGTGTGTGTGTGTGTGTGTGTGTGTGTGTGTGTGTGTGTGTGTGTGTGTGTGTGTGAGGGGGGGAACAGTGTGTGGGGGAGGGGGGACAGTGTGTGTGGGGGGGGGGCAGTGTGACTCCCGGGCAACGCCGGGTCTCTCAGCTAGTATATATATATATATATATATGTAACGATATTTCTGGCCCGGCCTGACCCACCCAATCTCACATTGGCCCCTGTGGTCTAACCGGTCCCCATTACAGTATGGTAGTGTCGGGTGGTGCACCTGTTGGCTACAGGACTCCTGAATCTCCCGCATGATGGTGTGTGGGGAGGACCCGTCCAGACAGGCAGCTGAGGTAGTGTGCTGAGTCTCACCTAGTTCCAGTGCAGCGCCTCCACCTCATCAGGGTCCCTGCGTCCGCATGGGGATGATCCTGACGAGGAACTCCTCGGTGGTGCAACTCCCTGTGTAATCACTTGACTCTCACACACAGGGGTTTTTCTGATCAGCTCCATCTTTATTGTCACGGTGGGCATAGCTGCCCTCCACAATGGGATATCTTTAGCCGATCATCTCACCCGTGCTCCCCTTTGATAGGTATGTCACCTAAATCAGGGATTCACTATTCCCGCAGGAATCACTGCCCTATGCCAGGTCCCTGGACACAGTCTCCCATGGAGTTACTATAACATAACTAACACTCTAGCAGAACTTCTTCCTCAACTCAGACTTCAGGTAGAACTTCCAGCAACTCTATTAGACACAGTGCTGTGCCTTATGTAACTTCTGAGGCTGACACACCTCTGACATCACTAACCATGGAGTCAGGGCATGTGACCAGTCCCATCCATACACAGGGCACCCCACCAGGGTGTGAGGGAAAACCTCCATGATTACTGCTGGCATGCCCACACTTACCAGGCCTTGCTGCCAGCAGGAGAGATGACTGTAGGCATTTTACATGACCGATACATTCTCCCCCTGGTGAATCCCATCGTCCTCGCTGGGACCTAAATTTGTATACCTCTTTCCAGGAAGCACTGTAACACAAAACATAATTAACATCACACAAATTTCCTCATAATGCAGTACACATGAATACAGTCATCCGCCAAGCCCGCCCCGACCAGCAGCCACAGACCCGCGTGATGCACAGTACCACCTAAAAATAGTGATAGGGGTCCGGTTTCTTTACTTCTCTACCCCCCATATCCAGAACTGTTACTGAGAAATGCCTGGGTAATCCCCTCTCTGGTCTATATGTTACTCTGTGTTTATAGATATTTCTCCCAATGGCCCATATGCGGATTAAATGTTCTATCCGTTCCTCGGCCTTCTTTCCTATCACGGAACTCCCTCTCCCCACTAGGTGCATTTCTATGGCCTCCCTAAGCCACCTATCCCGGTTGTCCTCTATCTCATCCATGAGAGGCTCAGGGACATACGGGTACTCCAACCCGTGGGAAGATTTATACCGAGCCATTATGGTTCTCTCGGCCCTACTAATTCTAGTCAGGTCAGCCTTACCTGCCCTCCCAGGCAACACCCATGATAGGGGCTCATCAGGATCCACGGGTCTGATAGTATGCTAGGACCCATAGGCTCTATTTCCTTATTCTCAATCTGCAGCCATCGCTCCTGCAGCTCTCTGTCCCTCTGTTCTGGGGTAAACTCTCCCACAGCCCACCAATAGTCCACTACATCCTCTCGCCGGATGAGGAACCGAGTGCGGTCCATCCAGGCCGAGTACCCTTCAAATAATGGGGCCCACCAACGGTTCTCCCGAAACCTGTTTGACCCTCCTGAGTCCCTATCATCGTCCATGGAAAATACCCCTGATGACCGCTCAGATCGCGGTACAGACCACCTAGACGACCCCGGGGCCTTTTTTACCGGCGCCGGAACTGCAGGGGGCAACCACCGGCCTTCCGCAGCCACTCTCAATTCTCCCCCTCCCCTGGAGATACCTTCCGTAGCGCCACTGCGCTGTCTTTCCCCAGTCCGTCTCCCCTCCTCTTCTGAGGGAATGTCCACTGATTCCAGGCTAGGCGGGGAACCCGGGGACCGTGTGACAGGGGTAGGGGCTTTAGCTAGGGCATGGGGTCGGGCATACGGACGGGGTAGCGATTGCCATGGGGCTGCGACCCGTTCCTGGCTGTCCGTAGATAATTCAAAGGATGATACATCACCCTCCTCAGTCCTCAGATCGCCAGTCCAGCTTCTGAGCCGTTGAGGTGATTGGGGACCTTCCCCCAATCGCCGAAGCGTCGCTGCAACTTCTCCATGGGTTCCGCCGTCACCACCGGAAGCGATGTCTTCCCCGGAACCGGAAGCGTCGCCATCAAGATCTCTTCTTCCACGACGACATCCGGTTGCTCCGCCGTCGCCGCCGGAAGTGATGCCGCCACTCCACGTGCGCTCGGGGCCTGGCGCGGCCCTTCCAGCGCTTCGCCGTCTGCTGCAACCAAGTAAGTAATAGGGCTGCTTGGCTTACCCATCCGCAGGGGTATAGGCGTCTCTCTCCCGTCTCCTAGATCAGGTCCTGGGATGGCGGGACTCCGTCTGTCGGCTCGCCGATCTGCGGGGGACGCCCTGTTCTCAAGGCCCACCACTCACCCCACGGGGTGTCGTCCTTCCGGTGGGCCTTTTTGACTCCGCCTTTAACACTGCCAGCTCACGGAGGTCCTCGTCCGAGTAATCCCCTTTCCCTGACTTAGGGGTCTCCGAGCGGAGTGAAAGTCTCTTTTCCCCGATTGCGGGGGGTGCTTCAACCGCCTCGATCGCCACTGACCCAGCCGACTTGACTGGCTCCAGTCCCTTGTCTCCTGGACTCGCGCGGTTGATCCATAGCGCGCCCGTGGACTCGGCGGAGCGCCTTGCCATGTCCACCGGGGGGTCAGCAGGCTGAATTGGAATAAATGTGGGCATAGGCCACAGGTATAAAGTCCCGCAATGAGGGCAACGTGCCGCCGTGTTGACCGTGCCTCCGGGCAGCCCACATTGTAGGCAGAGCCCGACCACCGTCTCGGTGTTGGCCACCCTCACTACTAGCAACCCGCCGGGTACTGAGTAGGGCTGGGTGGAGACCATCGTGCCCACAGTGGAGGAGCAGGCCATTCTTTGTACAGGAGCCACTTCCTGTACAGGTCTCTTCTCCTCAGTGGTTCCTCGCAACTGACTGGTGGAAGTTGCTGGATCCGCCACTCCCTGCTTCGGCTCCTCCCCTCTCTGACAGAGCTGGAACCCGCCCCCAGGGGTTGCAATTATGGGCGGGTCCCACAGGGGAATATCATGCCCCTTAATTAAGGCCGCACCTCTCTCAGTCCTGGTGGGCGCGGTTAGCGTTTTCGCGCCAATTTCCCCACAAGGGTGGGGGTCTTTTCCCGCGGCTAGTTCCCGCCTTCTCCTGGCAGCCGCCCTCCGTGCAAGATAACCATCCTTTTTGCACGGCTCCTCCATGGCCGGAACTACTTTCTGTAGTGGCGCCGTCTGGATATCAGTCCCTGGGCCCAGTGGGTGCATTCCCACAGGCCATAGTTGAAAGTCACTCCCCCTGGTAGAAATCAGGGGAGGGTCCCATAGACTAAGCGGTTGACTCAGCACAGGGGCTGAGTGAGTCACTGTCCATGCAGGCGCAGCCATAGCTTTCGCACCATGCCCCCCCATCAGGGCGGGGCTCTGCTGTTCGCGCCATTCCCGGCCAGCTTTTTGCAAGTCCTGCACCATCCACATTTTCTGTGACTGTCCCATGTCGGTGTCCCTAGCAAGCGGGAACCGCCATTTTGGTTGACTTTTAAGCCCAAAAAGTCCGTTTGTTTGCTCTCTTCATGGGGTTCTCCCCCAATTATTACAATTTCCTCACACTCTTCAAGGGTGGCCCCTCGCTGTTCCAAACAGGATAAAAACGGGGCTGCCACAGCCTTCGCTCCGCTCCAGAGCAGACTGGTTAACGATAGCTCGGCGACTGTTTGCTCTTCAGTGGGGTGCACGCCACGGGTGCCCTCCCCATCAGCCTCTGGTCGCCATTTTGGGTTCTCCGCGCCACGCGGATCCTCCATTCTTTGTGTTGTCTCACTCTCGTACCAATTATCGTACATGGTGCTCCACTCTGCGGGGCAGCCACCACACCGGTACAATAAAGATTAGCTTCAGATGCACCACCACATGTGTACCTTATCTACTGCTGCGGCCAAGTTTATTCGAGCATTTGCCCGTTCTTGGCCGCAGCAGTATCCTGGCGCGCGCCGGAGGGTGACGGGCGCGCGCCGAAGCAGCGGAAGAGCGCCCTCCGATCGGGGCGCTCTCCCTACCGCTGCCGGGTCCGCCGGGTCCCCCGGAACCCCCTGCCGCCGTCCCGCGATCGCGGGACACCAGGGCTCACTCGGGGAGCCCTGGACGCGCGTGCAGGGGGCGCTGGCACCCGATGATGCGTGACCGCGCATCGGTGATGCGCGGCACGCTGAGGGAGTGCGGCTCGCAAGCCGGGACATTTCCCGGCTTGCGGAATGAGCCGCACTCGGATAAACTGTGTCGGCAGTGTAGGTGTGACCCAGTGTTGCACTACCTCAGGCTAGGCTCACTCTCTCAGTGTCTGCTGTGACTCCTTCCTCCCAGTCTGTGCTCCCTACGGTGAGTGTCTGGAATGGGCTAGGTACTCTGGCTCTGCCATGCAGTACTTGGGGCGTCTACCTCTCTTGGTCAGCCTAGCGCAGACCCTCTCCAGGATTCCTGACCATGTTAACAGGCTATCCCTTCTGGCATCCTACCAACTAGCACTGCCTCAAGGTGACTCGGTCAGCTATAGCCCAGCTCCAAACCCCTCACTCCTTTCAGGCCCCTAGGTTGTCCCTGCGAACTGACAATATCCCGTCAGCCCCTGACCACCCCTAGGTCCGTCCTTACGCAGCACAGAGTGGCAGCAGACTCTATCCCTGTTTCCCCGTGTGCCTAGCTAGAGCCTGTCCTGATGACAGATCTGATCTCAGCAGCGCCTCCAAATGTAACGGTATTTCTGGCCCGGCCTGACCCACCCAATCTCACATTGGCCCCTGTGGTCTAACCGGTCCCCATTACAGTATGGTAGTGTCGGGTGGTGCACCTGTTGGCTACAGGACTCCTGAGTCTCCCGCATGATGGTGTGTGGGGAGGACCCGTCCAGACAGGCAGCTGAGGTAGTGTGCTGAGTCTCACCTAGTTCCAGTGCAGCGCCTCCACCTCATCAGGGTCCCTGCGTCTGCATGGGGATGATCCTGACGAGGAATTCCTCGGTGGTGCAACTCCCTGTGTAATCACTTGACTCTCACACACAGGGGTTTTTCTGATCAGCTCCATCTTTATTGTCACGGTGGGCATAGCTGCCCTCCACAATGGGATATCTTTAGCCGATCATCTCGCCCGTGCTCCCCTTTGATAGGTATGTCACCTAAATCAGGGATTCACTATTCCCGCAGGAATCACTGCCCTGTGCCAGGTCCCTGGACACAGTCTCCCATGGAGTTACTATAACATAACTAACACTCTAGCAGAACTTCTTCCTCAACTCAGACTTCAGGTAGAACTTCCAGCAACTCTATTAGACACAGTGCTGTGCCTTATGTAACTTCTGAGGCTGACACACCTCTGACATCACTAACCATGGAGTCAGGGCATGTGACCAGTCCCATCCATACACAGGGCACCCCACCAGGGTGTGAGGGAAAACCTCCATGATTACTGCTGGCATGCCCACACTTACCAGGCCTTGCTGCCAGCAGGAGAGATGACTGTAGGCATTTTACATGACCGCTACATATATATATATATCGGTTACCAATTCTTACAACTATTTGGAGGCCACTATATGTTTTTGCATTGTGTATAGAGTCATTGGGCAGTGTTCTGGGAGACCTGAATTTAAATGGTCCTGGCAAAAGAGGGTCTTACTGGCACCAAAAGTAAGACCTGTTTGTTGTAGCGATCAGTGCATCTGAATTACATCAATAATCTTAATTCATTTAAGACCATATTTACTAAACTGCGCTATTCCAAAAGACACTGCTCAGCGCCGGAAGACTCCTTATGGTCCTGCTTTGTACAATGAAGCCTTTACCTTTAATAGAGCTGTATTTCATGTTCAAACCAAAAATCTACAAGATGCAGAATTAGACCAAGACCAAACCACAAAATTAGCCAAGCTATTCTTACATATAGGAGCATGACCTTTGCCTATAAATATGAAGGCAACAAAAGAAGAGGAGCCGGTACTCAGGACTGCCAACAGCTTTCCTGGGGTCCAGGACTAGTGTCTCCATTGCCCCCCAGTGTCGGCAGCCATGCGAGACCCCCATCTCTCCCCCCCACACCTTCACCATTCTCACACCCCCACCTCCCCCCCCCCCAGACTCAATAACTCACCTCCCCAATACACACTAAGAACCCCCATAACACATAATAACCACTGCATCCCCCAATATAAATACGAAACCCCCAATACACATAATAGCCCCCCTCCCCAATAACCAACGCACACCCCTTGTCACTTATTGTAGAAACCTAATGCTTGAGACATATGCCTAAACTTTTCCGTTCTTCACAGCCTCATTCTATTACTACAGCCATTACCAGCCTCCTCTTCCTAGCAGAGTGCTCTCACTCCTACATTACTGCTTGTAACCCATTCCGTTCTGCGAAGCTCCGTCCCCCATGAGTGATTGAATGGTTTGATCCAAGCACGCCTTGATTTCTGTGCAAAATCAGTCACGCCTTGTAGGTAACTCTGCGTGCTGACTGTGTCTGTTCTCTTCATAGGATGACGTCACAGAGGGTTCATCAAATCGAGAAAATAGCAGAAGGCATTGCATTATATTTGGCCAAAATTAAAGCCTTATATATGTTTTCTCTCATTCTAATTTGTCAGAAACACTGAAAAAACAAAAGAGCAACATTTTTTCTAACTTGTTAAACAACTGATTTTAGACAGGAAAACCTCTCAACAGACAGTTTAGTTTTAAAGTATATATATATCAAATAACCTATTTGGATAATTACAGTATATCTTTACATTCCTGGAGATACAGTAACATATGTAATCCTTTATCCTATTATGGAGTACAACAGGGACTTATCATAGTTTGAGAGAAACTGCCTCTAAATCCAGCAGGTAGCTGGTTAATTGCAGACAGGCAATTAACTAGCCTCCACCTGGCCACATTAGAGCTCTAAGAAAAGTCTCCTGTTGGAAACAGGAGAGAGATTCCTTAGCTCACAATTGGGCTGACAGAAGGAGAGCAGAGAAGCCTTCACACAGACACTGTCTTGAGCCCAAAGGCTGTGCTGAGATCAAGACACCCAGACACCCAGAGACCTATATTTCCTGGCACACAGGACCCAGGAACTGACATGGAGGGCCACCTGCTTAAGGAACTTCCTGATACTTTGGGGTGATAGGGGTTTGTTATTTTGTTGTTTTTGTATGTTTTGCCTGGATAAAGGAACAGTCTCAATAAAGCCAAGATATCATTTCACCCAAATCGGTCTCCATTATATGAACCTCTGCACACGTCTCTTACATGGAGTATGTTGATTTCATATGGATACTGCTTCCAGTTGTAATTAACGGCAGGACAAAAACATGGAGTAACAAAAAAGTTGAGCATAAAAAACACGAGCAACCAAAAGATTGACCTTGATTAACTTTACAACATTGATATCAACAGATGAACTGCTCATAAAGAATGTTGTTGTTACCTTTTTCTCCTTGAGGACCCATCTTTCCAGTAATGCCTGGAGATCCCTTCTCTCCTGAAAACAACAAAGATAATACACATCAAATGTAGCCCCTACTCATCAAAGTTGGACTCTGATTTGCAATGTTGTGAAAGATAAGAATTAAAATTCAAATGAAGGGGATTCAAAATGTCTCTGGAACAGAAAAGCAGCTACAGAAAAGATTTGTATCAGTTTGCCCGACAGGGACCCTTAAATAGATCAATGGAATGACTTCAATGTGGTCGTAGGAGAGGTTTTCCTTTTAAAGGGCGTTGCATGCTGCTTACTTTTTCAATTAGATCAAATTGCACGATCTGCACCTCTAAATCTACATACTTTCTCTCATGTGACCTTAGACTGCACCCTTGAAATATTCATCGCAACCATTTAAAACATGAAAAGAAGGGACACAATGGTTGATCAATGAATTCTAAGTAGGTTTCATACCCTCTCCAGTTATCACTCTTTCCACACAAAGACAATAACCCAATGTGATACCTGATAGAAGAGATAACACGGATGATGAAGCAGACCTTGTTTATCAGTGAAGGTCTCAGCATGCTGGTAAATTGTTAAACTAATTATACTTCTATCCAGAAACATGTAAAATTAGTGCATTATCCAAGTAATAATTGCACATGGTAAACACAAATGTACCTTTGGTTCCCATTTCTCCCTTTGGTCCAGGGGCTCCAGGACATACCTGGATAATGGCCAGTTTCTCTGTGCCACCCAAACCAACCAGTTTCACCTCTATAGAAAGAGAGAGAGAGAGAGAGAGAGAGAGAGAGAGAGAGAGAGATAGACACACAGAGAGAGACAGAGAGAGTGAGAGTGAGATTGATTTTGCAACCAGGAACAATCTTATGGAACATGGAGATGGGAAAACGTGTCCCAGTTTGGTTTCCCAGTTTATGCACAAATGTTTAAAAAAAAAAAAATCACAATTTCACTCTATTTTCTCTCGAATATTTTTTTGCTAAATATTTTTTGGGTCAGAAACACAACACAAATAGTGCAATGTTGCCAATTCTCACAAAATCCTATTCCCAATGAGACAAATATGGAGAAATGTCAACATTGTCTTTGAAAGTGGCATAAAAAAAAAATGCAAAAAAACCCACATCACTAAGGTCACCTGGATATTGGTCCTCTGACCTTGTGCATTTTGGGGGGCAACCCTTAATAAACTTTGCACATCTTTAATGGAATTCCCTGCGTGCAGCTCCCAACAGCAACTTCATCAAGTCTCACCCGAAATGAGTAAGGACAGGCATGCAGCATGGGATAGTAATTCATTGTATTATCCGCCCTATTTGTTAAAGATACAGTCCTTGGTATTACCTGGTTTCTACAGAGTTTAACGGTTGTGTGAGAATATATGATAACGGTATTACTTTTGCAGATTATGGCCTTGGAACCTGATTGTAAAAAGCTAACCTGACATAATATGCCACGCATGCTGCTCTTGCTAATAAAGTCAGTTTTGCTTAAGAGTTTTTGGATCAAATCTTTTTTAACTCCTAAGGAAACACACACACACACACACACACATTAAATAGACTGTGAATACGTTTTGGGCTTTTGTTTTAAATGAAGTGTGTGTGTGTGTGTGTGTGTGTGTGTGTGTGTGTGTGTGTGTGTGTGTGTGTGTGTGTGTGTGTGTGTGTGTGTGTGTGTGTGTGTGTGTGTGTGTGTGTGTGTGTGTGTGTGTGTGTGTGTGTGTGTGTGTGCTAAATAAGTTATGTTATACAATATCTATTCCAAAGCAATTACTAATGAAGGAATTATTTCTTGGCATGTGTAAATGTGAGTTCATGTAAATAGTTTTTGTATACGCTTGTACTGGATACCTGCATCTATCTGGCAGGAGGACCTAGCCCACTAGGTTAAATTTCCTTAATCTCTATTAATACACCTAGAATCAAATAAACAATTTCCAGTGACATTGAGTTTGAAACACTCTCGCCAGCCCTTATCACTTACCTGGACAGGTGGTTTCTGCTGTGCACAGTATGGGCATTATCCAGAACACCAACAGTGTTATCAAGGAGGGCGAGCCCATGGCAGCTGTGAATGGTACCAAGCTTTGATTCCTCACTTCCTCAGTGCACCATCTTTATAGGGTTAGCAGCGTGCATTCCAGGAATATTCCCACCCTCTGAATCTTAATGAAGCCCACAGGGGAGAAAGTCTCAGGATTTATTGCTCAATAAAACACTGGGTAAATGAAGGATCATTAGTTGTAGTACATCATGTTTCAATATATCTCACTGGTTGTTTTCATTGGCAAGCGAAGAGGGCGTCAGGCAATTGAATGGGAACAGACACATATATCAAGGAAAACCACTATTTCTAATGGGAGAAACACAGAAGTATTTTTACCACCAGGACCGAACCTTTAAAGTTGGCTGACAGAGGGTCCAAAATATGAACATAAATTTAATGTTTAAGGTTAGCATAAGCATGTACAGTAGGGCCCCGCTTCCCGGCGATCCGCTAATACGGCGTTATCGAAAAGGGGTCCGCCAAATCTTCATGCACCGAAGGGGGACTGCCAAGTTCGCACATGCGTAGAAGGGGAACTGCCAAGTTCGCACATGCGCAGAAGGGGGACAGCCTTCCCACTATAGACCTGGACTATTTAAAACTAGCCAACCAAGGATCTGTGATAAAAATACATAATACTGTATTAACAATGTGAAACTTATTAATTTATTAACCCCTCAGAAGGTCAAATTTCCAGCTAGTCATTGTCAACCCATGATTAGACGGCAACATTGGCTTCTAAAGGCTCATCATTTGCACATATAGTTGTCAAGCTTTTCCTATATTATTTGTACAGTGGTTATGTTCTATGCCAGGGGAGCGCAAACTTTTGGAGCTGCGCGCCCCCCCCCCCCCTTCCTGCTCCCCCAGGTGCTCACACTTCCCTTACTTTTTGACTGGGGTGACATCACATGACCCCATTGCCATGGCGACAGGCATTAAATGACGTCACATGGCCCAGCGACATCAGCGCCGCGTTGCCATGGTGACGCGGAGCAACAATCTACTGAATCCCAGTAAGTAGGTTACGGAGGCCTCACGCAAACTCCCAGCATTTAATTTAAATGCCTTGGGAAAGAGCGCGGGGCCTCTGCAACTGCCCGCGCCCCTCCAAAAAAATAGAGTGTCCCCCCCCTGGGAGGTGCCCCCCCCAGTTCTATGCTAACCTTTCTGGTGCCTTAAGGAAGGGGTGCGAAAAGGTTTAATCCTGCACACCCCTCCCCCTGCCTGCTCACCTCCCGGCTCGCGCCCCCCTCTTGCTCGGCTCCGGCATCAAATGACGTTATGGGGTCATGTGACGTCATGTTGCCATGGTAGCGTGACGTCACTTATCCCCGGTTACCATGGCGATGCGTCGCCGAAGATCAAGTAGGAGGAGCTGCAGAGGCCTCGCGCGGTCCCCCCTGCCCCCCCGGCACTTCATTTATGTGCCTAGGGTGGAGAGCGCAGGACGTCTGTAGCAACCGCGCCCCCCACTTTGCGTACCCCCGCCTTAAGGTATTCCTCTGCAATGCATTTGCATCAAAGGTGTTCATTAATTTTCTGCCATAAGGTTTTGTTAAAGGGCTTATCATTACGGCAAGGACCTTCTCTCCCCACCTTAAGCCAAACCTTAAAGCTCACCAATTAAATTAGGCATTTCAATAGCCTAGGTCAGCGATTTTCAACGGGTTCCTATCAGTGGATGCGCGGCTGCCAGGGGGGGGGGGCTCTCCCAGTTTTCTCAGGCCCAGGGACAGCCGCTCGGTCACTCCGGTCACTCCTCTCCCTGCTGCCGTTGGCTCCGGAGGTTCACATTCAACCGCCGGCCGTCAGGAGGCAGAAGCTTTGGATCAGCGCAACACCGCAGGCCCCAAGGTAAGAGCGCGGACTCTCTGCTGTTTTCAATGCAGGGATAGTTGTGTGTGTGTGGGTAGGTGCGTGCGTGCGTGCGTGTGTAGGGGGCAGGGTAGGTGTGTGTGTGTGGGGGTGGGTAGGTGCGTGCGTGTGTAGGGGGAGGATAGGTGTGTGTGTGTGGGTGGGTAGGTGTGTGCATGCGGGTGGTAAGTGTGTGTGTGTGGGGGGGGATAGGTATGGGGGGGTAGGTGTATGGGGGGTAGGTGTGTGGGGGAGGGGTGGTAGGTGTGTGGGGGGGTGAAGAGATGAGAGATGGGGGAGAGAGGGTTGGGGTTCCCCAGAATTTCACAATCTAATTGTAGGGCTCCTTTACCAACAAAAGGTTGAGAACAATGAGTCTAGATTCATGTTCATGGCTACTCTGCTACACCAAAAGTTGCTCCTACCAACTATTGTGGTCAAGCACTGCCATCTACTGCACTTATTCCCTCACCTGCTGCCTCTGCAACTCTCCCAACATACCACTTAGATTATAAGCTCTCTGGGGCAGGGATTTCCTTTCCAATTATCTGATTTTTGTTGTTGCACTTATTGTATTATAATTCACATAGCCGAGTACACTGTGGGAACTATATAAAATTAAGATATACGCATTACATGACCCTATAGTAGAAAAATTGTTATATCTCAAAACCCCTTTACAGTTGTTGTTCACTGCCTGGGTTGAGTTGTCCCTCCACCATCCCAAGGAAGGTACTGTACAGTAAATAATACTTCAATTTCTAAGTTCTTTATTGCTTTTAAACCCAAGGTTGAGGTACTGTTCTTGATGTGGATGGTGAGAAATGGGACAATAGTTTCAGGTCAGCTATACAGTAACTTAATTCATCTTTAGCATACATTGTCCTACACAGACAGAACAAGCTTGTATCCAATGCAGCCCAATACCATTGCAATTGAATCTGATGAGCACAATCACTGGGCAACATTGGCATTAGCTTCTGAGTTTATATAATATGCCTCTCAAATCACATTGACTGCAGGTTTGTGTGTGTGACCATCCCAAACCTTCCCATCATCTTAGCAGGGTTAGTTATAATATTAAATTAGAATCAAAAGAATCACTTCGCCATGGAGCAGAAGAATGAAAAAGGCCTTCAGTCAGGTTGATGTTGCCTGTCATAATGTTTACCAAAGTCGCCAAGACATTACCCTTCTTCTCCAAGCACCTTAACGGTAAGGGTGGGCAACATCACTGGGATTTTGGTTCTAAATTCACGAAATGTTAGCTTTGCGAACCCAAAGGTTTGCTCAGTTTATATATAATAATCTGAGGAGGAGCCTCCCTCGGGTTCTAGCTCGTATTTCAAACAGATTTGAGAATACTCTGCTGGTGTACGACTCGGACATACAAATGAAAAGCTGGTATTTTCCAGTTCTGATTTTGAACCCATGAACTTGCCCACCCTTAATTAATCGGCCTGAACTTCATTTCAAATACTTTGTAGGAATAGTTGTGCCCCCGGCCGCTCTTCCAGTTAACTCCATTTGCGGAGCTGCTGTGTTGCCCCTTCAGATACAGGCCGTTGAGGTTGGAGTTGTGGCAGGCTCCATACCACCAGGCACCTTTATAATCATCTGCACAGTTATTTGGATGCTCATCGTTGTCTTGGTCCTTTGTGGTGAAGGGCCGGTCATTATGGTAACTGAGAGAGTCCCCTGCAAACAAGAAAAGTCTTCAGGTGACTTGTCGCCACTTCCACCTTATTTAACTTTTTGCATTTCACTTTCATCTCGTTATCTACATGAGGGATATTCATTGTGAGGTCTTTACATTACTGATGTCATCTCTTCTTGCTACAAATCAGTTTGTTATTGGACACAAAGTCCACAATCTAAGTAATGATAAGCTGTGCTTTATTAACGGTTGTCAATTCATCATCGTTTTTTTGTTCAGATGTCTACTTCGCCCCCATGTTCAGGAAGTTTCAATCTTGTACCTCCTCATTACATTAATCTCTTATATACTTCATTTCTTTCTAATTTATCACCACCCTGAATCTTTTCACAGAAGGAGCGGGTATAATAATGCATGATTTGGCAGAAGTATGGCAGGTGTGAGGGGGAAGGAACTTGTTCCTTGACAAACAACAGAGAATAAGAGGTACAATACCTGCAGTGCCGCCAGTAAATTCCCCAATCATCAGCTTGTATTTCTCAGATTCCCCAGCAAGCTTGAAGTTATTGTAAACTGCAAAACTCTGGTTATCTTCAAAATCCGTGAAATCAATGCGTAACTGAAAGGTTCCTGTGTGAAATATAGAGGACAATTTTAAATACAATTGGACTAGTTCATTGGAGATCTTAATGAATATGAATTTAGGATCAATAATAGTATAGGATAGATCTTCTCCGCACTGCAGTATAAAAGGAAAGAGAACTTCTAAAGCTACTTAACAGCAAATGTTAATTTATAGTCTCTCCAGGAATTAAGAGCCCTACAGATCAGCAACTCCATCAATCATCCAACTGCAAAGTTATGTTAACATATGAGGAGTCGTGTTATCCAAAGGCTGCGGGCAACTTCATCTCACAAAAGGTGGAGCCCATTACATTGTTTAGCTTACTCAGATTCACTCTGTCATTATAGGTAATTCATTGTTGCAAACCTCTATTACAGTACTCAATAGTGATGCGCAAATGTCTCCAAAAATACATTTTTTCCCCACATTTTCTGCACATTTAAAATTGTTGCGGAATTTTGCACTGTTAGAAAATTAGCAAGAATGTCAAAGATAGGGCTAAAATTCGTTAAGCTCCATTGGTCTATTCAATCCAGACCCTGAAATAGGGCTTTTGGGAGGTATTTTCACAGGTATCTCTGCACTTGGTATATAGATTACTCAATTTAGACATTTATAAGTATTAGCATACCCCGGTTTAAAAGACACTCACTTTAAGTACACTCGCGAGTAAGGACATATCGCCCAATAGGCAAATGGCAGCTCACGCATGCGCCCGTCAGCATGTACCAAACACCAATACCGGCTCCCTACCTGTACTGAAGCTGTGCAAAAGCGGGGAGACTATAGAGCCTGTTACACATGCGTTATTTCCATCAGTTATGCATGTATATGAAGATTGCAGTACAGTATATGCATTGATAAGTGGGAAAAAGGTAGTGCTTCACTTTAAGTACATTTTCGCTTTACAAACATGCTCCGGTCCCATTGCGTACGTTAATGCGGGGTATGTCTGTATGTGTTCTCTATTAAACGGGACTTTGCAAACTATGCATAGACAAGAGACAGAAGTCAGGATTCATCAAGCTGTGATGTGGGGTATGAAACCCCTATCCGGTGGTACCTGCCAATAACTTCAATTACAGTTACTGCTTGATTTGGGTGCAATACGCAGCATCGCAGCTTTGTGAATACCAGCCACAGGGCCATATTTATGGGGTGGTAAGCCATAAGGCCATCTCTCTCGAATGTCCTCACCTGTTGACGTTAACATGTGGAGATTGTCATTCCCCAGCCAGAATTCACTCCGTTGGTTGCCAAACCCTTTCTTATACGAATTCCAATCCCGGAAAAAATCTACAGAACCATCTTGGCGTCTCTGGAATACCTGTGAGGAAATGGTTAATAAGCTGAATTTAAAAAAAAAGCACCTGAATACAATTTATAAGTATTTTGTACTGTGAAT
This sequence comes from Ascaphus truei, assembly GCF_040206685.1. Lineage (NCBI taxonomy): Eukaryota > Metazoa > Chordata > Amphibia > Anura > Ascaphidae > Ascaphus > Ascaphus truei. Next base: position 14,231,589 of record NC_134503.1, read on the forward strand.
GATGTCAGGGATCCATTCATCTCTATATTGCTGTGTACGTTTAGACCTATAGCACTTGTATTAAAGCTGTTGATCCGAGTAGTAAGTAGAGATGTGAGAACTTTTCATGTTCTTAAGCAAACTTAGGAATTTCATTTAGATTCAGCAAAAACATTTGCTTAAATACAAAAGTTTGCAACAGGTCAATGGCCACTGCATGTTCGATTCATTTATCTTACTTTTGCTTTCAAAATATGATCAAATGTAAAAAGAATAATGTTACAGGACTGCTTCACTAGGACTGTTAGTGCCAAAAATTCAATCAACATTTTTGCAGATTTGTCAAATTTTTGGAAAAGTTCAATCGAAACAGAGGCGAAGCGAATCGCGTCAGGTTCACACATCACACGTAGTAAGTTCCTACTGGACAGCCAACCATTGTTTTGAAGACATAACATTCAATACAAACATTGACTTCAGGAAATGAATACAAATAATGCGAACGTTGAACTGAATCTCTTCCTGGAACAACACGCCAGTGAAACATGCTCTTGTGTTTCGTAAACAGGTTTAATCCTTCAGCTGAATGACAAGATAAGATTGGAGCTGGAGTGCAACGAATCAAAAGTCAATAAACCAAGCCCTAGGATACCGTGGTATTCCGTACTGTATCACAATGTTACCAATAGGATTACAAATTAATCATATCTGTAAATAATGTACTGTATGACAGTTATTCACAAGGCCAAGACTGCCAACTAGTTGTAGTTAGTAGTTTTCTTAAATATATAATGCAAACGTAAGCCATTTTTGACATATTTATTTAAACAATCGCTTAATCTGAAAACCTTGTGGAGGCAGTCACTGGCTCTAAAAACTGGGGAGTTTAGTATTGTCACAACTTTTTCCCCAACCGCAATTGTGTCATCAATTGGCACAACTCTTATGCAATATATGAGCAACACTGGAAGATCGGCGTGTGACCTTGTGACCCATCAGTATTTCACTACCTTTTTTTCAGTGCAAAAAACCCCTATTCTTATGAACCAATTGACGACGCATCCTAACAGCTTGTCATCATTTGAGTTCATTACAGATTCTATAAACATATTTGAAAACTAAAATTGTGTGCGCAACTCCCAATCCACCAGGGAATGATAAAACAAAATAATATCTGAATGACATAGGATTGTCCATGACTTTGACCTTTCTTAATCTTATCAATGGAACCGGATCTGGGATTTGAACCAAAATGTACTAAGCCGTCTTCTACCATAAGGCTGTCCATTGACTTGAATGGTTCTCTAAAGTAGCATCCAGCACCATTAGGTGTCTTATGGCAGAAGACGATTTTGTATATATAGCCCTAAATGAGGACCCATCCCAGGGATATTACTGGAAAAGGGAAAAAGAAAACACTATCTTTGTTGAATCCCAAAACATCTCCACATTTACAATATCTTAGATCAGACAGGCCAACAATAAACAGCTGTCAGTACAATAGAAGCGGTGCATGGGGGTAAGAGAATCTCCCCAGATTCTCAGAAATATCTAAGGAATTAAGAAGTACCCTCAGCACCCAATTAAAGAACTAGCACACAAAGTACTAAATATTTAGCCAAGTGCAAATGATTTTACTTGCAATGGAAATATATATATATATATATATATATATATATATATATATATATATATATATATATATATATATATATATATATATATATATATATATATATATATATATATATATATATATATATATATATATATATATATATATATATATATATATATATATATATATTTTTTTTTTCAAAATGTTGTATGTCTGTCCCAAAGGCCAATCTGATAAGGCCAATCTGATTGGTCAGTTGGTCTGTCACTCACCCTCTGGCCAATCAGATTGGTCCGTGGACCAACCCCGCCCCACACGCCTTATTGGTCACACTAACCCACGCTGCCCGCTCCTCGGTGCCGCCGCCGCCTCACCTCTCCTCTCCCCACATCCCACCAAACCCCCACAGCAAACCCCAGCCTCTGCACCGCTACCCACGGCCAGCGGCGCACGCTCCTCAGCGCCACAGCCTCACCTCAAACGCCCTCCCTCCTGCACCTCACCTCTCGCCACACCGCCTCCGCTGAGTAACCGACGCCGACGCCTCTCACACGTTGCCAGGTACCTCATCATCCCCCCTCCTCCCCACCCCCCGCGGCCGGGCCAGGAAGCCGTAAACCGACGCCACCGCCTCTCACAAGTTGCCAGGTACCTCATCACCACCCCCCCCCCCCCCCGCGGCCGGGCCGGGAAGCTGGGTGGCGCAAGCAGCTATCACCACCCCACAACCACCACCCCCGTGGCCGAGGTGGCGCCAGCAGGTATCGACCCCCCCACCCCCCGCCCAGACCAGCGGCCAGGCCGGGAAGCTGGGAGCGCGAGCAGGTATCAACCACCACCCCCCACCCCCCTTCGCAACAGGGCAGAGGAAAAAGCAGAGGAGAGGGGGGGGAAGGGACACACACAACAACAACAACAACCTGACTGACACACAAACTGCAACACAAACTGCCTGTCTGAAACACACACACACACAGACTGACAAACACACACTGACTGACGTGCACACATAAACACACACACTGACGCGCACACACAGACACTGGCACGCACACACACACACACACTGACTGACGCGCGCACACACACTGACTGACGCACACACACACACTGACTGACACACACACACACACACACACACTGACTGATGCACACACAGACACTGACTGACGCACAGACACACACACACTGACTGACGCACACACACACTGACTGACGCGCGCACACACACACACACTGACTGACGCACACACATACACTGACTGATGCACACACACACACACACACACACACTGACTGACGCACACACACACACACTGACTGACGCACACACACAAACACTGACTGACGCACACACACACACAGACTGACGCACACACACACTGACTGACGCACACACACACACACAATGACTGGCACACACACACACACTGACTGACTGACGCACACACGCACACACACACTGACTGACGCACACACACACACTGACTGGCGCACACACACACACACACACACACACACACACACACACACTGATTGACGCGCACATGCACACACACCCACTGACTGACACACACACATACACTGACTGACACACACACACACACACATACACTGACTGACACACACACACACACACACACACTGACTGACGCACACACACACACTGAATGACGCACACACACACACACACACTGACTGATGCACACACACACACACACACTGACTGACGCACACACACATACACACACACTGACTGACGCACACACACACACTGACTGACGCACACACACACACACTGACTGACGCGCACACACACTGACTGAGGTGCCCACACAGACACACACACATTGACTGACGCGCACAAACACACACACACTGACTGACGCACACACACACACACACTGACTGACACACACACCACACTGACTGACGCACACACACACACACACACTGACTGACGCGCACACACACACACACTGACTGACGCACACACACACACTGACTGATGCACACACACACACACACTGACTAACGCACACACACACACTGACTGATGCGCGCACACACACACACACACACACACACAGTGACTGACGCACACACATACACACACTGACTGACGCACACACACACTGACTGACGCACACACACACACACACACACACACACACACTGCATGAAGCTGTAAAGGAGGGGGGAACGGAGCTGGAAAGGGGGTCTGGGGACCGGACCGGTAAATGGGGGGGGGGAGCTGGATTGATGGGAACGGGGGACAAACAGAGAGGGGGGAGACAGGGGAAGAGAGAGAGAAAGAGGGGGGGGAGAGAGAGGGGAGAGGGAGGGGGGAGACAGGGAAAGAGAGAGAGGGGGGAGGAGAGAGAGGAGAGCAGGAACATTACATCCCGGACAATGCCGGGTCTCTCAGCTAGTATATATATATATATATATATATACCATAATACTGAGTTAAGTTATGGTGAGTAAAAAAAGTGACAAAAACCCTCCACAGGAAAGCAAATATGCAAATACAACTGTATGCTCATTTGCATGTCTTAGGCAGGTCTGCAACCCCGCCTTTCCCCATCATCATCCAGCATACAGCACTTCCACTGCAGCAAGGGATTCTGGGAAATGACATGCAAATGAGCACACAGTGTCACTTTTTGCCTCAAAAACCATTTTTAACATGGTTCCCTATAGGCTTAAGCTTGCTGCATGGTCACAGCTTTGAGCACAGCCAGGGTTAAGGTGCATACCCAGAAAACCACCCACAGACAGCTGTTTCGACCTTGATGGGTCTCATCAGTGTGGGGTTGATTTTAACTGGGTATGCATGAGAGGCTATGGGATAGGCTATACCATAATACTGAGTTAAGTTATGGTGAGAAAAAAAGTGACAAAAACCCTCCACAGGAAAGCAAATATGCAAATATAGCTGTATGCTCATCTGCATGTCTTAGGCAGGTCTGCAACCCCGCCTTTCCCCATCATCACCCAGCATACAGCACTTCCACTGCAGCAAGGGATTCTGGGAAATGACATGCAAATGAGCACACAGTGTCACTTTTTGCCTCAAAAACCATTTTTAACATGGTTCCCTATAGGGTTAAGCTTGCTGCATGGTCACAGCTTTGAGCACAGCCAGGGTTAAGGTGCATACCCACAAAACCACCCACAGACAGAAAAAGTGACACTGTGTGCTCATTTGCATGTCATTTCCCAGAATCCCTTGCTGCCGTGGAAGTGCTGTATGCTGGGTGATGATGGGGAAAGGCGGGGTTGCAGACCTGCCTAAGACATGCAGATGAGCATACAGTTATATTTGCATATATATATATATATATATATATAAAAATAAAATCAAAAACATATAGACAATTACCGTTCTACACACACACACACACACACACACACACACACACACACACACACACACACACACACACACACACACACACACACACACACACACACACACACACACACACACACACACACACACACACACACACACACAAAGAATATTACAGGCACTCAAAAGGTCTTTAATGAAGGGTAAAAATATTTATTTGCTCAAAATCAATGTTTCGATCCCACCCGGAACCTTTGTCAAGACAGGACAGAAACATTGAATTTGAGCAAATGAACCTTTTATACTTTTTGTTTAAGATCCTTCAGTGTCTGTGAAATACGGTGTTGCTCGAGTCTTGTAACTGTGGGACTTTAGTAAATAAACCCCGTAGAGAATAAATCAGATAACACATGGTTAGCAGCAGCACAGTTTCCTGCTGAAGTGCAAATGTTCTGGCAAGTTACCACTAAACAGAATTTAACAATCATTCAACACTTGACAAGTGTCTGAAAAGATTTTTTTTGTCACTAAGCTAGAAACTCATAAATGTAACAGAGCGGAAATAAATAGCAGCAGAGCATGTTTTACATGGATGGATGTTCACACTAGATAAACAGTCCTCAGGTTACAAGGTATTTAATAATGGCAATTCAATCTTTGAACCAGTTTTTGGGGATGAGTGGCACTGTTCTTATACACTAACAAGTATCTCTATGCCAAATGTTAGTATGGTCTGGAGCCCCCACTTAAATAATGTCAGGTCTCTGCATTCTAAGGCTGAGTCCATGGTGACTGCAGCCGTGCGGAGGCGCGCTGAGGCTGAGGGAAAGCGGGTCTTAGTTCTCGCACCGTCCGGGGGCGTGTCGGGGGGGCGGGCCAGTGACGTCACGGACCTGGTTCGCTCTCATTGGGTGAACCGCTCACGTGACCGGCCGTGCGCTCCCATGAGCTCCGAAACGAAAAAAAAATTAAGAGCTACGCATCCGCACGCCTGCGGAAGCGTGCGCAAGCCCCTGCTAAAGCCGCTCTCATTGCGGCTGCAGGGGCTCACTGGCAAGCGTCAGCGCGCCTCAGCACAGGTCAACGCATGGACTCAGCCTTATGCTGAAAAAAAAAAGCGTTGTGTGTATATATGTAAGTTTTATTATATTCACACCAGGGAATTCGTGCACCCACAGTTTACCTCTATAGTAAGGTAGCTATGATACTGACTTTGGCCAGCTTTTAATTGCACTACTCACAAAAGCATATGCTTTATTTAACCCCTTTAGGGCTCTCACATTTTTCACTGTCCATGGGACAATAATTACATACAGTATACTGTATTCAGTGCGGGTACCTGCAAATTCGGTTATGCCTTGACGTTGGCTGCAGGCTAAAGGGTTTAACTAAATACAGGCATACCCCGGTTTAAGGACACTCACTTTAAGTACACTCGCGAGTAAGGACATAACGCCCAATAGGCAAACGGAAGCTCACGCATGCGCCTGTCAGCACGTCCTGAACAGCAATACCGGCTCCCTACCTGTACCGAAGCTGTGCGCAGGCAGGGAGAATATAGAACCTGTTACAAATGCGTTATTTACATGAGTTATGCGCGTATATGAAGATTGCAGTACAGAACATGCATCGATAAGTGGGGAAAAGGCAGTGCTTCACTTTAAGTTCATTTTCGCTTTACATACATGCTCCGGTCCCATTGCGTACGTTAATGCGGGGTATGCTTGTAACCCTTATTTATGAGATCACTATTTTATTTTAGCCTAATCGGTAGGAGCGCAGAAATCGTTCTTTTTGTTTTCCAAATTATAGAATGTCAGGTCTCTGCATTCTAAAGCTGAAAATAAAAACCATTTTGGTTTTCCAAAATAACATTCTCCAAAAGTCTGTCACCTATATCTACGAAGTAATGCAAAGCCATAAGACCCCTTTACAGCCCATATGTGAATAGGCTGCAATTGTAAGGTGTTTTGGGACCTAGTTTATTGACTATGGCCCTACAAGTTGCTTACCTTTAATCCCTTGGGATCCAGTTGCACCTTTGTCTCCTGTAAAAAAAAACAAAGCATTCAAGCCGGTTTTGATTTAAAGACCCCCTTCTTATCGCTGATATAAAAGTAGTAAGATAACATTTAGGATCAGTGTTACTAATCTAATTCATAGCACCCCAAATAGTTATATGAATGAGAGGTTGGTTGTACTGTCTTAGCACTGTTTAGTGAATCAGGGCATTTTTAACTCTTATTTGGCAACCTTTAATACAGTTTGCACATTAAAGGGCCATATTTCCTAAGCAGTCCCCAGTCCCATCTTCTGCCACAAGGCCCTGTACAGCCCATCCAAGTCCATGTACTGTAAGGTGTCTTCCAGCGCTATAAGGCACCTCATGGCAGAAGACTGCTTAGTAAACATGGGACTAAATTCCTTGAACATATATATATATATAAGGAAAAAAAGCTGCGCCTTAAAGGAACATTTAAACTGTGTATGTCTATGTAGAAATACCTGATGTACTACCTAAATAGTCTAAGCAATATTATAAAGGTATATAGACCTAAAAACATAAGATAGGCCTATTGCAAACATACAACATGTACACATGGAAAAAAGCAATGAAGGGTAACCAGTCCTCAAATAGTTCCGATGGTGAATATGGGTACTGGTATGTAGAGTCTCCGGCAGCTCTCAGTGTGGACCTACCACGTCCACAGGATATCTAAAAAGGAAAGAAGAGGAGAGAGCGCACGCCCATAGCGTATAAAAGTATATTTAATGAAGGGGAGGGGGGAGGGAGGGGTAAAAAACGCACTTACAAGAAGTACAATAAAATCAAGCATATGTGATAATAATCACCACCATCCGGTCTAGCTGCAAGCTCTTGGGGCAGTCCCAGGCTCCGTTGGTGAAGGAGCAGCGTCTCAGCAAATTCCAGCAAATTCCAGGACTGATGTAGGTCATCCGGTCAAATTGCAGACTTTGGGGGCATTCCCAGGCTCCGTTGGCGAATGTGCAGCGTACCAGCAGTTTCCCAGGGCTGGTGTGCTGTAAATAGTCCCAGACAAAAGTTCCGTATGGGTAGTGCCTGCAGCACTAGCGCTAGGATCAATCCGCTCCTGCGCTGAATGTAAACTTGAATGTCAGTGCGTCTGACGTCACGACGCTCCCTGACGCGTTTCGTCAGTCTCGGCTAACTTTTTCAAAGGGATAACGTGAGGGGGGGAGGTCCGGTCTTATATACACACTCCAATGAAGGTAATTGTTGAAAAAACACCCCTACTCAGCTGCTATCATTTAACCGTGCTATCAACACTATAAAATACATAATTACATAAAATGCAGATATTAACCCTTAAAGAATTGGAGGAGATGATAAAATTAACCTATACATTCAATGTCTATCATATTACTAAATATACATATATACCCAACACACAGATAAACATATATTGGATATAAAATAGTTCTCAATAAACAATTATAAAACAACAATATAAAACAACAATATAAAACAACACTATTCTCTAGGGTTCAAACCAAACTTGAGAATATAAATCTTGTATGCGGATCAGACCCCATCAGTATTAACTATGGGATACATTGCAATACATCAACATAGTGCAATGATATTGCATATCTAGATCCCACCTATAGATAGAGGGATGATCACACATAGACTAGCTTGCAGTATAATACTTGATATAGATGATAGAAAAAGAGATCATATGACATTATATGCATGCAACCACAATTAATTATTATTAAACATTGCACCCTGATGAGTGCATAAATCAAATGTCAATTCTTATGATCCCATATGATTGGATTAATGACAAAATTATTTTAAATATAAATTTAAATATATATAAGAAAAATATTTTTAATATAAAAAAAAATGTGCAATTAAAATTAAAAATATAATTGTTCATACAAATAAGACCCAAGCTCAAAAGGGAAATAAGGAACTGGAGTCTGTATGCCACAAACCAATATGGGGCCCGGAAGGTCTATCTACATATATGTGCTTTATTAGGATCAAATGAAAATATATGTGTTATATACTATATACTATATACCTATTTGTATCTATTCTATGTAGTGTCTACCAGGCCCTAGTTGGCCGTAATAAGTGAATATCTAAATAATATATATATGAGTGCTATTAAATATTGTGCTGTGTATATGTAAGGGTAAATCCCTTATACCATCTATTAGAACCAGTGTCCCTATTTTAAAGTATCTATTTTGTGAATCAACATTAATATGCAATGAATGGATCATCCATCTGTCGGACGGAAGGGAGGAGGGTGGGGACTGGGAGGGGAAGGTGCGGACTGGGAAAGAGGGGGGGGGGGAAGGGGGTGTTTTGGGGGGGGGGGGGGAAGGGGGGAGAGGGGATGGTGGGGGATGGGAAGGGACGGGAAAGGAATGGGAATAGGAATAGGGGGACCTCTGGAGGAGATCCAAACAAGGGATGAATTGAGAGGCAGAGGAGGAGAACAGGAAGAGGCATCCGAGGAATAACTATACTAAAGTACTAACGTCTAAACATTCGTTTAGTCCCCCAGGACTGAGAGTGCCCAATTGGTGAATCCAATAGGATTCCCGCCTGCAGAGCGTCTTGAACCGGTCGCCTCCCAGAACACAGGAAGAAATGGTCTCTATTCCCATAATTTGCATGGTCTTGGGATTTTGTTGATGGAATAATTTAAAGTGTCGAGGGACACTGTGATTATTAAGACCCTTAATAACATTTCTCCTATGTTCTAGGAAGCGAGTTCCCAGAGTCCTGGTGGTTCGTCCAACATATTTTAGACTACAACCGCACTGTATAAGATACACGACATAAGTGCTAAGACAGGTGATAGAGCTACTGATATCATACATGATACCCCTCATTGGAGAACAAACTTGAGTTTGATTCAAAAGATGCCTGCACGTAATGCATCGACTGCGACCACAGGGATGGTTACCCAATGGTCCCTTCTGTTTTACAGTGTCACAAATAGAGGAGGATTTAAGCCTAGTTGGAGCTAATATGCTTTTTATACTCCTTGCTTTCCTGTATGTAACAGTAGCTCTATCCGGCAAGATAGGTCCTAGATGAGGATTACACTTTAGAATGGACCAGTGATCATTTAGTATCCTATTGATAAATTTGGATGACTGGTTGTAGGTGGTAATAAATCTTACAGTCGACCTCTCTATCTCTGAATGTATTATTGGGGTGTCATAACCTGAACGTTTTCCTCTCTGTTGTTTATTCTGTTTGTTTTTGGATTTTTCAAGTAAAGTTGATCTAGCAATGGAACTCACCTTGCTGAGAGAGTCGGACACCACGACGGGATCATATCCCTTGGAAAGAAATTTCTTCCCAAGTGTGACCGACTGGTTTTCAAAGTCAACATCCCTTGTGCAGTTCCTACGAATTCTGTGGAACTGCCCCAAGGGAATATTGTTGAGCCAGTGTTTATGATGGTTACTGGACGCATGGACGTAACTATTCACAGACACAGACTTGAAATGTGTGGTGGTAATGATATTCAGGTCTGTGTCTATGCTCAGGGCCAGATCCAGAAAGACAGTGGACAAGTTGTTAATATCAAAAGTAAATTTGAGTCCAAACGAGTTGTCGCTGAAAGAGCTCAGGATGTCGTGTAGAACCGACTCCTCTCCATCCCAAATTATAATGATGTCATCTATGAAACGACCATAGTATACGAGACCCGCTCCAAGCGAGATGTTTTGCCAGACATGGGATTCCTCCCAGTGCCCCATAAAGAGGTTGGCATAACTGGGAGCGAATCTCGTACCCATGGCCGTTCCACAGATTTGTAAGTGAAAATCATTTTCAAATAAAAAATAATTGTGCGTGAGAATAAAGTGAATACTTTGTAAAATAAATTGCCTGTGTTTTTCTGGGAATAGTGAATCCTTATCCAACCAATACTTGATTGCCTCTAACCCTCTGGTATGTTCTATACAGGTGTATAGTGATGATACATCACATGTAGCCCATAGATAGGTGGATTTCCACTTGATGTTGGAAATGGAGTCGATGACATGGAGCGTATCCTTAACATGGGACCTAAGTGCAGTAACATAGGGGTGGAGAAAGTAATCTACATATTGGGATAGGGTCGATGTCATCGACTCCACGCCCGATACTATGGGTCTACCAGGGGGATTGGACAAGGATTTGTGCACTTTGGGAAGGTGGTAAAAAATGGGAGTGCGTGGATGTAAACAAAACAAAAATTTAAATTCCACTTTTGAAATAATACCATCACCAAGTGCAGATGTGAGGAGCTCCTTCAGCAACAGCTGGTAGGTGTCAACTGGATCGGATTCCAACAAGGTATAGGAGGCAGAGTCACCCAGGAGTCTGCGTGCCTCTGTGAGATAAGCAGATAGGTCCTGGATGACTATGCCCCCCCCCCTTGTCGGCCTGTCTAATAACTATATCATGTTTTTTACCCCTCCTTCCCCCCTCCCCTTCATTAAATATACTTTTATACGCTATGGGCGTGCGCTCTCTCCTCTTCTTTCCTTTATATATATATATATATGTATATATATATATATCTTACTATATATTTCTGAAAGCATTGTATGTATGTTTCCCTGGTGTGTTCCCTGTCTCTAGCGGCAATCTCATTGGTCCCTTGGCGCCCCCCGCACACCTCTCATTGGCCTCACACACTCACACCACTGCTTCAGGCCCCCTTGGCCCGCCGCCGCACACCTCTCATTGTCCTCACACACTCACACCACTGCTTCAGGCCCCCTTGCAGCTCACCTTCCCCCCTCCAGGTGGCTGTCACTCTCCCCCATCACCCGGACCGCAGCTCACCTTCCCCCCTCCCGGTGGCCGTCAGTCTCCCCCATCACCCGGACAGGCCCCGCACTTTCCCCCCTCCCGGTGGCCGTCACTCTCCCCCGTCACACGGACAGGCCCTGCACCTTCCCTGCTGCACGTTTCCCGGCGGCTCGCGCTCACAGGTGCAGAGAGGGGGCGCGTGCGCAGCGTTCCATGTACGGGAGGAGGGAGAGCAGAGAAGGGCCAGGCGCGCGACAATCGGAGGAGCGCGGGAGAGAGGAGCGGTGCTGTGAGTCCTGGCAGAAGTGAGGGGCCTTTGTGTGTGCGTGGGGAGAGGGGGGGACAGTGTGTGTGGGACACCGTGTGTGTGTGGGGGGGAGGGACAGTGTGTGTGTGTGGGGGAGGGGGGTCAGTGTGTGTGGGGGGGAGGGGGGGACAGTGTGTGTGTGGGGGAGGGGGGGGACGTGTGTGTGTGAGGGGGGGGACAGTGTGTGGGGGAGGGGGGACAGTGTGTGTGTGTGTGTGTGTGAGGGGGGAACAGTGTGTGTGGGGGGGGGACAGTGTGTGGGGGAGGAGAGGGGGGGACAGTGTCTGTGGGACACCGTGTGTGTGTGTGGGGAGGAGGGACAGTGTGTGTGTGGGGGAGGGGGGGACAGTGTGTGTGAGGGGGGGACAGTGTGTGTGTGGGGGGGGACAGTGTGTGTGTGGGGGAGGGGGGGCAGTGTGTGTGTGGGGGAGGGGGGGGACAGTGTATGTATGTGCGGGGGGGAGGGGGGAGACAGTGTGTGTGTGTGTGTGTGTGTGTGTGTGTGTGTGTGTGTGTGTGTGTGTGTGTGTGTGTGTGTGTGTGTGTGTGTGTGTGTGTGTGTGTGTGTGTAGGGAAAGGGTGTGTGTGTGTGTGTGTGTGTGTGTGTGAGGGGGGAAACAGTGTGTGGGGGAGGGGGGACAGTGTGTGTGGGGGGGGGCAGTGTGACTCCCGGGCAACGCCGGGTCTCTCAGCTAGTATATATATATATATATATATCGGTTACCAATTCTTACAACTATTTGGAGGCCACTATATGTTTTTGCATTGTGTATAGAGTCATTGGGCAGTGTTCTGGGAGACCTGAATTTAAACGGTCCTGGCAAAAGAGGGTCTTACTGGCACCAAAAGTAAGACCTGTTTGTTGTAGCGATCAGTGCATCTGAATTACATCAATAATCTTAATTCATTTAAGACCATATTTACTAAACTGCGCTATTCCAAAAGACACTGCTCAGCGCCGGAAGACTCCTTATGGTCCTGCTTTGTACAATGAAGCCTTTACCTTTAATAGAGCTGTATTTCATGTTCAAACCAAAAATCTACAAGATGCAGAATTAGACCAAGACCAAACCACAAAATTAGCCAAGCTATTCTTACATATAGGAGCATGACCTTTGCCTATAAATATGAAGGCAACAAAAGAAGAGGAGCCGGTACTCAGGACTGCCAACAGCTTTCCTGGGGTCCAGGACTAGTGTCTCCATTGCCCCCCAGTGTCGGCAGCCATGCGAGACCCCCATCTCTCCCCCCCACACCTTCACCATTCTCACACCCCCACCTCCCCCCCCCCCAGACTCAATAACTCACCTCCCCAATACACACTAAGAACCCCCATAACACATAATAACCACTGCATCCCCCAATATAAATACGAAACCCCCAATACACATAATAGCCCCCCTCCCCAATAACCAACGCACACCCCTTGTCACTTATTGTAGAAACCTAATGCTTGAGACATATGCCTAAACTTTTCCGTTCTTCACGGCCTCATTCTATTACTACACCCATTACCAGCCTCCTCTCCCTAGCAGAGTGCTCTCACTCCTACATTACTGCTTGTAACCCATTCCGTTCTGCGAAGCTCCGTCCCCCATGAGTGATTGAATGGTTTGATCCAAGCACGCCTTGATTTCTGTGCAAAATCAATCACGCCTTGTAGGTAACTCTGCGTGCTGACTGTGTCTGTTCTCTTCATAGCATGAAGTCACAGAGGGTTCATCAAATCGAGAAAATAGCAGAAGGCATTGCATTATATTTGGCCAAAATTAAAGCCTTATATATGTTTTCTCTCATTCCAAATTTGTCAGAAACACTGAAAAAACAAAAGAGCAACATTTTTTCTAACTTGTTAAACTACTGATTTTAGACAGGAAAACCTCTCCACAGACAGTTTAGTTTTAAAGATATATATATATATATATATATATATATATATATATATATATATATATATATATATATATATATATATATATATATATATATATATATATATATATATCAAATAACCTATTTGGATAATTACAGTATATCTTTACATTCCTGGAGATACAGTAACATGTGTGATCCTTTATCCTATTATGGAGTGCAAAAGGGACTTATCACAGTTTGAGAGAAACTGCCTCTAAATCCAGCAGGTAGCTGGTTAATTGCAGACAGGCAATTAACTAGCCTCCACCTGGCCACATTAGAGCTCTAAGAAAAGTCTCCTGTTGGAAACAGGAGAGAGATTCCTTAGCTCACAATTGGGCTGACAGAAGGAGAGCAGAGAAGCCTGCACACAGACACTGTCTTGAGCCCAAAGGCTGTGCTGAGATCAAGACACCCAGACACCCAGACACCCAGAGACCTATATTTCCTGGCACACAGGACCCAGGAACTGACATGGAGGGCCACCTGCTTAAGGAACTTCCTGATACTTTGGGGTGATAGGCTGGTAATGGGAAAATCCCTCCAGTCCTGCAGATAGGGTCTGGGGAAGTAAGTTAGCCCTTACACAGGGATAGGGGTTTGTTATTTTGTTGTTTTTGTATGTTTTGCCTGGATAAAGGAACAGTCTCAATAAAGCCAAGATATAATTTCACCCAAATCGGTCTCCATTATATGAACCTCTGCACACGTCTCTTACATGGAGTATGTTGATTTCATATGGATACTGCTTCCAGTTGTAATTAACGGCAGGACAAAAACATGGAGTAACAAAAAAGTTGAGCATAAAAAACACGAGCAACCAAAAGATTGACCTTGATTAACTTTACAACATTGATATCAACAGATGAACTGCTCATAAAGAATGTTGTTGTTACCTTTTTCTCCTTGAGGACCCATCTTTCCAGTAATGCCTGGAGATCCCTTCTCTCCTGAAAACAACAAGGATAATACACATCAAATGTAGCCCCTACTCATCAAAGTTGGACTCTGATTTGCAATGTTGTGAAAGATAAGAATTAAAATTCAAATGAAGGGAATTCAAAATGTCTCTGGAACAGAAAAGCAGCTACAGAAAAGATTTGTATCAGTTTGCCCGACGGGGACCCTTAAATAGATCAATGGAATGACTTCAATGTGGTCGTAGGAGGGGTTTTCCTTTTAAAGGGCGTTGCATGCTGCTTACTTTTTCAATTAGATCAAATTGCACGATCTGCACCTCTAAATCTACATACTTTCTCTCATGTGACCTTAGACTGCACCCTTGAAATATTCATCGCAACCATTTAAAACATGAAAAGAAGGGACACAATGGTTGATCAATGAATTCTAAGTAGGTTTCATACCCTCTCCAGTTATCACTCTTTCCACACAAAGACAATAACCCAATGTGATACCTGATAGAAGAGATAACACGGATGATGAAGCAGACCTTGTTTATCAGTGAAGGTCTCAGCATGCTGGTAAATTGTTAAACTAATTATACTTCTATCCAGAAACATGTAAAATTAGTGCATTATCCAAGTAATAATTGCACATGGTAAACACAAATGTACCTTTGGTTCCCATTTCTCCCTTTGGTCCAGGGGCTCCAGGACATACCTGGATAATGGCCAGTTTCTCTGTGCCACCCAAACCAACCAGTTTCACCTCTATAGAAAGAGAGAGAGAGAGAGATAGACACACAGAGAGAGACAGAGAGAGTGAGAGTGAGATTGATTTTGCAACCAGGAACAATCTTATGGAACATGGAGATGGGAAAACGTGTCCCAGTTTGGTTTCCCAGTTTATGCACAAATGTTTAAAAAAAAAAAATCACAATTTCACTCTATTTTCTCTCGAATATTTTTGCGCTAAATATTTTTTGGGTCAGAAACACAACACAAATAGTGCAATGTTGCCAATTCTCACAAAATCCTATTCACAATGAGACAAATATGGAGAAATGTCAACATTGTCTTTGAAAGTGGCATAAAAAAAAAATGCAAACCCCCCCCCCCCTTCCCACCACCTCCCCCCCACCACCTCCCCTTCCCACCACATCTCCCCCACCTCCCCTTCCCCCCCACCCCCCTCCTTCCCACACACACGTACACATACACACACACACACATGTATACACACACACACATACAATGTATACACACAAACATGTATACACACACACACCCCAGCACCACCACATCAGCACACCGGTATGCCCCCCCAGCACACTGGCATTCTCGCCTCCCCACCATTCCCAGCCCCCATCAACACCATCAGCACCCACACATCGCCACCTTTGCACCTCCCCCATCGGCACACCCACATCCGCACCCCCACATCAGCACCAAACCCTCCCAAATCTGCACACCAATACAATCACCATAAGTACAGCCACAGCAGCACTACCACCGCACATGGGCCGCGTGGACCACTCCCCACCCAAATGCCACACCCACACCACAAACATCCCGGGCAACACCGGGGCTCTCAGCTAGTCTTATACTATATTAGTGAAAGCACTGTATGTTTGCCTGCCTGGATGTCCGGTGTCCCTAGCGGCAATCTCATTGGTCCCTTGGGCCGCCCGCCCCCGCACACCTCTCATTGGGCTCACACACTCACACCACCCCCTTGGCCCGCCCCCCACACCTCTCATTGGCCTGAGGCGGAGTGACGGGCCAAAGGTCCAAAAAAAAAATAAACACACACACACACACACACACACACATATATATATTAGCGGGGCTCACAGTGTTAGCAGCACATCTCCCGCTCTCTTCCCCACCGGTCCCGGAGGCTCCGCCTCTTCCTCCGTCTCTCCCTGTTTCCCGCGCTTTTACCCCCCCCCCCTCCACGTGGGAGCTGCCGGACGGGTGAGTGAGCATCCGGACGGGTGACTGAGCGGTCTTCACGTCCCCTCACCCCCCTTCACCTCCCCCCACTCACTTCCCCTCCACCCCCCCGGCGCCGCTACAGTCAGCGGGGGAGCGGAGTGATCACCTCCCCTCACTCACTTCCCCTCCACCCCCCCCCCCGGCGCCGCTACAGTCAGCGGGGGAGCGGAGTGATCACCTCCCCTCACTCACTTCCCCTCCACCCCCCCCGGCGCCGCTACAGTCAGCGGGGGAGCGGAGTGATCACCTCCCCTCACTCACTTCCCCTCCACCCCCCCCGGCGCCGCTACACTCAGCGGGGGAGCGGAGTGATCACCTCCCCTCACTCACTTCCCCTCCACCCCCCCCCCCCCCGGCGCCGCTACACTCAGCGGGGGAGCGGAGTGATCACCTCCCCTCACTCACTTCCCCTCCACCCCCCCCCCCCCGGCGCCGCTACACTCAGCGGGGGAGCGGCCACAACACGCTGCCTCCCGCCTCAGATCCACGTGGGAGCTGCCGGACGGGTGAGTGAGCGGCCTTCCCCTCCCCTCACCCACCCCTCACTACACTTCCCCTCCCTTCCACATCCCCTCCACCTCCCCTCACCCACCCCTCACTACACTTCCCCTCCCTTCCACATCCCCTCCCCTCCACCCCCCCTTCACCTCCCCTTCACCCCCCCTTCACCTCCCCTCCACCCCCCCCATAACCTCCCCTCCACCCCCCCCCCCCCTTCACCTCCCCTCCACCCCCCCCTTCACCTCCCCTCCACCCCCCCCTTCACCTCCCCTCCACCCCCCCCCTTCACCTCCCCTCCACCCCCCCCCCCTTCACCTCCCCTCCACCCCACCTTCCCTTCACTCCCCCTTACAACCTCCCACCACCTCCCCCCCTTCCCACCACCTCCCCCCTCTTCCCACCACCCCCCCACCCCCCTTTCCACCACCTCCCCCCCCTTCCCACCACCTCCCCCCCTTCCCACCACCTCCCCCCCTTCTCACCTCCCCCCTCCTCCCCCCTTCCCACCACCCCCCTCCTCCCCCCTTCCACCACCTCCCCCCTTCCCACCACCTCCCCCCTCCTTCCCACCACCTCCCCTCTCCTTCCCACCACCTCCCCCTCTTCCCCCCTTCCCACCACCTCCCCCCTCTTCCCCCCTTCCCACCACCTCCCCCATTCCCCTCCTCCACCTCCCCCTTCCCCTCCTCCATCTCCCCCCTTCCCCTCCTCCATCTCCCCCTCCTCCACCTCCCCCCCCTTCCCCTCCTCCACCTCCCCCCTTACCCTCCTCACCTCCCCCTTACCCTCCTCACTTCCCCTCCTCCACCTCCCCCTTTCCCCATCCCCCTCTCTCCCCCCCTCCACCCCCTTCCCCCCTCCACCCACCTTTCCCCCCTTTCCCCCTCCCCCACCTTTACCCCCTTTCCCTCTTCACCCCTCCCCCCCTTCACCCTTACCTCCCCCCCTTCACCCTTTCCCCCACCTCCCCCTCTCCTCCCTTCTCCTCCCTCACCTCCCTCTTCCCCCTTCCTCTCCTCCACCTCCCCCTTCCCTTCCTCCCTTCACCTCCTGTCACCCCCCCCCTTCGCCTCCTGTCACCCCCCCCCTCCCTTCACCTCCCGTCACCCCCCCCCCCCTCCTTTCACCTCCCGGCAACCCCCTCCACCTCCCGTCACCCCCCCTTCACCTCCCCTCCGCCCCCCCTTCACCTCCCCTCACCATCCCCCACCACCCATCCTCACCTCCCCTCCGCCCCCCTTCACCACCCCCCACCACCCCTCCGACCTCACCTCCCCTCCTTCAACGCCTTTCGTCCGCCCTCCCGCCTCTGCCTTTCGCCCACCCGCACTTCTGCCTTTCACCCGCCCACCGCTCACATCCCCGCGCCACACAGCCGCTGCACGCACTAAACAGACCTGCCACACTCGACACACACCCACCGCCTCTCACCCACCCCACACACTCGACACACACCCGCCGCCTCTCACCCACCCCACACACTCGACACACACCCGCCGCCTCTCACCCACCCCACACACTCGACACACACCTGGCGCATCCTGCCCCTACGCAACAATATCACTGACCAGCTGTCACCCGCACTCGCCACACACCCGCCGCCTCACACCCTAGCAGGACACACGCCTCACATTTTTACATCACTTATGTCACCAAAATATACATTGTACTGTGCTGTGTTTACAATAAACCATTTTTATACAACATCGTATTACATTTTCTTCCATCTTTCTTTTCAACATTATTATCCAACCTTTCCAACAAATAGTCACCTATTGTTCCACAATTTATAAATAATACGACCTATTACGCATTTACATCCCGGGCAACGCCGGGTCTCTCAGCTAGTCTTATACTATATTAGTGAAAGCACTGTATGTTTGCCTGCCTGCCTGCATGGATGTCCGGTGTCCCTAGGGGAAATCTCATTGGTCCCTTGGCCCGCCCCCGCACACCTCTCATTGGCCTGAGGCGGAGTGACGGGCCAAAGGACACACAGGGACACACAGGGACACACAGGGACACACAGGGACACACAGGGACACACAGGGACACACACACGGACACACACACGGACACACACACGGACACGGACACACGGACACGGACACACACACACACACACACACACACACACACACACACACACACACGGCTCACAGTGTTAGCAGCACCCGCGCGCACCTCCTCCTCTCCCCGTGTCTCCCGCGCTTTCACACCGACCCCCCCCCTCCCCCGGCGCCGCTACAGTCAGCGGGACACACACACACACTATTATTAGCCCTTCAGCGCCCCCCCCCCACCCAGTGTCAGCGGCCGTGCGAGACCCCCCCTCTCCCCCCCCCACACATATACATGCCCCCCCCTCCCCGGCGGGGGAACAGCCACTGGCCAGGCAGGCTGCCTCGCGGCGCCGAGTGCCCAAGATGGCGGCGCCCGGGACACAGCGGGGGAGCGGCCACAACACGCTGCCTCCCGCCTCAGATCCACGTGGGACCTGCCGGATGTGTGAGTGAGCGGCCTTCACCTCCCCTCCACCCCCCCCCCTTCACCTCCCCTCCACCCCCCCTCCCCTCCAGTGTCAGTGTCTCCCCGATACCCCCCCCCCCCGCGCCGCTACAGTCAGCGGGGGAGCGAGCGAGCGCCCGGGACACAGCGGGAGAGCGGCCACAACACGCTGCCTCCCGCCTCAGATCCACGTGGGACCTGCCGGACGGGTGAGTGAGCGGCCTTCACCTCCCCTCACCCACACCTCACCCCCCATCACCTCCCCTCCCATCACCTCCCCTCACCCCCTTTCACCTCCCCTCACTCCACTTCTCCCTTCCACCCCCCTTCACCTCCCCCCCTCCACCCCCCCTTCACCTCCCCTCCACCCCCCCTTCACCACCTCCCCTCCACCCCCCCTTCACCACCTCCCCTCCACCCCCCCCCCCTTCACCTCCCCTCCACCCCCCCTTCACCTCCCTTCCACCCCCCCCCTTCACCTCCCTTCTACCCCCCCCCCTTCACCTCCCTTCCACTCCCCCCCCTTCACCGCCCCTCCACCCCCCCTTCACCGCCCCTCCACCCCCCCTTCACCTCCCCTCCACCCCCCCTTCACCTCCCCTCCACCCCCCCTTCACCTCCCCTCCACCCCCCCACCTTCACCTCCCCTCCACCCCCCCTTCCCACCGCCTCCCCCCCCCTTCACACCTCCCCACCGCCTCCCCCCCTTCCCACCGCCTCCCCCCCCTTCCCACCGCCTCCCCTCCACCTTCCCACCGCCTCCCCCCCTTCCCACCGCCTCCCCCCCCTTCCCACCGCCTCCCCCCCCTTCCCACCGCCTCCCCCCCCTTCCCACCGCCTCCCCCCCCTTCCCACCGCCTCCCCCCTTCCCACCGCCTCCCCCCACCCCTTCCCACCGCCTCCCCCCACCCCTTCCCACCGCCTCCCCCCACCCCTTCCCACCGCCTCCCCCCACCCCTTCCCACCGCCTCCCCCCACCCCTTCCCACCGCCTCCCCCCCCCTTCCCACCGCCTCCCCCCCTTCACACCGCCTCCCCCCCCTTCACACCGCCTCCCCCCCCTTCCCACCCCCCCTTCCCACCCCCCCTTCCCACCGTCTCCCCCCCCCTTCCCACCGTCTCCCCCCCCCTTCCCACCGCCTCCCACCCCCCTTCCCACCGCCTCCCACCCCCCGCCATCCCACCGCCTCCCACCCCCCGCCTTCCCACCTCCCACCCCCCGCCTTCCCACCTCCTCCCACCCACCGCCTCCCACCCCCCGCCTTCCCTCCGCCTCCCCCTTCCCACCTCCCCCCCCTTCCCACCACCTCCCCCCCCTTCCCACCACCTCCCCCCCCTTCCCACCACCTCCCCCCCCTTCCCACCACCTCCCCCCCCTTCCCACCACCTCCCCCCCTTCCCACCACTTCCACCCTCCCCCCCTTCCCACCACCTCCCCCCTCCTCCCCCTTCCCACCACCTTCCCCTTCCCACCACCTCCCCCCTTCTCTCCCTTTCCACCACCTTCCCCCTCCTCCTCCTTCCCACCACCTCCCCCCTTCCCACCACCTCCCCCCTTCTCCCCCTTCCCACCACCTCCCCCCTTCTCCCCCTTTCCACCACCTCCCCCCTCCTCCCCCTTCCCACCACCTCCCCCCTCCTCCCCCTTCCCACCACTTCTCCCCTCCCCCCCCGCTCCCCTTCCCCCCCCCCGCTCCCCTTCCCCCCCCCCCGCTCCCCTTCCCCCCCCGCTCCCCTTCCCCCCCCGCTCCCCTTCCCCCCCCGCTCCCCTTCCCCCCCCACTCCCCTTCCCCCCCCCGCTCCCCTTCCCCCCCTCCGCTCCCCTTCCCCCCCTCCGCTCCCCTTCACCCCCCCTCCGCTCCCCTTTCCACCCCCCCCTCCGCTCCCCTTTCCACCCCCCCCTCCGCTCCCCTTTCCACCCCCCTCCGCTCCTCTTCCCCCCCCCCTCCGCTCCTCTTCCCCCCCCCCTCCGCTCCTCTTCCCCCCCCCCCCTCCGCTCCTCTTCCCCCCCCCCCTCCGCTCCTCTTCCCCCCCCCCTCCGCTCCTCTTCCCCCCCCCCCTCCGCTCCTCTTCCCCCCCCCCTCCGCTCCTCTTCCCCCCCCCTCCACCTCTTTTTCCCCTTCCCCTCCCACCCCCTCCCACACTTCCCCCCCCTCCTCTAACCCTTCCCCCCCCTCCTCTAACCCTTCCCCCCCCTCCTCTAACCCTTCCCCCCCCCTCCTCTAACCCTTCCCCCCCTCCTCTAACCCTCCCCCCCTCCTCTAACCCTCCCCCCCTCCTCTAACCCTTCCCCCCCTCCTCTAACCCTTCCCACCTCCTCTAACCCTTCCCCCCCCTCCTCTAACCCTTCCCCCCCCTCCTCTAACCCTTCCCCCCCCCTCCTCTTACCCTTCCCCCCCCCTCCTCTAACCCTTCCCCCCCCCTCCTCTAACCCTTCCCCCCCCCCTCCTCTAACCCTTCCCCCCCCCCTCCTCTAACCCTTCCCCCCCCCCTCCTCTAACCCTTCCCCCCCCCTCCTCTAACCCTTCCCCCCCCCTCCTCTAACCCTTCCCCCCCTCCTCTAACCCTTCCCCCCCTCCTCTAACCCTTCCCCCCCTCCTCTAACCCTTCCCCCCCTCCTCTAACCCTTCCCCCCCCTCCTCTAACCCTTGCCCCCCTCCTCCACCCCTTGCCCCCCTCCTCCACCCCTTGCCCCCCTCCTCCACCCCTTGCCCCCTCCTCCACCCCTTGCCCCCTCCTCCACCCCTTGCCCCCCTCCTCCACCCCTTGCCCCCCTCCTCCACCCCTTGCCCCCCTCCTCCACCCCTTGCCCCCCTCCTCCACCCCTTGCCCCCCTCCTCCACCCCTTGCCCCCCTCCTCCACCCCTTGCCCCCCTCCTCCCCTTCCCGCCGCCCTTCGCCTTCATGCCCGCCTTACCGCCTCCCCACCCCGCCTCTGCCTTTCACCCGCCCTTACTCCGGCCGCCTCTGCCTTTCACCCACCGCCTCACAGCCGCTGCACGCACTCAACAGACACCCGCCACACTCGACACATACCTGCCGCCACACACACCTGCTGCCTCCCGCCCCTACGCACCGACATCACTGACCCACCGCCTCACACCCTAGCAGGACCCCCCACTCACAGACAGCACTCACAACCCACGCGCCAGCCGCCGCCGCCTCACACCCTTGCAGGACCCCCCACTCACAGACAGCACTCACAACCCACGCGCCACCCGCCGCCTCACACCCTAGCAGGACCCTCACTCACAGACAGCACTCACAACCCACGCACCACCCGCCGCCTCACACCCTAGCAGGACCCCCACTCGCACACAGCACTCACAACCCACGCGCCACCCGCCGCCTCACACCCTAGCAGGACACACGACTCAGATTTTTACATCACTTATGGCACCAAAATATACATTGTACTGTGGTGTGGTTACAATAAACCATTTTTATACAACATCGTATTACATTTTCTTCCATCTTTCTTTTCAATATTATTATCCAACCTTTACAACAAACAGTCACCTATTGTTCCACGATTTATAAATAATACTACCTATTACGCATTTACATCCCGGGCAACGCCGGGTCTCTCAGCTAGTATACTATATTAGTGAAAGCACTGTATGTTTGCCTGCCTGCCTGGATGTCCGGTGTCCCTAGGGGAAATCTCATTGGTCCCTTGGCCCGCCCGCCCCCGCACACCTCTCATTGGCCTGAGGCGGAGTGACGGGCCAAAGGACACACAGGGACACACACACACACAGGGACACACACACAGGGACACACACACACACACACACACACACACACACACACAGTGGGACACAGGGACACACACACACAGTGACACACACACACACACAGTGACACACACACACACACACACACACTGTTACATACATTAGCGGGCTCACAGTGTTAGCAGCACCCGCGCGCACCTCCTCCTCTCCCCGTGTCTCCCGCGCTTTCACCCCGACCCCCCCGACCCCCCCCCCCCCCCCGGCGCCGCTACAGTCAGCGGGACACACACACTATTATTACCCCTTCAGCGCCCCCCCCCACCCAGTGTCAGCGGCCGTGCGAGACCCCCCCTCTATATCTCCCACCTCTCCCCCCCCCACACATATACATGCCCCCCCCCCTCCCCGGCGCTACAAATCACCCCTCCCCGGCGGGGGAACAGCCAGTGGCCAGGCAGGCTGCCTCGCGGCGCCGAGTGCCCAAGATGGCGGCGCCCGGGACACAGCGGGGAGCGGCCACAACACGCTGCCTCCCGCCTCAGATCCACGTGGGACCTGCCGGATGGGTGAGTGAGCGGCCTTCACCTCCCCTCTACCCCCCCTTCACCTCCCCTCCACCCCCTCCCCTCCAGTGTCAGTGTCTCCCCGATCCCCCCCCCCCCCGGCGCCGCAACAGTCAGCGGGGAGCGAGCGAGCGCCCGGGACACAGCGGGAGAGCGGCCACAACACGCTGCCTCCCGCCTCAGATCCACGTGGGACCTGCCGGACGGGTGAGTGAGCGGCCTTCACCTCCCCTCTACCCCCCTTCACCCCCCATCAGCTCCCCTCACCCCCTTTCACCTCCCCTCACTCCACTTCTCCTTCCACCCCCCTTCACCTCCCCATTTACCTCCCCCCCTCCACCCCCCCTTCACCTCCCCTCCACCCCCCATTCACCTCCCCTCCACACCTCACCTCCACCCCCCCCCCTTCACCTCCCTTCCACCCCCCCTTCACCTCCCTTCCACCCCTCCCTTCCACTCCCCCCCCCTCCACCCCCCCTCCACCTCCCCTCCACCCCCCCACCTTCACCTCCCCTCCACCCCCCCCTTCACCTCCCCTCCACCCCCCCTTCCCACCGCCTCCCCCCCTTCCCACCGCCTCCCCCCCCCTTCCCACCGCCTCCCCCCCTTCCCACCGCCTCCCCCCCCCTTCCCTCCACCTTCCCACCGCCTCCCCCCCCTTCCCACCGCCCCCCCCCCCCTTCCCACCGCCTCCCCCCTTCCCCCCCTTCCCACCGCCTCCCCCCCCTTCCCATCGCCTCCCAGCCCCCCTTCCCACCGCCTCCCCCCACCCCTTCCCACCGCCTCCCCCCCCTTCCCACCGCCTCCCACCCCCCCTTCCCACCGCCTCCCACCCCCCCTTCCCACCGCCTCCCACCCCCCCTTCCCACCGCCTCCCACCGCCCCCCCCCCCTTCCCACCGCCTCCCTCCCCCCCTTCCCACCGCCTCCCACCGCCCCCCCCCCTTCCCACCGCCTCCCTCCGCCCCCCCCCCTCCTCCACCCCTTGCCCCCCTCCTCCACCCCTTGCCCCCCTCCTCCACCCCCTCCTCCCCTTCCCGCCGCCCTTCGCCTTCATGCCCGCCTTACCGCCTCCCCACCCCCGCCTCTGCCTTTCACCCGCCCTTACTCCGGCCGCCTCTGCCTTTCACCCACCGCCTCACAGCCGCTGCACGCACTCAACAGACACCCGCCACACTCGACACATACCTGCCGCCACACACACCTGCTGCCTCCCGCCCCTACGCACCGACATCACTGACCCACCGCCTCACACCCTAGCAGGACCCCCCACTCACAGACAGCACTCACAACCCACGCGCCAGCCGCCGCCTCACACCCTTGCAGGACCCCCACTCACAGACAGCACTCACAACCCACGCGCCACCCGCCGCCTCACACCCTAGCAGGACCCTCACTCACAGACAGCACTCACAACCCACGCACCACCCGCCGCCTCACACCCTAGCAGGACCCCCACTCGCACACAGCACTCACAACCCACGCGCCACCCGCCGCCTCACACCCTAGCAGGACACACGACTCAGATTTTTACATCACTTATGGCACCAAAATATACATTGTACTGTGGTGTGGTTACAATAAACCATTTTTATACAACATCGTATTACATTTTCTTCCATCTTTCTTTTCAATATTATTATCCAACCTTTACAACAAACAGTCACCTATTGTTCCACGATTTATAAATAATACTACCTATTACGCATTTACATCCCGGGCAACGCCGGGTCTCTCAGCTAGTATACTATATTAGTGAAAGCACTGTATGTTTGCCTGCCTGCCTGGATGTCCGGTGTCCCTAGGGGAAATCTCATTGGTCCCTTGGCCCGCCCGCCCCCGCACACCTCTCATTGGCCTGAGGCGGAGTGACGGGCCAAAGGACACACAGGGACACACACACACACAGGGACACACACACAGGGACACACACACACACACACACACACACACACACACACACACACACACACAGTGGGACACAGGGACACACACACACAGTGACACACACACACACACAGTGACACACACACACACACACACACACTGTTACATACATTAGCGGGGCTCACAGTGTTAGCAGCACCCGCGCGCACCTCCTCCTCTCCCCGTGTCTCCCGCGCTTTCACCCCGACCCCCCCGACCCCCCCCCCCCCCCCGGCGCCGCTACAGTCAGCGGGACACACACACTATTATTACCCCTTCAGCGCCCCCCCCCCCACCCAGTGTCAGCGGCCGTGCGAGACCCCCCCTCTATATCTCCCACCTCTCCCCCCCCCACACATATACATGCCCCCCCCCTCCCCGGCGCTACAAATCACCCCTCCCCGGCGGGGGAACAGCCAGTGGCCAGGCAGGCTGCCTCGCGGCGCCGAGTGCCCAAGATGGCGGCGCCCGGGACACAGCGGGGGAGCGGCCACAACACGCTGCCTCCCGCCTCAGATCCACGTGGGACCTGCCGGATGGGTGAGTGAGCGGCCTTCACCTCCCCTCTACCCCCCCTTCACCTCCCCTCCACCCCCTCCCCTCCAGTGTCAGTGTCTCCCCGATCCCCCCCCCCCCGGCGCCGCAACAGTCAGCGGGGGAGCGAGCGAGCGCCCGGGACACAGCGGGAGAGCGGCCACAACACGCTGCCTCCCGCCTCAGATCCACGTGGGACCTGCCGGACGGGTGAGTGAGCGGCCTTCACCTCCCCTCTACCCCCCCTTCACCCCCCATCAGCTCCCCTCACCCCCTTTCACCTCCCCTCACTCCACTTCTCCCTTCCACCCCCCTTCACCTCCCCATTTACCTCCCCCCCTCCACCCCCCCTTCACCTCCCCTCCACCCCCCATTCACCTCCCCTCCACACCTCACCTCCACCCCCCCCCCTTCACCTCCCTTCCACCCCCCCTTCACCTCCCTTCCACCCCTCCCTTCCACTCCCCCCCCTCCACCCCCCCTCCACCTCCCCTCCACCCCCCCACCTTCACCTCCCCTCCACCCCCCCCTTCACCTCCCCTCCACCCCCCCTTCCCACCGCCTCCCCCCCCTTCCCACCGCCTCCCCCCCCCTTCCCACCGCCTCCCCCCCTTCCCACCGCCTCCCCCCCCCTTCCCTCCACCTTCCACCGCCTCCCCCCCCTTCCCACCGCCCCCCCCCCCTTCCCACCGCCTCCCCCCTTCCCCCCCTTCCCACCGCCTCCCCCCCTTCCCATCGCCTCCCAGCCCCCCTTCCCACCGCCTCCCCCCACCCCTTCCCACCGCCTCCCCCCCCTTCCCACCGCCTCCCACCCCCCCTTCCCACCGCCTCCCACCCCCCCTTCCCACCGCCTCCCACCCCCCCTTCCCACCGCCTCCCACCCCCCCTTCCCACCGCCTCCCACCGCCCCCCCCCCCTTCCCACCGCCCCCCCCCCCTTCCCACCGCCTCCCTCCCCCCCTTCCCACCGCCTCCCACCGCCCCCCCCCCTTCCCACCGCCTCCCTCCGCCCCACCCCCCTCCTCCACCCCTTGCCCCCCTCCTCCACCCCTTGCCCCCCTCCTCCACCCCCTCCTCCCCTTCCCGCCGCCCTTCGCCTTCATGCCCGCCTTACCGCCTCCCCACCCCCGCCTCTGCCTTTCACCCGCCCTTACTCCGGCCGCCTCTGCCTTTCACCCACCGCCTCACAGCCGCTGCACGCACTCAACAGACACCCGCCACACTCGACACATACCTGCCGCCACACACACCTGCTGCCTCCCGCCCCTACGCACCGACATCACTGACCCACCGCCTCACACCCTAGCAGGACCCCCCACTCACAGACAGCACTCACAACCCACGCGCCAGCCGCCGCCTCACACCCTTGCAGGACCCCCACTCACAGACAGCACTCACAACCCACGCGCCACCCGCCGCCTCACACCCTAGCAGGACCCTCACTCACAGACAGCACTCACAACCCACGCACCACCCGCCGCCTCACACCCTAGCAGGACCCCCACTCGCACACAGCACTCACAACCCACGCGCCACCCGCCGCCTCACACCCTAGCAGGACACACGACTCAGATTTTTACATCACTTATGCCACCAAAATATACATTGTACTGTGGTGTGGTTACAATAAACCATTTTTATACAACATCGTATTACATTTTCTTCCATCTTTCTTTTCAATATTATTATCCAACCTTTACAACAAACAGTCACCTATTGTTCCACGATTTATAAATAATACTACCTATTACGCATTTACATCCCGGGCAACGCCGGGTCTCTCAGCTAGTATACTATATTAGTGAAAGCACTGTATGTTTGCCTGCCTGCCTGGATGTCCGGTGTCCCTAGGGGAAATCTCATTGGTCCCTTGGCCCGCCCGCCCCCGCACACCTCTCATTGGCCTGAGGCGGAGTGACGGGCCAAAGGACACACAGGGACACACACACACACAGGGAACACAGGGACACACACACACAGGGACACACACACACACACACACACACACACAGTGGGACACAGGGACACACACACACAGTGACACACACACACACACAGTGACACACACACACACACAGTGACACACACACACACACACACACACACACTGTTACATTAGCGGGGCTCACAGTGTTAGCAGCACCCGCGCGCACCTCCTCCTCTCCCCGTGTCTCCCGCGCTTTCACCCCGACCCCCCCGACCCCCCCCCCCCCGGCGCCGCTACAGTCAGCGGGACACACACACTATTATTACCCCTTCAGCGCCCCCCCCCCACCCAGTGTCAGCGGCCGTGCGAGACCCCCCCTCTATATCTCCCACCTCTCCCCCCCCCACACATATACATGCCCCCCCCTCCCGGCGCTACAAATCACCCCTCCCCGGCGGGGGAACAGCCAGTGGCCAGGCAGGCTGCCTCGCGGCGCCGAGTGCCCAGATGGCGGCGCCCGGGACACAGCGGGGGAGCGGCCACAACACGCTGCCTCCCGCCTCAGATCCACGTGGGACCTGCCGGATGGGTGAGTGAGCGGCCTTCACCTCCCTCCACCCCCCCCCCCCTCCCCTCCAGTGTCAGTGTCTCCCCGATACCCCCCCCCCCTGCGCCGCTACAGTCAGCGGGGGAGCGAGCGAGCGCCCGGGACACAGCGGGAGAGCGGCCACAACACGCTGCCTCCCGCCTCAGATCCACGTGGGACCTGCCGGACGGGTGAGTGAGCGGCCTTCACCTCCCCTCACCCCCCATCACCTCCCCTCACCCCCCATCACCTCCCCTCACCCCCTTTCACCTCCCCTCACTCCACTTCTCCCTTCCACCCCCCTTCACCTCCCCATTTACCTCCCCCCTCCACCCCCCCTTCACCTACCCTCCACCCCCCCCTTCACCTCCCCTCCACCCCCCCCCCCCCTTCACCTCCCTTCCAACCCCCCTTCACCTCCCTTCCACCCCCCCCTTCACCTCCCTTCCACTCCCCCCTTCACCTCCCTCCACCCCCCCTTCACCCCCCCTTCCCACTGCCTCCCCCCCCTTCCCACTGCCTCCCCCCCCTTCCCACCGCCTCCCCCCCTTCCCACCGCCTCCCCCCCTTCCCACCGCCTCCCCCCCGCCTCCCCCCCCTTCCCACCGCCCCCCCCCCTTCTCACCGCCTCCCCCCCCCTTCCCACCGCCTCCCAGCCCCCCTTCCCACCGCCTCCCCCCACCCCTTCCCACCGCCTCCCCCCACCCCTTCCCACCGCCTCCCCCCCCCTTCCCACCACCTCCCCCCCCTTCCCACCGCCTCCCCCACCTTCCCACCGCCTCCCTCCCCCCCTTCCCACCGCCTCCCACCCCCCGCCTTCCCACCTCCTCCCACCCCCGCCTTCCCACCGCCTCCCACCCCCCGCCTCCCCCTTCCCACCGCCTCCCCCTTCCCACCACCTCCCCCTCCCCCCCCTTCCCACCACCTCCCCCCCCTTTCCACCACCTCCCCCCCTTCCCACCACCTCCCCCCCCTTCCCACCACCTCCCCCCCTTCCCACCACCTCCACCCTCCCCCCCTCCCCCCCTTCCCACCACCTCCCCCCTCCTCCCCCTTCCCACCACCTCCCCCCTCCTCCCCCTTCCCACCACCTCCCCCCTCCTCCCCCTTCCCACCACCTTCCCCCTCCTCCCCCTTCCCACCACCTTCCCCCTCCTCCCCCTTCCCACCACATCCCCCCCCTCCCCCTTCCCACCACATCCCCCCTTCTCTCCATTTCCACCACCTTCCCCCTCCTCCTCCTTCCCACCACCTCCCCCCTTCTCCCCCTTCCCACCACCTCCCCCCTTCTCCCCCTTTCCACCACCGCCCCCCTTCTCCCCCTTTCCACCACCTCCCCCCTCCTCCCCCTTCCCACCACTTCTCCCCTTCCCCCCCCGCTCCCCTTCCCCCCCCCGCTCCCCTTCCCCCCCTCCGCTCCCCTTCCCCCCCCCTCCGCTCCCCTTCCCCCCCCTCCGCTCCCCTTCACCCCCCCCTCCGCTCCCCTTTCCACCCCCCCCCCCTCCGCTCCTCTTCCCCCCCCCCTCCACCTCTTTTTCCCCTTTCCCCTCCCACACTTCCACCCCCTCCTCTAACCCTTCCCCCCCCTCCTCTAACCCTTCCCCCCCTCCTCTAACCCTTCCCCCCCTCCTCTAACCCTTCCCCCCCTCCTCTAACCCTTCCCCCCCCTCCTCTAACCCTTCCCCCCCCCTCCTCTAACCCTTCCCCCCCCCCTCCTCTAACCCTTCCCCCCCCCCTCCTCCTCTAACCCTTCCCCCCCCCCTCCTCCTCTAACCCTTCCCCCCTCCTCCACCCCTTGCCCCCCTCCTCCACCCCTTGCCCCCCTCCTCCACGCCTTGCCCCCCTCCTCCACCCCCTCCTCCCCTTCCCGCCGCCCTTCGCCTTCATGCCCGCCTTACCGCCTCCCCACCCCCGCCTCTGCCTTTCACCCGCCCTTACTCCGGCCGCCTCTGCCTTTCACCCACCGCCTCACAGCCGCTGCACGCACTCAACAGACACCCGCCACACTCGACACATACCTGCCGCCACACACACCTGCTGCCTCCCGCCCCTACGCACCGACATCACTGACCCACCGCCTCACACCCTAGCAGGACCCCCAATCACAGACAGCACTCACAACCCACGCGCCAGCCGCCGCCTCACACCCTTGCAGGACCCCCACTCACAGACAGCACTCACAACCCACGCACCACCCGCCGCCTCACACCCTAGCAGGACCCCCACTCGCACACAGCACTCACAACCCACGCGCCACCCGCCGCCTCACACCCTAGCAGGACACACGACTCAGATTTTTACATCACTTATGCCACCAAAATATACATTGTACTGTGGTGTGGTTACAATAAACCATTTTTATACAACATCGTATTACATTTTCTTCCATCTTTCTTTTCAATATTATTATCCAACCTTTACAACAAACAGTCACCTATTGTTCCACGATTTATAAATAATACTACCTATTACGCATTTACATCCCGGGCAACGCCGGGTCTCTCAGCTAGTTGCTCAATAAAACACTGGGTAAATGAAGGATCATTAGTTGTAGTACATCATGTTTCAATATATCTCACTGGTTGTTTTCATTGGCAAGCGAAGAGGGCGTCAGGCAATTGAATGGGAACAGACACATATATCAAGGAAAACCACTATTTCTAATGGGAGAAACACAGAAGTATTTTGACCACCAGGACCGAACCTTTAAAGTTGGCTGACAGAGGGTCCAAAATATGAACATAAATTTAATGTTTAAGGTTAGCATAAGCATGTACAGTAGGGCCCCGCTTCCCGGCGATCCGCTAATACGGCGTTATCGAAAAGGGGTCCGCCAAATCTTCATGCACCGAAGGGGGACTGCCAAGTTCGCACATGCGCAGAAGGGGGACAGCCTTCCCACTATAGACCTGGACTATTTAAAATTAGCCAACCAAGGATCTGTGATAAAAATACATAATACTGTATTAACAATGTGAAACTTATTAATTTAAGGTCAAATTTCCAGCTAGTCATTGTCAACCCATGACTAGATCGCAACTTTGGCTTCTAAAGGCTTATTATTTGCACATATAGATGTTAAGCTTGTCCTATATTATTTGTACAGTGGTTATGTTCTATGCCAGGGGAGCGCAAACTTTTGGAGCTGCGCCCCCCCCCGCCCCCCCCCCCCTTCCTGCTCCCCCAGGTGCTCGCACATCCCTTACTTTTTGACTGGGGTGACATCACATGACCCCATTGCCATGGCGACGGGCGTCAAATGACATCACATCAGCGCCGCGTTGCCATGGTGACGTGGCACAACAATCTACTGAGTCCCAGTAAGTAGGTTACAGAGGCCTCACGCGAACTCCCAGCATTTAATTTAAATGCCTTGGGGAAGAGCGCGGGGCCTCTGCAACTGCCCGCGCCCCTTCCAAAAAATAGTGTCCCCCCCTGGGAGGTGCCCCCCCCCCAGTTCTATGCTAACCTTTCTGGTGCCTTAAGGAAGGGGTGCGAAAAGGTCTAATCCGCGCCCCCCTCCTGCTCGACTCCGGCATCAAATGACGTTATGGGGTCACGTGACGTCGTTGCCATGGCAGCGTGACGTCACTTATCCCCGTTACCATGGCGATGCGTCGCCGAAGATCAAGTAGGAGAATCTGCAGAGGCCCCGCGCGATCCCCCCGGCACTTCATTTATGTGCCTAGAGGGGAGAGCGCAGGACCTCTGCAGCAGCCGCGCCCCCCACTTTGCGTACCCCCGCCTTAAGGTATTCCTCTGCAATGCATTTGCATCAAAGGTGTTCATTAATTTTCTGCCATAAGGTTTTGTTAAAGGGCTTATCATTACGCCAAGGACCTTCTCTCCCCACCTTAAGTCAAAACTTAAAACTCACCAATTAAATTAGGCATTTCAATAGCCTAGGTCAGCGATTTTCAACGGGTTCCTATCAGTGGATGCGCGGCTGCCAGGGGGGGGAGCTCTCCCAGTTTTCTCAGGCCCAGGGACAGCCGCTCGGTCACTCCGGTCACTCCTCTCCTTGCTGCAGTTGGCTCCGGAGGTCACATTCAACTGCCGGCCGTCAGGAGGTGGAAGCTTTGGATCGGCGCAACACCGCAGGCCCCAAGGTAAGAGCGCGCACTCTCTGCTGTTTTCAATGCAGGGATAGTTGTGTGTGTGTGTGTGTGTGTGTGTGGGTGGGTAGGTGCGTGCGTGTGTAGGGGGAGGGTAGGTGTGTGTGTGTGGGGGGGTAGGTGTGTGTGTGGGGGGATAGGTATGGGGGGGTAGGTGTGTGGGGGAGGGGCGGTAGGTGTGTGTGGGGGAGGGGCAGTAGGTGTGTGTGGGGGGGGGGGGGGTGAAGAGACGGGAGATGGGGGAGAGAGGGTTAGGGTTCCCCAGAATTTCACAATCTAATTCTAGGGCTCCTTTACCAACAAAAGGTTGAGAACAATGAGTCTAGATTCATGTTCATGGCTACTCTGCTACACCAAAAGTTGCTCCTACCAACTATTGGGGTCAAGTACTGCCATCTACTGCACTTATTCCCTCACCTGCTGTCTCTGTAACTCTCCCAACATAACCACTTAGATTGTACGCTCTCTGGGGCAGGGATTTCCTTTACAATTATCTGATTTTTGTTGTTGCATTTATTGTATTATAATTCACATAGCCGAGTACACTGTGGGAGCTATATAAAATTAAGATATACGCATTACATGACCCTATAGTAGAAAAATTGTTATATCTCAAAACCCCTTTGTTCACTGCCTGGGTTGAGTTGTCCCTCCACCATCCCAAGGAAGGTACTGTACAGTAAATAATACTTCAATTTATAAGTTTTTTATTGCTTTTAAACCCAAGGTTGAGGTACTGTTCTTGATGTGGATGGTGAGAAATGGGACAATAGTTTCAGGTCAGCTATACAGTAACTTAATTCATCTTTAGCATACATTGTCCTACACAGACAGAACAAGCTTGTATCCAATGCAGCCCAATACCATTGCAATTGAATCTGATGAGCACAATCACTGGGCAACATTGGCATTAGCTTCTGAGTTTATATAATATGCCTCTCAAATCACATTGACTGCAGGTTTGTGTGTGTGACCATCCCAAACCTTCCCATCATCTTAGCAGGGTTAGTTATAATATTAAATTAGAATCAAAAGAATCACTTCGCCATGGAGCAGAAGAATGAAAAAGGCCTTCAGTCAGGTTGATGTTGCCTGTCATAATGTTTACCAAAGTCGCCAAGACATTACCCATCTTCTCCAAGCACCTTAACGGTAAGGGTGGGCAACATCACTGGGATTTTGGTTCTAAATTCACGAAATGTTGGCTTTTTGGGAACCCAAAGGTTTGCTCAGTCTATATATAATAATCTGAGGAGGAGCGTCCCTCGGGTTCTAGCTCGTATTTCAAACAGATTTGAGAATACTCTGCTGGTGTACGACTCGGACATACAAATGAAAAGCTGGTATTTTCCAGTTCTGATTTTGAACCCATGAACTTGTCCACCCTTAATTAACCGGCCTGAACTTCATTTCAGATACTTTGTAGGAATAGTTGTGGGCCCGGCCGCTCTTCCAGTTAACTCCATTTGCGTAGCTGCTGTGTTGCCCCTTCAGATACAGGCCGTTGAGGTTGGAGTTGTGACAGGCTCCATACCACCAGGCACCTTTATAATCATCTGCACAGTTATTTGGATGCTCATCGTTGTCTTGGTCCTTTGTGGTGAAGGGCCGGTCATTATGGTAACTGAGAGAGTCCCCTGCAAACAAGAAAAGTCTTCAGGTGACTTGTCGCAACTTCCACCTTATTTAACTTTTTGCATTTCACTTTCATCTCGTTATCTACATGAGGGACATTCATTGTGAGATCTTTACATTACTGATGTCATCTCTTCTTGCTACAAATCAGTTTGTTATTGGACACAAAGTCCAGAATCTAAGTAATGATAAGCTGTGCTTTATTAACGGTTGTCAATTCATCATCGTTTTTTTGTTCAGATGTCTACTTCGCCCCCACGTTCAGGAAGTTTCAACCTTGTACCTCCTCATTACATTAATCTCTTATATACTTCATTTCTTTCTAATTTATCACCCCCCTGAATCTTTTCACAGAAGGAGCGGGTATAATAATGCATGATTTAGCAGAAGTATGGCAGGTGTGAGGGGGAAGGAACTTGTTGCTTGACAAAACACAGAGAATAAGAGGTACAATACCTGCAGTGCCGCCAGTAAATTCCCCAATCATCAGCTTGTATTTCTCAGATTCCCCAGCAAGCTTGAAGTTATTGTAAACTGCAAAACTCTGGTTATCTTCAAAATCCGTGAAATCAATGCGTAACTGAAAGGTTCCTGTGTGAAATATAGAGGACAATTTTAAATACAATTGGACTAGTTCATTGGAGATCTTAATGAATATGAATTTAGGATCAATAATAGTATAGGATAGATCTTCTCCGCTCTGCAGTATAAAAGGAAAGAGAACTTCTAAAGCTACTTAACAGCAAATGTTAATTTATAGTCTCTCCAGGAATTAAGAGCCCTACAGATCAGCAACTCCATCAATCATCCAACTGCAAAGTTATGTTAACATATGAGGAGTCGTGTTATCCAAAGGCTGCGGGCAAATTCATCTCACAAAAGGTGGAGCCCATTACATTGTTTAGCTTACTCAGATTCACTCTGTCATTATAGGTAATTCATTGTTGCAAACCTCTATTACAGTACTCAATAGAGATGCGCAAATGTCTCCAAAAATAAAAAAAATTCCCACATTTTCTGCACATTTAAAATTGTTGCGGAATTTTGCACTGTTAGAAAATTAGCAAGAATGTCACAGATAGGGCTAAAATTCGTTAAACTCCATTGGTCTATTCAATCCAGACCCTGAAATAGGGCTTTTGGGAGGTATGTTCACAGGTATCTCTGCACTTGGTATATAGATTACTCAATTTAGACATTTATAAGTATTAGCATACCCCGGTTTAAAAGACACTCACTTTAAGTACACTCGCGAGTAAGGACATATCGCCCAATAGGCAAATGGCAGCTCACGCATGCGCCCGTCAGCATGTCCCGAACACCAATACCGGCTCCCTACCTGTACTGAAGCTGTGCGAAAGCGGGGAGACTATAGAGCCTGTTACACATGCGTTATTTCCATCAGTTATGCACGTATATGAAGATTGCAGTACAGTATATGCATTGATAAGTGGGAAAAAGGTAGTGCTTCACTTTAAGTACATTTTCGCTTTACATACATGCTCCGGTCCCATTGCATACGTTAATGCGGGGTATGTCTGTAAATGTGTTCTCTATTAAACAGGACTTTGCAAACTATGCATAGACAAGAGACAGAAGTCAGGATTCATCAAGCTGTGATGTGGGGTATGAAACCCCTATCCGGTGGTACCTGCCAATAACTTCAATTACAGTTACTGCTTGATTTGGGTGCAATACGCAGCATCGCAGCTTTGTGAATACCAGCCACAGGGCCATATTTACGGGGTGGTAAGCCATAAGGCCATCTCTCTCGAATGTCCTCACCTGTTGACGTTAACATGTGGAGATTGTCATTCCCCAGCCAGAATTCACTCAGTTGGTTGCCAAACCCTTTCTTATACGAATTCCAATCCCGGAAAAAATCTACAGAACCATCTTGGCGTCTCTGGAATACCTGTGAGGAAATGGTTAATAAGCTGAACTAAAAAAAAGCATCTGAATACAATTTACTGTATAAGTATTTTGTACTGTGAATGATGTCAGGGATCCATTCATCTCTATATTGCTGTGTACGTTTAGACCTATAGCACTTGTATTAAAGCTGTTGATCCGAGTAGTAAGTAGAGATGTGAGAACTTTTCATGTCCTTAAGCAAACTTAGGAATTTCATTTAGATTCAGCAAAAACGTTTGCTTAAATACAAAAGTTTGCAACAGGTCAATGGCCACTGCATGTTCGATTCATTTATCTTACTTTTGCTTTCAAAATATGATCAAATGTAAAAAGAATAATGTTACAGGACTGCTTCATTAGGACTGTTAGTGCCAAAAATGCAATCAACATTTTTGCAGATTTGTCAAACTTTTTGGAAAGTTCAATCGAAACAGAGGCGAAGCGAATCGCGTCAGGTTCACACATCACACGTAGTAAGTTCCTACTGGACAGCCAACCATTGTTTTGAAGACATAACATTCAATACAAACATTGACTTCAGGAAATGAATACAAATAATGCGAACGTTGAACTGAATCTCTTCCTGGAACAACACGCCAGTGAAACATGCTCTATTGTTTCTAGAACAGGTTTAATCCTTCAGATGAATGACAAGATAAGATAAGATTGGAGCTGGAGTGCAACGAATTAAAAGTCATTAGACTAACCTTGGTATTCCGTACTTGTCATCACATAATGTTAACAATAGGATTACAAATGAATATTTGTCAAAATAATCACAACTTTGTTCCCAACCGCAATTCTGTCATCAATCGCCACAACTCTTATGATATATAGAAGATCAGTGTGTGACCTTGTGACCAGATAGACTACAGTAAATCAGTATTTCACAACATTTGTACAAAGAACCGCTATTTTTATTAATTAGTTGCCAGAGAACCCTAACAGCTTATCATTTAAGTTCATTACAGTTTCTATAAACTTGTTTGAAAATCTTAAATTGAGGAGGTGCATGCGCGGCTCCACAGGGAATGGCTGTGTGAGGATGTAAATCCCAGGACCACGGCCACAAAACAAATATCCTTCTGAATAAAACCCCAAAAAACAGCTGATAAAGGTTTAATAAAGATCTTGAATGGGACTAGGCAAGGGTGCCCACTCTCATCCCTCCTCTTTGCAATCACTATTTAGTCATTGGCCTGCAAGATTAGGCAAAACCCTGGTATGAAAGGGATTCAGATTGGTCAACAAACACAGCGTCCCTAATTTTGTGCAGACGATGTGATTCCTTAAAGAACCCTTAATCTCTCTCCCATGTCTCCAAAAAACTCTAGCAGATTTTGGCACCAACTCTGGCTATAAATTCAACACAAATCAGAAGCTCTTAATATTTCTATACTACCTGATGAACTAAAATTGCTCCACCTCAACTTCCAATATAAATGGAAGGATTCATGTCGTAAATACCTGGGTACCGACCTGACTAAAGATTATAGCACCGTGTTTACACAACTATTTGGCACTCTTCTCCACAATCAAAAAAGAACTTGCTATCTGGAACAACTACCAAATTTCATGGCTAGGTCGCATCTGTTTAATTAAAAATGAATATTTTACTGAGAATACTATATTTTACTACTGCCAACACTACCAATCTACTAAATGACATACAAAATAGATTTGTTCAATTCATTTGCAAAGATGGATAACCCAGGGTCCTGAGATCGGTGCTACTGTCCTCAAAATCAGAGGGAGGCCTCGATGTTCCTGATCTCCTCCGATATTACACAGCCACACACCTTAGACAGATCCCATCGTGTCATTTAGACAAGGACATAACATGTTGGGTGGGTATCAAAAGTACCCCCAGCGCTCCCTTGGCTCTTCTGGCACTCCTAAAATGCCAAAAAGAAGGTATTTCTAATTTAAGAAAGAATGCACCAACTATTAATTTTACCCTAAAAATATGGAGGAAGTCAAAGCTGAAGTTCAACCTTTCCTCCGGTCCCTCAAGGCTTATTCCTCTCTTCCGGACCCAGACATTCTACCAGGTCTACCGAACTCCACCTTTAAACATTGCAAAGACAAAGGGTAACCTTTATTCAAAGACTTCATAAAGACAAGGTAATGGAGTTCGAGGAATTGAGAGAAAAATTCTCTATTCCCCAAGACCGCTACCTGGAATACCTCCAGCTGAGACATTTCGCGTTTACCCTTTCCCCCCAGTCTGAAGTTCCTCAGCCAATCACCCTTTGAAGATTTGTGTATGCCAAAAAATATCTCAAAGGACTGATATCCAACCTCTATAACGAACTAGTTCCTATTGAAGGCCCCTCGCCACATAATTATATGTGGCAATGGGCAGCAGATTTCCAAACATAATCCCATTGGAAGACTGGGTTGACATGGAAAAGGGCTTCTAAAAACTCGATATGTTCAACAATAAAAGAAAACATATATAATATAATAACAAAAGAAGAAATATTTTAGCGCCAACCTATCACTATATAAAATCTCTATAGAGTAAAAATATAAATAAAAGTGAAATGGAAAATGTTATTACAAATAAAAGTAAAAAACCTATGCTAAGCACAGTGGATGTAGTAAAAAAAAATTTAAATAATGAACCAATAAAATACATAATAAAATATCAAAAAAGAAAATGTCCAGAAAAATATATGTAAAAGATATACAAATCCCAAAATGTTCCAATTGCTATCCAAAAGAGTCTCTGCAGCCCGAATGAAGGGAACACCACTTCCTTAAGATATCTACAAAAACACAGAAAAAACAGGCGCACTCATAGCGTAAAATTGTATAACAATAAATTTATGGAGTAAGGTATAAAAATGCACACTCACAAACAAAGCTGAAAAAAATGCGTTTTTGAGCACAACTCAGCCCGTTCAGACGCAGGAACCCAAGGAGGAGGACTTCGGTGTGATGTCCGCGGTGTGTCTTGCCACAATAGCCCCTCTAGGTCCTGGCAGGGACCGAAAGCCACGAGGGACGCCGCCTTCCCCTCTCTCCGGTGCTACACAGAGCATACACTGAATAGAATCTCGCGTGAACTCGATGATGTCAGCGAGGTTTCAGCCGGGCAGAGTTCACAGTGTAAACAGGAACTTGAATGTCTGAATGGCTGGTAGCAAAATGCTAGCAAAGCAGCAGGAGTGCAATCATGTAGATGAGTGCAAATAAAATATATAACCTGGACAGTAAGCTCCACAGCAATCTCTACGCGTTTCGTCTCAAGCGAGACTTCATCAGGAGAACTTACTAATCCTCTGCCTCCTATGATCTTATTGGTCATGTGTACTATATAACTGTATGTAATGCCTATGCTACTATCTCCTGATGAAGTCTCGCTTGAGACGAAACGCGTAGAGATTGCTGTGGAGCCTACTGTCCAGGTTATATATTTTATTGCACTCATCTACATTATTGCACTCCTGCTGCTTTGCTAGCATTTTGCTACCAGCCATTCAGACATTCAAGTTCCTGTTTACACTGTGAACTCTCCCCGGCTGTAACCTCGCTGACATCATCGAGTTCACGCGAGATTCTATTCAGTGTATGCTCTGTGTAGCACCGGAGAGAGGGGAAGGCGGCGTCCCTCGTGGCTTTCGGTCCCTGCCAGGACCTAGAGGGGCTATTGTGGCAAGACACACCGCGGACATCACACCGAAGTCCTCCTCCTTGGGTTCCTGCGTCTGAACGGGCTGAGTTGTACTCAAAAACGCATTTTTTTCAGCTTTGTTTGTGAGTGTGCATTTTTATCCCTTACTCCATAAATTTATTGTTATACAATTTTACGCTATGAGTGCGCCTATTTTTTCTGTGTTTTTGTAGATATATAATATAATGTTCAAATAGTATATAACTCCAGTCAGACTAAAAACCTGTTAACCTAGCTCCTCTGACCTTTGTTGGAGGGCCTGTAACAAGGTGAGATTACCATTGTATATTCTCCTGTCATTGCCCGATTATCAAACCATTCTGGTTGCGAGTCACTGATCTCATAGAATCAGTTTTAGAAATCAAGGTCCCAAGGGATCCAATAATATTGATATTAGCTAAACCAATCGAAAACCTAAACCCCCATAGCCAACCCTTCCTTTCGCACATCCTTACAGCGGCCCATTGTTAAATAACTAATTTTTAGAAGAAGCTTAGACCTCTCTCAATGACCAACTAACAAAATTAACAAAGTAATGTTAATGGATACACTAAGTGCCATTCCCAACCAAACCATCCCCAAATTCCATAGGATTTGGGATCCGTGGATGAACTCATAATAATAAACTCGAGTCCAAAGGTTAAACCCAGGAGAAGCGTTGTCCTGACACCAGAAGGAAATGCCCCCTCCACCTACTGTAGGTCTAGAGTTTGGACTCCCACTGCGTAAAAATGGGTTACATGAATGAAAGTCCCCTAAATCGAATGTTGATAGGCATACTGTAGATGTATGCAATTTATGTACTGCATTTTATCTCTCCCTTCCTCTTTATTCTGTACCCCCCCTTCAATAAAACAATAAAAAAAAAAGTTTTAAAAAAATATAAGAAAACTAAAACTGTGTGCACAAGTTCCAACCCAACATGGAATGATAATATATATATATATATGAATGAGATATGATTGTCCATGATTTTCACCTTTCTTAGCTTTGCCAATGGAACCGGATCTGGGATTTGAACCAAAATGTACTAAGCCGTCTTCTACAATGAGACGCCATTGACTGGAATTGAATTGAATGGGCTGTAAGGTGCCTTCCAGCCCCAGAAGGTGTCTTATGGCAGAAGACTGTTTAGTAAATATGGCCTTAAATGAGGACCCATCCCAGTTGTAGCACTGGATAGGGTGAAAAAAAGATGCTGCATTAGTTGAATCCCAGAACGTCCCCACACTTACGATCCAGCCCCCTCCGTCAGTCTCCATGTCACACATTACTGTCAGAGTCCGGCTGTAATCGGGAGAGATGTTATACCAGCCATTCAGAGTAGACCCTTGCTGCAAAAGCTCTTGGCAGTTCGTGGCCCCTGAAAGATACAGCGAAGTGTTAAAAATTGCAATAAAGTTGCCCTCCCCTTGTGGGATTTACTATATTCACTTAACAGGTTAATTGACCATAAAGGGGATAACTGTATGGGTAACTACAGCGTAACTATTTCTCATCACCTGTAGGGAGTTACTGGGCAGAAAACTATAGCCACACCTCCTTTCTGGAAGGTCTTTAACCTGTCACCTGGGGTAAGGGATTATGTATAATTAGCGCCACTCCCACTGTAGGCATGGTGATCTGTGATCTCATCATACAGTACTGTATACAGTATGTGGAGCTGTAATGAGCTTCTGACCCCAGGTTCCTGGAGGTTAAGAGAAAAGGAGCCTTAGTGTACATAGCTAAGATGAAAGTTCCTGCATGTATATGATAGACCAGTCCCTGTTTGTTATGTTTTATATCGGGAAAGTGCCCTTCATGATAAGCTCCCAAGGTACAGCCAAGGTCAAGCAGCATGTTTACAGAAGAGGAGGAAGGCATGCCACAGAGGTGCCAATGAGAGGTGCCCCGGGGACCACAGGATCAGCCCTACAAGCAGATCCATACCTGCCTCACATATTAATCTGTCTAGAAGTGGCAGTAAAGAAACAGGAATGGTTTGAAGAGCCCCATAAAGTATTGTCAGCTAGGACCTATGAAGGGAGCCATAGAGACAGGGCATAATGGATGTTATGCAGAATGGGGATGGTTTACTATGGTAAGTCAGTAAAGTGCCCACACCTTCTCAGAGTGTAAAGACTGGGTGTTTGTAATCTTAATAAAGATGCATCCTCAGGCGGCACAAATGAAACAGACAACAACTTTGGTAATGTGTAATGTACCTGAAGGAGAAGAGCCCAAGCATCCAGGGGCCACAAGTAAAGAGTGTTGTACTATAAATGTTCCTTGGCACCCAATCATTTCCATCATTGCTACTAACACCTAGCTGCACGAAACCTGCACCCTGAACAAGGTAATGCACCCTGAATAGCCATAATAGTAACATTGAAATCAAACCCCTAGCAGCCGGGCAGGTAGGGTTACATATACACTAGACTAGAAGAGTCTCAAAGATCTCTAAGAGTAAAAAGGTTTATTCGCTCAAAATCAATGTTTCGATCTCGTCCTGAACCTTCGTCAAGAAAGGACGGAAATGTTGATTTTGAGCAAATTAACCTTTTTTAATCACTTTTTAAGATCTTTCGGTGTCTGTGATATTCTTCTAATAACTAAACTTTAATCAACACTTGTGCACAAGGGTAAGATCACTGAAGGTAAGCAGGAGTGCCGTATCATCCATGAGATATATATAAATATGTTTGTATATTTATTTTTTTCAGTCTTTTTACAAATTATAACAATTTTGGTGACCTCGCCAAAATCCCTGCTAAAGACTCAGCCAGCTTTGTGCCACAGTTTGTGCATCTTCGGGGACTCTGAGCACAACGTACCTCCCGTTTTGCCAGGCTCT
The DNA here is from genome assembly GCF_040206685.1 of Ascaphus truei. Taxonomy (NCBI): domain Eukaryota; kingdom Metazoa; phylum Chordata; class Amphibia; order Anura; family Ascaphidae; genus Ascaphus; species Ascaphus truei. The sequence continues at coordinate 14,274,934 of NC_134503.1, forward strand.
CCTTGACTGCCTAATCAAAACAGAAGAAACAACAGGATCAGAATACTATTCAAACACAACAACAAAAATATTGTAACTCTATGGCACTTGCCAGACATATTTTAACATTTAGAACAAGTACTCAGATAAAAACATATATAAACACATACACACACACCACTGCACCAGGCTTATTAAGGGGACCATTTCAATTGCTTTCAATTTAATTTCTTTTCCTTGATAAATACGGTGTTGCTCGAGTCTTGTAACTGTGGGACTTTAGTAAATAAACCCCGCAGAGAATAAATCAGATAACACATGGTTAGCAGCTGCACAGTCTCATGCTAAAGTGCAAATGTTCTGGCAAGTTACCACTAAACAGAATTCTACAATCATTCAACACTTGCAAAGTGACTGAAATGATTTCTTTGTCATTGAGCTAGAAACTCAAATGTAACGGAGAGAAGGAAAATGGAAGCAGAATAATGTTTTACATGGATGAATTTTCACAGAAGATAAACGGTCCTCAGGATACAAAGTACACTATTTAGCAATGGAGATTCAATCTTTGAACCAGTTCTTGGGGGCAAGTGGCACTGTTCTTATACACTAACAAGTAGCTCTTATGGCCAAATGTTAGTGTGTAAAGCTCAACAAATATCTCTCTGCCGCACCCAATTATAGGATGTCAGGTTTCTGCATTACAATGCGGAAGGAAAAAAATTATGTTTTTCCAAAAGTCTGTCACTTATATTTACTAAGTAGTACAAAGCCATAATACCCCTTACATTCAAGTGAATATGCTGCAATTGTACAGGTACAGTATACCCTGGTTTAAGGAAACTCACTTTAAGTACACTCGAGAGAAAGGACCTATTTTCAATAGCCCCATACCCGTGTCCGTTCACGAGTACTGACACATATTCTGCCCTACAGACCGCCGTAGTAGTGACGCGCTGATTCCCCTCGCCCAATAGGCAAACGGAAGCTTGCACATGTGCCTGTCAGCACGTCCTGAACAGCAATACCGGCTCCCTACCTGTACCGAAGCTGTGCGCAAGCAGGGGGACTATAGAGCCTGTTAAAAATGCGTTAGTTACATCAGTTATGCACGTACAGTATATGACGATTGCAGTACAGTACATGCATCGATAAGTGGTAAAAAGGTAGTGCTTCATTTTAAGTACATTTAGCTTTACATATGTAGCCATGTGTAAAATTGGTGTACATATCTCTTTCTCATGCTGGCAGTAAACCTGGTAAGTATACAGGATTGCCAGCAACAATCATGGAGGTTTGCCCTCAAACCCTGGTGAGGTGTCATATGTCCCAAAGGAAATGACAACATGCTGTGTGTCCACCCTTAGTGACCCAGAGTGTGTCTGTGTTTCTGGAGGTGATATAAGACACAGCACTGCCTAAAGTTAGGAGTTGAGTTTCCTGTTGTTGTGCTGCCTCTGTTCAGTGAGAGGCACGTGGAGGTCTGCAACAGTGTTGCAGTGGCTGATGCAAGAGCTGTGAGTCTGTGCAGCTCTGAGCAGAGAGACAGAGAAGCTGGTGAATCTCCTTGAGAGGAGAGGTGGAGAGCAACTCTATTAGAGGAGAAGGAACCTTCCTAATGGAGTGCAGCAGAGAGATGAGCGGCTGAGCTGATAGCTGTGAGGGGCAGCTTGCCCATACCACCATGTTGCCCTGTTCAAAGACAACCCCACTGTGTGAGTGTGAAGTTACTCTCCAGTGGAAGGCACCACCAAGAAGGAGTTCCTCATCAGAACCATCTTCCTGCGGACGCAGAGATCCTGATGAGGTGGAGGTGCTGCACTGGATATAGGTAGGACTCACACACACTACCTCAGCTGCCTGTCTGGGTTGACAATCCCCAAACACCATCATGCGGGAGACTCAGGAGTCCTGTTGCCAACAGGTGCACCACCAGACACTACCATGTAATGGGGACTGGTTAGACCACAGGGGCCAATGTGAGATTGGGTGGGTCAGGCCATACAGAATACCCGTTACATTTGGAGGCGCTGCTGAGATACCTGTCAACAGGACAGGCTTTTGCTAGGCACACTGGGAAACAGGAGAGTGTATGCTGCCACTTTGTGCTGTGTTGGGACGGGACCCAGGGGTAGTCAGGGGAGTTGATGGAGTTGTCAGACCGCAGGGACGACCTGGGAACCTGAGAGGAGTTGGGAGTCTGGAGCTGGGCTATAGCTATTCTAGTCACCTGGAAGTAGTGCTAGTGGTAGGATGCCTAAAGGGATATATTCAGAGGAATGTGGTGTATGTGGTGCTCAAAATTGAGCAGGTAGCATCCTTAAACATATTGTTAATGAAATCCTTAATTAGGAGGTCCGGCGATAAAGTACCTCTGTACGAAACGCGTAGGTGCGTTCTATTTGTCCCCTTTTTCCCTGTATGTGTTAGTTGGCCTGGTTTTGTTTTCCCTGCTTCACATTGCAGGGAGTCTGGAAGCTGTGCTCTATCTACAACAACTACCCTCTTGCCTAAAGGGATAGCCTGTTAACGTGGTCAGGAATCCTGGAGAGGGTCTGCGCTAGGCTGCCCAACAGTAGGTAGACACCCCAGTACTGCATGGAGAAGCCAGAGTACTGTAGCCCATTCCAGACCACTTACCGAAGGGAGCACAGACTGATGATGAGGAAGGAGATACAGCAGACACAGAAAGAGTGAGCCTAGCCATAGGTAGTGCATACACGAGTCAGATCTACATTAGGTATACAAGGTGGTGCACAAGGCATGTTTATTGTATCGGTGTGGCAGCTGCCCCGCAGAGAGGAGCTCCATGTACAATCAGAACGAACACAGTAATCCAATGGCGACCGTAAGAAAGGAGGAACCGCGCGGTGGGGAAGGTCCAAAATGGCGGACGGAGGCCGAGGGAGAGAGCGCACATGGTGTGTGTGCGGGTGAAGAGCAAGCTACAGAAACGACTTTTGTGAGCCTGCTGTGGAGTGGCGCGAAAGCTGTAGCCGCGCCTTTCTTGTCCTGCCTAAATTCCCGGGGTGCAACCCTGGAGGACAGCTGTGAGGACATTGCGATCACGTGTGAGAATGCTGAGGGAGTATCTGATTGCCAGGTGGTGATTACTACTCAAGTTACAACTGCTGCTAATATGGATTGCAGAGCGATCCAAAATGGCGGTTCCCGCTTCCCTGGGAGACCGCGTGGGTCGAGTGTTGAAAATGCTGCAAATGCTAAAATTGCAGAAAGTTGGCCAGGATTGGCGCCAAAAGGAAAACCCCACCCTACTGGGAGGTATGGCGCGAAAGCTGTGGCCGCGCCCTCATGGACTGTGACAGGCTCAGAGCCAATTATGGGCCATAACGTGAATCTGTGGGACCCTCCCCTAATATTCACCAGGAGGGAGGGGTCTCTATCTCTGCCAAGCAAGACCCGATTTGTCTGAGGGAGGAGCTGGTGAACAGGAGAGACCACTGTGCAAAGTGTCTCCCGTAACCAGCACTACAAAGAGCGAGATGGACATTGGGGTATATCCCTATTCATTGCCAGGAGGCTTCCTGGTAGTCTAGTTCTGGTGAAGAGACCAGTGATGGGGAGGAAAATTGGGATTCTGATAGTTCCATAGAAAATTGGGATCGTGAAACATCAGATGAGAATTGGTATAATGAGACAGCAGAAAAGATAGCTTACATCTCCAGGAGATGCCTGAAGGAAGTGTATGGGCATGATCCTCTCAGTCCACTAGCATCCAGGCCAGAGTTATGGGCTGATTGTGGGTGTCCAGTATGTCACCCAGAGTGTTACAGCATTGCTGCTCTAAACCCAGTGGACCATGCTGTGCGTAGGCCACCTTAAGAGGGTATGGTAGTACCAGTAATGGATACTCCATCAGTGAGTAATCCTGGTTGTTACACATCTACGTTAGGATGTATCTGTTATTATGTTTATGATGAAAAGATATGTACTGTAATGTGTATTGTTGTGTTTTGCAGTGCTACCTGAAGGAAGGTTCCGCAAATTTAGATCCCAGCCGGGCCGTTGGGTTCCACCAGGGGGAGAATGTAGCCATGTATAAAATTGGTGTACATATCTCTTTCTCATGCTGGCAGTAAACCTGGTAAGTATACAGGATTGCCAGCAACAATCATGGAGGTTTGCCCCCAAACCCTGGTGAGGTGTCATATGTCCCAAAGGAAGTGACAACATGCTGTGTGTCCACCCTTAGTGACCCAGAGTGTGTCTGTGTTTCTGGAGGTGATATAAGACACAGCACTGCCTAAAGTTAGGAGTTGAGTTTCCTGTTGTTGTGCTGCTTCTGTTCAGTGAGAGGCACGTGGAGGTCTGCAACAGTGTTGCAGTGGCTGATGCAAGAGTTGTGAGTCTATGCAGCTCTGAGCAGAGAGACAGAGAAGCTGGTGAATCTCCTTGAGAGGAGAGGTGGAGAGCAACTCTATTAGAGGAGAAGGAACCTTCCTAATGGAGTGCATCAGAGAGATGAGCGGCTGAGCTGCTAGCTGTGAGGGGCAGCTTGCCCATACCACCATGCCAATAAAGATGCCCTGTTCAAGACAACCCCACTGTGTGAGTGTGAAGTTACTCTCCAGTGGAAGGCACCACCAAGAAGGAGTTCCTCATCAGAACCATATTCCTGCGGACGCAGAGATCCTGATGAGGTGGAGGCGCTGCACTGGATATAGGTAGGACTCGCACACACTACCTCAGCTGCCTGTCTGGGTTGACAATCCCCAAACACCATCATGCGGGAGACTAAAGGAGTCCTGTTGCCAACAGGTGCACCACCAGACACTACCATGTAATGGGGACTGGTTAGACCACAGGGGCCAATGTGAGATTGGGTGGGTCAGGCCATACAGAATACCCGTTACACATACATGCTCTGAACCCAATGAGTACGTTAACGTGGGGTATGTCTGTAAGGTGTTTTATGGCCTTTCTTATTGACTATGGCCCTACAAGTTGCTTACCTTTAATCCCTTGGGATCCAGTTGCACCTTTGTCTCCTGTAAAAAAAAAAAAACAAAGCATTCAAGCCGGTTTTGATTTAAAGACCCCCTTCTTATCGCTGATATAAAAGTAGTAAGATAACATTTGGGATCAGTGTTACTAATCTAATTCATAGCACCCCAAATAGTTATATGAATGAGTGGTTGGTTGCACTGTCTTAGTCCTGTTTAGTGAATCAGGGCATTTTTAACTCTTATTTCACAACCTTTAATACAGTTTGCACATTAAGGGCCATATTTATCAAGCAGTCTCTTCTTCGCCATAAAGCACTGTACAGCCCATCCAAGTGCATGCACTGTAATGTGTCTTCCAGCGCTATAAGGTGCCTCGTGGCAGAAGACTGCTTAGTAAACATGGACCTAAATTCCTTGAACATAATTTATATATCGGTTACACAATTCCAGTGTTCTGGGAGACCTGAATTTAAACGGTCCTAGCAAAAGAGGGTCTTACAGGCACCAAAAGCAAGACGTGTTTGTTGTAGCGATCAGTGCATGTGAATGACATCAATAATCTTACTGTAATTCATTTAAGACCATATTTACTAAGCGGTGCTATTCCAAAAGACATTATTCAGCGCCAGAAATCTCCTTATAGCCAATTCACTGCTTTGTATACAGTACAAGTCTTAACCTTTAAGAGAGTTGTATTTCATTTTCAATCCAAAACTGTACAAGATGCAGTATTAGACCAAGACCAAACAATAATGGTAACCAAACTATTCTTACATAGTATGACCTTAGCCTACAGGTATGAAGGTATATGCTACTGTATAATACCAACAAATAACTTTCTGAGATGCGATTGAAACAGTGACTGGAATAAAAGTAATTATTTAGTATTGTATCCGGAGTGTCAGCAAGTGCACTGAGAGACGATAATACCCCACTGGGAATCCCATGCTCTATTTATGTGAGGGCCTTTACCAGGCACTAGTAATTTGGGATTTATAGAGTATGCTGATGTCATATGGATACAGCTTTCAATTGTGATGAATGGCAGGACAAAAATATCGAGTACCAAAAACCCCGAGCATAAAAAGCGTGAGCAACCCAAAAATTGTCCTTGATTATCTTTGATATCAACACATGACCTGCTAATAAATCATTTTGTTGTTACCTTTTTCTCCTTGAGGACCCATCTTTCCAGTAATTCCTGCAGATCCTTTCTCTCCTGAAAGCCACAGAAAAAGATAATGGTGAATCGGCAGCACAATGCGGCTTTCTTGGCAAGACCAAAAAATGACCTCCCGGGTGTACAGTGCACATCAAAATTGACCCCTACTCATCATAGTTGGACTCTGCTTTGCAATGCTGCGGAAGATAAGAATTCCATTCCAATGAAGGGGATTCAAATCTTCTCTGGAACAAAAGAGCAGCTTTACAACAGATTTGGGTCAAATCAGCCAGACGAGGACCCTTAAACATGTCACCGTGGTCCTAGGTGGGACTGCTCTCTTAAAGGACATTACACGCAGCTCACTTTTTCAATTAGGTCAACTTGCTGGAATCTGTGTCTTAAATCTTTATACTTTCTCTCATGTGACCTTAGTCTGTACTCTTGAAATATTCATCGCAACCATTTAAAACATGAAAAGAAGGGACACAATGGTTGATCAATGAATTCTTGGTAGGTTTCATACCCTCTCCAGTTATCACCCTTTCCACACAAAGAACAATAAACCAATGTGATACCTGACAGAAGCGATAACACGGATGATGAAGCAGACCTGGTTTATCAGTGAAGGTCTCAGCATGCTGGTAAATTGTTAAACAAATTATACTTCTATCCAGAAACATGCAAAACGAGTGCATTATCCAAGTAATAATTAAACATGATTAACACAAACGTACCTTTGGGTCCCATTTCTCCCCTGGGACCAGGGACTCCAGGACACCCCTGGATAATGGCCAGTTTCTCTGTGCCACCCAAACCAACCAGTTTCACCTCTACAGAGAGAAAGAGAGATTGATTTTGGAACAACGAACAATCTTCTGGAATATGGAGATGGGCAAACGTTTTCTGGTTTGGTTTACACATTTTCTGCACAAATGTTTGACAAAGTCACTATTTCACAACATTTAGTTTTTTTTATATTTATAATGTATATTATATATAGATATACACACATATATATGTTATAGAATGACTTATTTTATTGATTTGATGATTCTTCATTTTTGTTCTCATTTATTATTATAGTATTTTTTATTTTGTCATTCTATTCTCTTTTTTGGATTACATCTATATTTTTTATTTATCATATCTAAATCATATTTTTTCATTATTACACTTTTTTTGTGTCTACTACTTTCACCGCTTTTTCCTTGGTTCTCCGCTATACTTGAAGGTCCACCTATACTTTTTCATGAAAAAAAATGATAGGATAGATTAGATAGAGAGAATGCTCCAAAGATGTGTGTATATAAAGATATTCTATTTGGGTTTGTTCAAGAATTTATATATACTTAAACTATACAATGTAATGTTGTATTCTATACATATAGAATAAAGAAAGTGACACTATCAGCCACTAAACAGTTAAAAAATAGAGTATGGGTCCTCCAAAAAGCCCCTCCATAGTGATCAGAATGATAAAAATTGATATATACAAAATGACACACAGGGTATTTATTAACTCGTGTGAAGAAAATGCTCTCCAGATGTGGAGTCCAGAGGTGGAGTACAGGTGCTGTTGTACCAAAATTGGGTAAATATCCTGCCAAGGTGGATGTTACATTGGCACACAGGAAAGCCCTGCTCCAAGGGTTAATTGAAACACAGATTTAGACCTTCAATGAAGTGGGGATTCAAAGTGCTTGTTGGAATCTCTGCCCTGGTGTTTTTGGAAACTGAATGGAGTGATTAACACCCAAACCTCAGTGGTGCCAATAGTCAGGCTGATGGGGGTTCAATCTCCTCAAGGGAGATAATATATAACCATGTAATGAAAAATCCCCACAGATGAAGGGGATTGAGTGGAGGGTATGGTGCAGAAAGATACTAGTAGTAGTAATATCACACACAAACACACACACAGCTAGGTGAGTACAACTCTACTGTATAAAATAACCTGTGATATGTTGTATCTGCTCCAAAGAGTTTACTAAACAATAAATAAATACTTAAGCTGTATAATATTAGTTATTGTGAAATAGATTTCTTTTTATAGCTGGCAGTGGAAACCTGCATCTGGCAGCAGGAACCAACTCATTATGCTACATTTTCTTAATCTCTATTAATACAGTACTCTCAGAAGAATCAAATAAACAGCTTACAGTGACATTGAGTTTGAAACACTCACCAGCCCTTATCACTTACCTGGACAGGTGTTTTCTGCTGTGCACAGTATGGGCATTATCCAGAACACCAACAGTGTTATCAGGGAGGGCGAGCCCATGGCAGCTGCGAATGGTACCAAGCTTTGATTCCTCACTTCATCGGTGCACCATCTTTATAGGGTTAGCAGCGTGCATTCCAGGAATATCCCCACCCTCTAAATCTTAATCAAACACACAGGGTAGGGATTTATTGCTCAACCAAAAACTATGTAAATGAAGGATCATTAGTTGCAGTACATCGTGTTCCAATATACATATCTGAAGTGTTTTTTTCCCATTGGCAAGAGGAGAGCGCTTTGGGCAATTGAATGAATGCCAGCACATTTATCAATGAAAATAGCTATTTCTAATTTAGTATTTTGACCTCCAGGACAGAACCTTTGATAAGAGAACCTGTGACCCTCAGAAAGTTGGGAGAGAAGCACGGAGTAAATACTCACCAAAGTCACTCACCCAGGTGCAAACTGGTCTCCTAAAGGTACATCCAAAATATTGTACATCGAATCCTAACTCCTTTTATTGCTAGAGGGGCCCAAAAAAAGCATTGTAAGTCATTGTTCAAAGTTAGTTTAATAGCATGTACACATGGTAAGCTGAGTGAGCAGGGAGGGGTTTTACTTCTTTTTGAACCTCTGTTTTGTGAGCAGAAACAGTGCAGCCTCCAAAGGTTTTTATACTTTTTGTAAATTATTTTATTTAGTAAATACTGCACTATGGAGGTTGCGTGGTTTATCTTTTTGTTTTGTTTTCTACCGCAAATAGTAGGCTGATGTGTACTTTCAGGATCCATATCTAAAAAGATAAACTATCTAAATGTCAAAATATGCCAAGGATGATGATTACATCTTAATAAGTAATGGTTTTCTGACTCTCACCTCCATAACACTCCTGGTTCATGTATGGGAGGATAGCATGACTGCTGACAATGTCGACAGCTAGTCAATCAATAATGACTATGTTGCTATGTCAAACAACATTATAGTTAATCATTGGGTCAGGATGCATTTGCCTGACCATTTAGGAGGATGATATATAATGGAAAACGGCTGTTTAAGTAATAATAGCATGTTCTTGTATAGCGCTGCTAATTGTACGCAGCGCTTTACAGAGACATTATGCAGGCACAGGTCCCTGCCCTGTGGAGCTTACAATCTATGTTTTTGGTGCCTGAGGCACAGGGAGATAAAGTGACTTGCCCAAGGTCACAAGGAGCAATCTCAGTGTCAGTCAGTGTCTTTACTCACTGAGCCACTCCTTCCCCTAAGTGGGTTCTTCCAGGCATAAGTGCAGTAGGGTCATGCTTTGGGAAACCCACTCAATCAGGAAATGGGAGAATGATTTTCTGGGGTGGAGATCCCTCCGTTTTGTTTAAGAACTTCAGCATTTTTCATCAATCAGAACCAGGGTGCCCCCCAGACCTGGCCGTGCTATTCCTAGCTCCACAAACCTCCTGGTTCACAAGATATCTACCTTTTTTATTTGCTGGTAAATTTAAATTAAACTTAAAAGATGACTAACGGGATAACCCTATCGGAAGCTGCCATGTCCTGCTCTGATGACATGAGTGAGTACGTGACAGTGATATTATAGGCGCAGTATACCCCAAAAGTGAATAATAATAAAAGTGGAAATAATAATAACAATATATCTATAAGTGATGAAGTGATTAAATAAATGTGATATGATCTGAAATCTCAGCTCAAACCCTCCGGGTGGGACCTGTCTTCACGGGTTCTAGAACCCAAGAATGATTCTTACGAAATCCAGGGGGTGCATATGGGAGAGAGAAAAAAAAGAGCGACACAGAAAATATAAGTGCAGACATAGGAGGAATTTTGGCCACACAGAGGATCCGTACTCCAAACCGCCAGCAGCGTGACGTCAGCGACGCGCCCGAACAACCTGTGATTGCACAGATACGCCGAGACGGAGGACACAGATATTCCATACAGAGAACTCCCCCTGCTGATTACAAACACCGGCATAGGACACGAGAGACGGGGGATTCCCAGCAGCTGATGGTGGTGATGGTGGTGATCCCACACGTTGCGAGAGGTGGTGAGAGACCCTGCGATCTGTTCTGTGGTTCACTTGTAAAGTGATACATGCCTGTTTTTATTGGCACTATTGTAAGTGCGTTTTTTATACTTTACCATAAAGAAATTCTTTATATTTAATTGATCTGTGCTATGTAGTGTTTCTTATCTTTTTTGCATTGGTTGGAGCATATACCCATCTCTGTGACATTGGAGGGGACGCACTTATCATACATCCATGGGATATTATCCCTCAACGCTTTGTGAAATCTTCTATCCTGTGAGTAGGCTGGGCCTAGAGCCTAGAGTACTATCTCTTTACTCCCATTGTGTTCCTACACCTGCACTTATATTTTCTGTGTCGCTGTTTTTTTCCTCTCTCCCATATGCTCCCCCCTCACTGCTCTGATGACATTGCATCTTTCCATTGGGCCGTGGGTGTGAAGCTTGGTTGGCAGCCATATTGATTTCCCGAAAGGGATCAGAAACACAGAAAGTGAAGATAGAAGAGTGGGCACCCGATTTAATTCAATCTCTTATTTTGCCATATAGAAAAGCTGACTTTTTGAATGCAAAAGCTTCTTTCAAGTTGATGGCTACTAGGCAGAAGATATAAATGACTATTTATAGATTATACTTACTCCCCTAAGCCCAAGGTTGTGCTTCCCCAATGGCCTATATGCACCAACAGCGTCTCTGTGAAATAATGTCAGACGCCCATGTGTGTTCATGGACGCAATCTGGGAGAGGGCGAATCCAGTCCCTTGGTATGGTGTGATGTGAGTCCGTCCCTGAACGGAGCCGTGCATACATTTCAACCCCTTAGACACCGCATACAAGCAACCGTGGATTTCCCATTAAGCCCAAGCCTAGGGCAGCAACATTTTGGGGTGGCAGAATTTGGGGCCGGCATTCGCAATCGGCGCTTGACACCCACTCGTGCGCATCCACGATCGGTTCTTGCCGGCCACGCATGTGTGGCTATCAAGCGCAGATTGCGCATGCATGGCCGACAATGTGATGTCACACGGTGTCGCGTTGCCATGGCAATGGAACGGTGTGACGCTGGAGGATGAGGGAAGCACCAGGTAAATGCCTAAGGGTGGAATTTTTTTTCAATCCGACACTGCATACAAGTCACGCATCCCTTGCTATTGACTATATCATTATTTTGCCATGTAGTGTAAGAAATTGAAAAAGACATAGTATAACATTGGTAATGTACGAACCTGCTAAAAGGGTTTGCCTTGCCTTGGTGGCAGACATAACATATCTTGGCCAAAAGATTGAATTAAATTACCCTTACTTAATAGAAGAAAATATATAAATGAACTAAATAGTTTGTGATATTGGATGTGCTTTTGTTTACTGTTGTATATTTGAGGTCACTTTTAAATAGAACTCTAGTTGGTATTACAGTATAAGTATGTAAAGTTATTATTATTAATATAAAACTGTGGATTTGGCTTTTAAGCTCATTGTTAAGTAGTTAAGCAACAGAATTGAACACTTACTCCATCTGTTTCAACATAAGGAGATTGTGACAGTGTAGCACAGTTTTGCAACAACACTTATTGTGCAACACAGTGCATTGAACAACCTGCTGTTAGTTTACCACATCACTAGTTAGGCCGAGCATATGGTTGTGGCGCAGGCGAGCGCCACCACACGCACTCCTGCAGCCCCAGCGATGTGTGCACTAGCTGCAGGAGATTGGGGAGGGGATCAGGGCGTGGCGGGGGCCCTGGCGAACGCGTCACCAAGCTGGTTCGCCCTCATTGGCTGAACCAGCTCACGTGACGTTGACATCACCTGACTGCAGCAAGAAATCTGAATTTGAGTTGTGGCGGCAAAATGTAGCAGCGTCGACGAGCGCAGCGCCGGGGGGAATTGAGGAACTACCATAGGCAATTAGGTAAGCGCCCCGGAAGTGCGTGTGCACGTAGCGACGCCGCAACCATGAGCTCAGCCTTAGGCCGCGCTTATAGTGCCGGTGACGGCGACGTAACAGATTATGTCACCCATCGCTGTCGCCATTGCAAAAGTTAAATTTCAATTTTAGTTGACATCACTGGCTACAAGGTCAGCGACAATATAAATGGGTAAGGTAGAGGGACGGAGAAGCTCTCCGATTGGCTACATTGAGAGACCGTCGCTGAAAAAAAACAAATATCAGTGACTACCAGATTTGTGGTAGCACTGTCACTCCGTCGCTTTGTCGCCGTCACATGCACTATAAGAGCCGATGACGGCAACAATGCATTTGTTTTGACGCGACGGTTGCGTCGCCGACACTATAAGCACGGCCTTAAACACAAAATACACATCATTCTGTTTTAAATTATATTGTATCCATCATGACGCAATGTGTAACAATCCACTTTAAACAACAATCTGTGTCATATGTATGAAGGTTTTACTTCTTGCACTAACCTTGTGATACATAACAAATGGAAAACATGATCTTAGTACATGAAATATTAGGATTTAACTGAAACGACCGCTGCCCTTTTAAAAGGTCCTTGAAGTCCGCTTTACTGCAGTGACGGTCACAGGGCCATATGGCCCTCTAAATACCGTGTTTTTGTGGAATTTTGGTGATATTTGTGGACCTGTGGTACCTATGGAAACTTCTCTGCGGAGGCCAGAGCAAAGAAATCCTATCAAAAAAATCAGAGAGAAAAAAATATTGCGTAAGATTTCACAAACTCAACTCTGAGAGACTCGTACAGCTCTAGTGATGGCGTGGGGTTAGGCTGGAAACCCTGAGCCTGTGGACAGATTGAAACAGCCATAAATCCCATCTCTGATAAGGCAGAGAGGCGAGGGAGGATTATTGAGGAGACATGGTTCTTATCTGTATTTAGGATGTACCATTGGTATGAGAGAAAATTCCACATGTAGAACAGGAGCTGTTGGAATGTTGAAGCTGAGCAGGTTTAGGAGGATGGTATAAGCTCATTCATCATTTGAACACAAGACACATGGAAGAGCACCCTCTTGTGCTGCAGAGGGGATATAATGTACAAGACTAGTCGGATGTCACATCGCTATTAGGGAACTTATGATCTCAGGCGTACGCAAACTGGGGGGCGCGCAATTTTCTGGGAGGGGTGCGGCGGCTACAGAGGTCCCACATATGCCTAAAATGGAGCTCCTCCTATTTCCCCCCAAATCTGTCCAAATATCCCCATGTGGTACCATCTATCATGTCGCCAAAGCATGTTGCCAAGGAGTGACTCCGCCATTTCCTTCTCCATTCCCATTCACGGCATGGCTAAAATCTATCACTTCCTCCTCCATAATATTTTATCCATGGTGGCTATTCATTCCCTTTTGTAATTCATGTTTCCTAGGTAGTTGGCTTATCTGTGGCATGCACATAGGCACAGTGTGTATCATTGTCAGAGGGATTTATTTCCCTAACCGGAGTCACTTCACTCCTATTGGTTCCTCCATAATATTGCCAAGATACGCCCTTTCCTCTGTCAATACAATGCTAACACTTCACATTTTTTGTAATTAGCAAATGGAACAACTGAAAAAAATACTGTGCTTAGAACTGGAGACGGGTGAAACGGTCAAAATCCGTTTCACGGAATTTCCCGAGCTTTCCATCCAAAATCCGTTCCGCCATTTAAAATCCGTCGGCAGATTGCCCCCAGTTTCAATCCATGCGGATTCATCAAGAGCCGCCATTGGATATGACCCGCTGGTGGATTGTTCTAATCCAATACACGGATTCCCCAATACGCTGGAGGATGTTAAGAATCCAATCTTCGTGCGAACGCTTAAACTATGGATTGGGTTCTTAAAATCCACCAGGGGGTGGCAGGATCCACGGATTGGGTTATCAATGACAAAAAAAATTCAAACGGAAAAGGCAAATCGCCGTTTTTGAGATTGATCAACGGACCTAAGGAACCGACCGATCGAGGTAGATCCAAACCTGCCAAAAAAAGTCCTTCTTTACTAAGCACAAAGCTTAACGGTTCTTTGTGTTGATACACTGAGGTTTACAGCCTGATACCTGCCCTATGACCTACCTCTGACACCTAACATTCTGATACGGATAATAGATGGAGAATCTTTTACCACTGACCTTGAAGATGTAGAGTTTATTTCCACTCTTATTTATCGCCTTTAGGTGCTCTTTATACGTTTGCTTCCCTTTGTGTTCCCCATTCAATGTATTGTAAGGAGACAAGGATACGATTAGAGCTAAAAGGTTCTAAGGTTTTGTACACTAGGATTTCATGTACCAATAACTCTGATGTTGGTCAATGAAAATATATCACAACTTGACAAATACACACTTCTCCAACGTTAACATGGCTACTAGAACTTAGCATACACACCAAGGGGTTTTTACACTGCCCTCTCCTCCATAAATGCACATACTTAATAATATGTTCTGTATCTAGAGAAAATAACTCATAGCAACATTTCCTTTTCAGAGGAAGAATATTGATCCCTCTCTCCCCTCATTCCCTGGAATTGGATGGTGAAGGAAGCTTCCCTAGTCCATGATGTTATTTCATGCTGAGTTCACTCCTGCTACATAGCACTACAGTATATGGCAATGCATTGCCGAAACCCATAGGGTTAAGAGAGCTGCCAGCAAATGGACCGTTTCTGATGGTGTAATATAGATTGCTAAACACCAGAACATTTGTCAAGTAAGTTAGGACATAAATATTGTGAAACAAAACTAAGAGACTGAAGATTTTAGGAAGCATGACAGATATAATTTAAAAAAGCCACAGGTTCCAGTAAAGTGTCTACAAGTGACACTTGGACCAGCCATGGGAGGACATGCTCAGAATTTCCTGCGTCTGCTCCTTTGGATGACTGCAATACTCTGCTATGCCGAGGACACCTGCCCAGGTGCGTATGACACAGACCTGCATCCTAGTGACTCGCAATACATACCAGCAGAGATAGGCATAACCAGGTGTGTAATATCAGAACACACCAGAATCTCACAGTCCAAAGACAAAACCCAAACTTATTTTTTTTAGAACCAAAACCAGGACACTCGGTCATGTGCCCCTCTTCAGGTGTTTCCCACCATACAGTAACTTCTTCAATTATTTTATGTATTTGAGTTATATTATTTTACTTTCCGGATTGATTTTATGACTTGATACTTATTTTAAGCATTTGTAATGCTTTATTTTGCTATTTTAGCATTTTCCTGCCCATTTTGATTAGCCCCCCCTCCCCCCCCCCCAAAAGTGTAAAAGAAATCAGGCAAAGCGACTACCGACTTGTTCCTCAAATTCTATTGTTGCTATAGATACATTTGTGACACAGTCCAATAACAGCTGTATCAACTGTTAAACAGTTTAATAACCCTCCACGAGTGGTCTGAGTGTTCGATAACTGAAGATCCCGGACATTGGGGGAAAAAAAAAAGTATAAAAATAAATCAGGAAAAAACATTTGAAAACCAACTGCAATCGATTACTTCATAAAGAACATTCTCAGCACATTCTCTAATCTAATTATTTCTGATTCAGTGGAAGATGAGAGAGAATTAATGGGAGATTCTGAATTCATGGCCGTGGACCAGAATCTCTATGCTGCCTGGTCACATGTAGGTGTAAGGGACAAAGTGAATGGGCCATATATTTCTCATTGTGTTTCAGTATCTGATGCAAATTTGGTAGGTTATAGTTACCATCCCCTGTCTGTATTGTTAGGTTAAGTAGCCTCAGTTGATCTATTGTTATAAAGGATCTTTCTTTGTTCCTGTATTACATTGTTTTGGGATGCAAAGACTCGATAAACGCTACCGTACATTACCTGGCAGAGTGTGGAATATAATATATTGGTCAAGTCACTGGAAGGGTCATATCTAATATTTCAATGGTCTCTCCCCACTAGGGTGGGGTGTGCATTGGTTTAATGGGGCGTTTTTTTCACAAGTTCCCAGTTTAAACGTTTCCCGCTTCTTACCACAGACGTGAAGGTCATTGGGGTCGGGGATTCAGACAAGCTGGCCATTCTGCGAGGATGTCCTGGGATTCCCGGAGCACCAGGACAACTGGGTCAGCCAGGACCTGCAGGAACTAAAGGTAACACTTACTAGGTTTACGTTGTGCACACACGCCCATACAGCAGAGTACTGCAATGACTGGTTGCAAACTATTTTACATGCTGAATGTACTGTATCTTTAACATGGCTTTTTCATGCAGTCAGCTGGTATTTTGTCACTAAAATGGTTTCAGTTTTGTGAAGCTAAACAATGTCTAGCAAGTTAACTTGGCATGAAATTAAGGTGGCAATTGCTGTTTGTGTTGTGTCCACATTAAAATGAATTTGAAGCAACAGGTGACAGTGTGCTCATTTGCATGTGATTACCCAGAATCCCTATCTGCAGTGGAAGCACTGTATGCTAGGAGATGATGGGGAAACGCAGGGTGGCAGACCTGTCTGAGATGTGCATGTGCTCACACGTGATATATGTATTT
Organism: Ascaphus truei; assembly: GCF_040206685.1. Taxonomy (NCBI): domain Eukaryota; kingdom Metazoa; phylum Chordata; class Amphibia; order Anura; family Ascaphidae; genus Ascaphus; species Ascaphus truei. The sequence goes on from NC_134503.1 coordinate 14,291,780, forward strand.
GCTGTTCGTGTTGCAAACCTAACCCTTCCACTGCCAGGTAAGCAACGCGTTGCAAAGGGTTAAAATTAAAATGCGACTCTTTAACCTGCTTTCTGCCTGGTGTTTTCAGGAGAAAAGGGGTTACCCGGGATTCCTGGAAAGATGGGACCCCCAGGAATGAAAGGTAAACTTAAACAATACAGCACAATCCATACTACACACCGCACAGTTAAGCAGCCATCCAACCAACGGGGCGCAGAGTATATCAGCAATCCCAGAAAATAAAACCCCCCTTTACATGTGTTGTAGCTGTTTAGCAATAGCCCAGAGGTTTGGCCTATTGAAGGAAAGCGAGTCTGACACACAGACGTTTCTCATAGTACAGTATACACTATCTCAGCCAGGTCAAGACCCCGCCGCACACTATTATATATTTGTTTGTGTCAATCGGAGAGCCACTGGGAAAGTGACCAAGGACACTATGATAAGCAAAGAAGTCCCAACGCACATCCAATAGGAGTGCCGAAACATTTCAGTCCTGCATCCGCCTCACGGTAACCCATCTCAGCAGGTCCCACACTATCTACTTTATACTGTGTCTTTTGTATTGTGTTTGCTTATCTTCTTCAAACTAACCCCAATCTGCATAAAATGCCTGAAACCCTCTCCCACCTTAAACCTTTCTCACTGACTGCCCCACACCTCTGGAATGCCCTTCCCCTCAGTACTAGCACCTTCTCTCTCCACCTTTAAGACCCACCTTAAAATCCACCGCCTTAACGAAGCATATGAGTACCTCCGAGGCTGATGCTATACATCTCGTATATAAACCTTGGCCCCTCGCAGACACAATTACCAGAACACTTTCCTACTGTCTCTGTACGTTCTTCCTACGCACCACTTAGATTGTAAGCTCTTTGGGGCAGGAACGCATTTTCCTTAATGTTACTTTTATGTCTGAAGCACTTCTTCCCAGTATGTGTTATTTATTATTAATATTACGCCACGTGTGTTACTGCTGTGAAGCGCTATGTACATTAATGGCGCTATATAAATTAAGATATACATACATTAAAACACAAACCTTGCTGGTTCATGATTGCACAGTCTCATCACATTACTCAGTCTCTCGCTTAATGTGGTCTCTTATGGGGGTCTTACAGTCCAAAGCCGATATAAATGTTTCCAAGTCCATCTAAAAGCATATGTGACATTACTTAAATTATCACTTCATGTCAGCCCACTGTACTTCATTGAAAACAACTTCATTGAAAACAAAAAGTGATGCAATGTGCAGTGATGCAGAGTATTGTTATAAAGCTCTGATCCAACGAATCTGCTAATGAAAAATTACACGAGAACCGACACGAAACCAATCAAATGAAACATACTGTATAGCCCCATAGGCCTGCGCCTGCGCCTGCGCCTGCGACCACAACAGAGAAAGCATCAATTAATGACTTATAGGGGCTATTCATTAAACTGCTAAAGGGTCAATTGGGACCTCCAGGTCATGTTAATGTAAGTGTTTTGCGGTGGTGTCTGATCTGCACTTTAAAGCTGCAGTTCAAGCAATATCCAACGTTTTTTTATTTTATTTTAAATAAATCAGTTCTGCACTATGAGAAAATACTTGTAGCATTAAAAATAAATATATATTAAAGGCATATTTAATGTTTCTAATGTAACAAGCATTTTTGTTTCTATAGAAACCATTTACAAAGTCACACCCCCTTCCTCTTCTGAGACAGGCTCTGTCTCTTGAGCCCTGCCCTCTCTCTAGCAGTGCACCAATGGTATCTAGTAACTGCCTGGTCACATGGTCTTCCACACAGAACTTTGCATCGTGGGTACTGTTTTGCAGCAATAACTGAATTTAATAACCCTGAGCAAAGCGATCGATTACGAGAGAACGGATCAATCTGCAACTTAGCTAATCACTTGTCAGTGTGCAGATTGTATTGATGCACATATTGATTGGGGAGGGGGGGGGATTTTTAACGGGAGCTTGAACTGCAGCTTTAAGGAATAACCCACATACACTCTGTCCTTGGTAATGCAGCATTACATGCTGTAGTAACAGACACATGGATCTCCCATACTGCAAAATACAACAGATCACAGAAGGGACTCAAGTATGGTGTTAGATACTTTCTCTTTTCCTTTTTATTCCCATAGGAGAAAAAGGAGAAACAGGAACGAAAGGACTAAAAGGTAAAAAAATATATATATTTTAAAGACTCCCCTACTGCCACACAGCAAGGTCGTTGTTTAAAGCTCATGTCTGATCTCCATTCAACAAACTACCAAGTTGCAACAACAAGGCAGTGTAATTATGCAGAGGTTGAGGTGTTAGCCAGTACAGCATGTGCGGTGCGTCAGTCTCGGAGGGCAAAATAAGAACACGTAGCAATAAAACACAACCACTGTGAATGCGCTGATAATAATGTATGTTAGTTATATAATTAATATGCGTTGCAACGATACATATTTCAAACAGAGCGGAGACTATATAGTCTTAATAAAGCGTATTAGAATCGTAAAAAGGAAAACATATAGAATAAAGTCCCAAATATAAATGTCCACAAAAGAAACAAATGGTGATTAACATATGATATAATCCTAGACAAAAAAAACTGTTAAAAACAAAAAGCTAGTGAAATATAGTATTATATAGTAGTACTGTATGTAGTATTTTTTATAAAGCACCAGAGCTGGGTCCAAAGTTCTAGAAACTCGCTGATCTAGGAGAAAGTGGACAGCGGGAAAATCCGGTGTAAAGGCTTCTGTCACTTAAATCTCCAGAAAATGGTCAGTTTATCAATTCGCCTGCGTCTGCAGCTTCCTAATAAGTCATATAAGAGAAGAGTGATCTTGTACTTTGTCAGGCTCTGAACATTAGATTGTAAGTTCTGGAGACAAAGATTCATAGTGCCTGCAAAACCTTGTACACCTTTACATATACTGGTAACTGTGTGACAAGAAATAACCAATTTTTAAAAAAAGCACGGACTGAATCCTCCGAGACATCCATTTCTACCTTCCGATTTACAATATCAGACTTTATCTTATCCCTTTACAGGAGACAAAGGAGACCCGTGTGTGCAGGCACAGGGAAGTAAGTCATTTCTGTTCTCTGGAGTGTCTCCCCACTAGAGATGTGCCAAACCTTCGCCCCCAGGTCGCCAACGTCCAAAACGTGACTTTTTCCAGCTGGAAATAAATTGCGACCGTGACAGATTTTCAAGAAATGAATTGAGTATCAAGTCCCAGACCTGCTGTTTTGCCACATTTTGAACGCAATTTGGACTGTTTCACTAGAACGTTTGGTACCATAAAGTTCTAGACCAGTTTCCACTGGTTCAGTGAACTTTTAGAAAGTTTGCTTAAAACTGCTGCAAATCGAATCTCTGCAGGTTCCAATATCTCTAGTTCTCCAGCTGTGGTTTGATGCAAGAGTTATATTCACCTACAGTGTTACAGTATATAATCAGGTGTAGATACAGTATAAAGATCACTATTTACTTAGCAGTGCTTTTCCATTGGCTATAATGTGGCTTCTGCCTCTGAAAGGGGTTTTGTGGACCAGCACCGCTTAGTCAATATGAAGTACGATACTTGCCCCCTTCCCAATTCAATATGGTGAAACACCGACTAAGCCGTAGGTAACATGGCATCAGGTTTCATTGACTTTAACAGAACAAAGTTAATGTATCATTAACTGCACGCTTTCATCCCCAGCTGCAAAGAACTGTAAGGAGCTGCTGGACCAGGAAGCCTCTCTGAACGGCTGGTACACGATATGTCCCGGTGGTATGGCGCCTTTCACAGTGCTGTGCGACATGGAAACTGACGGAGGAGGATGGATCGTAAGTTGGAACTTGGGAAACGGGTTGTAAATTATTCCTGCTCTGAGATGAGCGCTTCCTAAAATATGTATTCTGCATCCTTTTCCATGGATGGTGTTCCTGAATTATAAATAACGCCCTTTCAAGGACATTAGTGTATGTCACACAGTGAGGATGCTACAGTGAGGGTAGCATAGAAAGATCTGTCTGTGATGATACTGTGTATTGTAATGGGATGATTAGGCATCAGAAATTAATGTGTGATGGGGTGCTGCACATTGGGCATCAGCGGAGGAAAACGTGTGACTTTATGGGTAATACACATTGGGTAAAGGGATGAGTTGCCTGTGAAGATACTACACGTTGGTTAACAGGAGGAAATGTATGAGTGATGGTCACTGTGGCAGCGTCATTCTATCAGGGTGAGAGCTGTGATTGAGGAAAGGTAAAGTATAAAGGTCAGAGAGATCTGTGGCCTAGATCCACACAGCTCAGTTAAATCAGGGCTTACAAACATGATGTTTTGTTTCCGGAGTTAACATGGTATCCCCAAAGCTAATTAAATGCAATAATAACGTTTGTACTATACCTCATTATCCAAGAAATCAGCTGCGGCTCTATATTTGCACCCCGTGCCCTGTTGCCCAGGATAAATGTGAGCAAGGATTTCGAAATATCAAAACTACAAACCCACAATGTATCTGTATTACTCAACCACATGGAATGGGACAGTACCAAACTGATAACATGCCAGCTGACCTCAAAACAAAAGCATCAAAGACAACTGGGAAGTTGTAACAGGTTAAGCCAGTGTTTCCCAACTCCAGTCCTCAGGGAACCCCAACAGGCCAGGTCTTAAGGATATCCCTGCTCCAGCACAGGTGGCTCAGTCAAAATGACTGAGCCGCTGATTTACCCACCTGTGCTGGAGCAGGGATATCCTTAAGACCTGACCTGTTGGGGTTCCCCGAGGACTGGAGTTGGGAAACACAGGGTTAAGATAACCCTTTGCTCTCAGGTGTTTCAGAGACGCTTGGACGGTTCGGTGGATTTTTTCCGGGACTGGAATTCCTACAAGAGAGGGTTTGGCAATCAAGTGAGCGAGTTCTGGCTGGGGAACGAGAACATTCACCTCCTCACGTCCACAGGTAAAAGTTGCCGTTTGTACTAATCCACTCAAATCTGCTTTCAAGCTCTATTGGAAGGGTTTGTAATGCCTTCTTGCGCCCTTCCTTTTTCATTCTTATTACGGACGTCACTGCCAAATCTTAGCAGCGGTTTTTCGATTTGAGAGAAACATTTTTACAAGGTAATGTTTGCAGACACACTGGAATGTTTTCTAAGAAATCCCTTATTACCCTGTCCATCCATGTTAGGGCAACTCTGAAATTCCTGCTGAAATCCAACATCATGTAGGTATCATTCCTTAACTAGAAAAAAAGAACCAAAAGTTCCAATACCAGTGTTCTAAGGCTCTAGGGTTCACAGACGATATCCAGGTGTCTTCACTTATATAGGACACTAGCTGAGAGACCCGGCGTTGCCCGGGATGTGAATACCTAATAATTGTTGGGTGGGGGTGTGAATGTTGGGTTAATGACTGGGTGGGTGGGTTACTGTCTTAGTTATATTGTTATAACATTTATAAATATAAGCATGAATGGTTATGCATATGAAAAGTCAATAATACTCCCAGATCGGTGGTGAACCTTAATAATTGCACCAAGAGGTGATGTCTATAAAAGGCCACCAAAAATGGCAGATGTAGACCCCCTCACAACAAAGATAACACCTCCTGGAGTTAGACTCGAGCAATATCTTTTAAGAATAGAGAATAAAATATAAATTGTGTAATCGCATCCAATTTACTCATAACCATGGTGTTTGGTGTCCGGACGTAGCGTGCCCCAAGCTTGCAGTCAAATACTGTAAGTGGAATCCCACGGTGGGAAGAATAAGCGGTGCGCGGCTTAAATACAAAAAATAGAGGCTGGATCGCTCAAAAAATATATAAAAAAATGTTATTGGGCTATTTGAAACATGATTTCATCTTGTTGCAAATAGCCCAATAAATATTTTTAATACATTTTGTGAGCAACGTGGCCTCCATTTTTTGCCTTGAAGCCGTTCCCCGCTTATTCTTCTCCCATGGGATTCTACTTCCGATAATTCCTTAAGGAACCTTGAACTCCATGGAGTTTCAGGTTATGCGTTCTGGATCTTCATTTGAAAAGCTGTTACCCATATCTCACCACGGCACCGCCATTACAAATGTCAAGGTGTTATGTACCGGAGGGCTGTCATTTTATTGCAAATCCAATCTGTGTTGCTAAGTGGGGATGAGGTTTGTAGAAAGGCAAATTCACACAAAAACACAGAAATGTCCAACTAGCAGCGCTAGACTGATAACAGCTCAGCACTCAATAAGTAAGTATAGATATGGAATAAAGTATCTGTTGTCTAAATTTAGCATAGGTTGAACTTGATGGACGTACGTCTTTTTTCAACCTCATCTACTATGTAACTACTATGTTACTATGTAACTATGTAATCCCCACAAGCTTCTGTTTTGTGAAAGTGTCAGCTGGAATGCAGTTGGGGAAGTGTCTGAATGCAGCCATAAAGATGTTAGATTTCTTCTGTATAGATATACAAATGATGCCGTGTAGCAACCAAGGGGTTAACCTGTACAAGGTGAACTTCTTTGCTCTTGGCAGTGAGGAAGTTAGTTTTTTGGTCAGCATGCTGAAAATGATTAAAAAACACAAATAAGTTACATTCTACTACTTAATGAAAGTAAATCACTGTTGGATTGTTTGGGAGCACCTGTACAAGCAGGACGGGCAAATGTATTTATTGTGGGGGCAAACGACTAGAAAGAGAAAATGGACATAGATATTCAGGTGTGAAACTTGGACATTCGATTCAGCTTGGGGAAACCCAAACATCTGATAACAAGGCTTCACTTGGTAAAGTATAGGTTTTCGTTTTGATTCCCCTTTTATTTTATAACGTGTCCTCTGCCATATCACTGTACGTAATTTTTGCCATGGGGTAGGGGGCATGACTTGAATTTCCATGAGGTAGTGTCCAGTCAGCAATGTTGCACCTTATTGGACAGACAATTTCTTCAGCGTGCCGGTCTCCTCTAGGACAGAGATACAAAGACGAGCTCTACTCAAGTTCATAATCCAATTCTCCAATTAATGTCACAGCCAAGAACAGTGGAAAGACAACGTTTCAGGGCCCATATGAACCTTTCATCAGGAATTTCCATGAGGTGCTGTCCAATCAGCACTATTGCACCATAATGAACAACGCTATCATAGTCAAGTGGTGTTTCTGTGTCTAATATGCGTCCGTTTTGTGAAGTTGTGTAAAAGCCTCAAACATCTCTAGTTGCAAAATCTAAACTAGCTACAACCCCGTAGCCCTTTATATTCTTATATTTCCACCACTGAGAGCCGGTGACAAGGATTACTTGATTTTTCTTCCTTCGTTCGGTCCTTACAGGTACTTTCCAGCTCCGCATTGACTTGACAGACTTCGACAACAATCAAACTTATGCCGCGTACAGCAGCTTCCGAATGGCAGGAGAGTCGGAGAACTACACGCTGAGTTTAGGAAGCTTCACTGGAGGAAATACAGGTAATGTGTCACTCAACAGAATCAGTGGGTGCATTGTGTTAACAGGGGGTAAAGCTGGTAGGATGTTATGCATTTGAGGGATAATGAGGCGAGGGCTGGCCAAAGTCTTCATACAGAATTATTAATCATTTTTAAAACTATGAACTACAGTTTGTATGCGCCTTGAAAGCGTGTGCACATTGGTGCTGTATTGCTTGCTATAAAAAAAAAAAACAAGAACAGAATAGGGGCTAACTATTGTATCCCCAATTTGCCTCTTTTTTGCTTAAACTTTTGAAAATTCGCATTAAATGTTCGATAGAACTTAGTCGAGATTGATCAATTGAAGCAACATTTGAAACAAAATGTTTGCATTTTGCCAGGGAAAAATATACCTTGAAATATAGAGAGAAACGTATTTTAGTAGCGTACTCGTACACCTGCCAAATACTCCTCTATACAACAGCTCAAGAGATGCATCTGAACACCTCTGAGATACATGGGAAATATACCAATATAAAATTTGAATATTCAAATTACCGTAGCTTATGTCTCTGTTTCTCCCGGCTCTCCAAAATCCCTGTTTCAGGGTCAAGATCTAGCAGGGTCGTGACATTTTGCAGAATCATGCAGCATCCAACACAGAATTACAGTCCTGTAAACTTGGTGAAAAATCTCTCTCAAAAAAAAAACTTTCCCCTCTACAACAGATCAGTGAACACACCTGGGTGTAATTTTTTCGAAAGTTTGAGAAAAACCGCAGAGTTTGCCAGGTTCACACGTCTCTAATGAAACAGGGAACTAGGATGGAGCAAGAACGACCTTTATAGAGTTGCATGTGTGACGGAGGCTCCCAGTTGGAAAAGTAGCGTGTAAAGCTGCAGCACATTTACATGTAAAACAAAACCCATTTAAAGTAAAGCATGATCAGCCTTTATCTCACACTGTGCCCCCCACGCAAGTCATTGCTGAGCCTCTTTAGTACCGTATCAACCGCATCTTCTGCCACCATTTCTTTGTGATACTGGTCCTATCTGCAGGAAGAGGACTCAGCTGGGAGCAAACACGTGTTTTTTTTTTTCATGGAGCAGAACTGCATGGTTTGGGTAACAGGGCCAGAGTTTTGCCGTCAGACGACTGATCAAAACACCCCGGTTCGGACTCTGGCTGGTATTACGAGTAACAAAAGTCAAGAAGCCCCAGTGCTACAATATGACACATTATATTGATAAAATTCTTTGACCAAAGTGCTACAAGCTTGCAAACTGCACCAAGATGCCCCCTTACCTGCAAGTCCTAACATTACCTGCAAACGTTCTCTTTACCTCTCTGATGGAGGAAAACGTCTTGATAGACTGGTCATTCACAGCTGCATCACAGGACCTGCTATTTACAGTATGCTTTGGCCAAAGAATTGAACTAAACAACCCTCACTTATGAAAAGGCAAACAGATATGTATTTAACTATATAACTTGTCACATTGGATGCAGCATTGGGACGTCTTGTCTTTTGTTATATACATGAGGTCACATTCCTAGTAGCACTGCATTGGACACAAATATATATACTGTGTGTTTCTGAGCTAGAGGGGACTGTGTGTGTTGGTATTTATGAGTGCTTGACCAGGTCATTTTAAAATCAGGCCTGATGGAGATGAGTGGCTACTGAAAGAGTAAATAGATGAAAAAAAGCAAAAGTTTAACACTAAAGAATTCATTGCATATTAACTCAGACGGGCATCCGACCACTAAATCCGTACGTGTAACCCATTCCCTGCAACAGGGGCAGCGCCTTGCAAACACATGTGATCCTGGCCCCTCGGTTATCCACAGGTGCATAGTGAGTTGTGGTTATAGCCGCCGGTATCGGAGTATCCAGGTAATGGGTGCTGCTCCCCTACAATCTGTTTTGTAACTCTGGGTGGAGGGTGTCGCCCAGTAAATACCGTGGCAATGCACTTCTTGGAGTGCAACATCCATGTGTGAATCCTCTCACTAGGATGCATTCCACATCTTTTCAGCAGCAAACACACACCAGGGGCCATGGCCTATTCAAGTCAATGGGCTACAAGGTGTCTTCCAGCATCAGAACCTTATCATGGCAGAAGATGTTGAGTTATTATGGGCTCACACTTTGGCATTGTACAAACACCTGCAGTTCTTGTGATGGCCACTTGGTGTCAGACATGCTCTTTGGATCTGCTATTTCCCAGTGGATAGATTTGTTTCCATGTCTTCGCTAATCTTTCTATTTTATCACTTTGTTTTCATCACAGATCACCGATACATTGTGTACAACTCTACCTGTCATATTTCTAGTCCCATTTACACCGCCATAAGAGAGGAACCTTCTAATTAAAATACAACAGAAATGACACTTGCAGTCTTGCAGATTTTGGAAATCTAAACATAGGAATTATTGCAGAATAAGGGTGATTGAGAAACTGGAAAGACCAATCACATTATCAATGTAGTATCTTATCTCCAATGAGATGCCTTTTACACATCCCAAGCAGAATTACATTCTTTGATTGCTTTAGCCACACCACCTCTGCTGAAGGGCTGTTCCGTGTATCTATAACTCTTTAAGCAAAAAGTTGCTTGCGAAAGACGTTTTCACCCATCATTGAAACTCAGGGAGTGTTGGTAATACAGACATTAGGTAAAGTGTATTAACACGGTATGTCATTTCTGTCCCTCTATCGCCATCATTTGACATTGCAAACGCAGCTACCTACCGGTGTTGGGTTTATCCGGATGAAAACCGATGTTACATAAATTCTTAACAAAACACAAAAGGGAGGGAAAATAGAACTTCACACTCCTCTATAGTGTTCTCTGAAGCAATGGTTTTCAACCCCATTTTTGGATAATCGCAGACACACCGGATTTTAGGCACGAGCAAAGGAATGCAGGGTCGGACTGAAACAGGCAGGCGTACCGACTCACTTCCCGCGATCTCTCGAGGTTAGAGCAGCCGTGTCCCAGACACAGAGGAGAAAGGGGAGCAGCGTTAGCACCCACAAACTGGAGGAGTTGAAGGGGGGCGGGGGGTGGTAAGGTTTCAGTCAAATTCCCCGGTGGGCCCTAGATGTCTCAGTCCGAGACTGTAAGAATGCAGTTAGACTATAGAAAGAATGTCTTCTTTTCCTCAAAATCATGGCCTAGCTTGGACCAAAGAATCGGACAGATTATGGGTAAACTATTTTAACAATGAAATCCCGTCTCACTCCGTTCTGTATATTTAGAATAAGTACGGCTAATTCTATTTGCAGAATGATCACAGTGCATAGTAAGTACGCAGTTATCCTATTAAGTGATTTCAGCCTCTTCACCAGCACTGGGGCATGCCAAGACTGCGATTATAGTCAACAGCTCCGTCAGGTCTGCAGGTGCACTGTTGAATACTATGGGCTGCTGAACTTAATAAACAGTGTTCTCCATATAACACCTTTTCGACCGTCTTCGTACAAATGGCCCTTTTTGGGCCATTCAAGGAATGTTGTAGTAAAGTTTATTCTGGCACAAAAGGTGTTTTATTGAGTAACGACACCTGGTAAATATGGCCATGTATGGCCTATTCACTTGAATTGGGTGGTAATACGTCGTCCACCATGAAAGGTGTCATGAAGTAGCACTATTTCATAAATATGGTCCTCAATCTCACTTTTTGAAGGTCCATGCTCACCTAGATTGAACATTGAATCAATATGTCATCTTATGACCTCAAAATATTTGTACTTTGATGGAATTAATGTGTGAAGTAAAGTAGTATCTTTAGCAATGAACGTTCTATATACTAGATATCTGTGTTGCTATGGGTGCTTAGCCCGTACTTGTACACATCTATTTGATCTATATCAATATCAGATCTATTTGACTATTTTATGCATTTGATGACCATTTAACGTTTTGCTATTTAACTGTGCAGTTTACTGATTGCTATTACTACCTGGTAACCCATCTATACAAGGATTGAGCCCAGCAAGGAAAAGTAGTAACTCAGCGGTAATGTAACCGTCCTGGAAATGAGTACATCTGATTTAAATTGTAGTATCAGCTCCTTGTGACCTTAGAAACATAGCAATATCTCCTTGTGCATCAGTCACTCAAAAAATGTTTTTCAGGGCAGGATTTGTAACTTCCATGTGCAAGAATTGTTCTTTATTATTGCTAATGTCATACTGTAGGACATCCAAACTTCTACTGAGAGCAGAACTTCAGACCTTTTGCAGATCTGGTCATAGTTGATGAGGTTGAGGGGTTAACCATTTTGCTTGGTTATTCCATTAAATATATTTTATAATCCTGTCTCATTAAGGTGACTCCTTCTCCTACCACAATAATGCAAAGTTTTCAACCAAAGACCGGGACCATGATACATCCGCAACAAGCAGCTGTGCACAAGACTACAAAGGTGCCTGGTGGTATAAAGAGTGTCATGTTTCCAACCTCAACGGGCAGTATCTGAACGGCACACACAGTAGCTACGCCAATGGCATTAATTGGTTGTATGGAAAAGGGCATTACTACTCATACAAGGTATCAGAAATGAAGTTACGACCAGAGTCCTAGTAATTCGGGTAGGTGGAAGCTGTAAGTCGTGGAAAAGCATCAACAAATAACCTCAGCTCAGGGGATCCTTCACCTACATGTGACCTTGGAAAGTTATCTTCATTGAGACTCGAGCGACTTCCTGTTTTAAGATTACCAGGGACTGGCCCAGCCAACCAGAGTTCCTCATTTTACAACCGTAGATTCCCTATGGGTGAATGCGCTCAGCCACATGGCTAATGAGAGATGCTAACCTTGTCCCTTGTAATGATGATCACACTTTCCGTGTATGATGTGCAGAGACGGAAGATATTCATGGAACGTCGATGCACAAACTTAATGTAATGTACAGTGGCAGCTAAAAATGATCCAGGCTTTACATGCACTTCAGCAGTTGTGCGAGCCTTTGTTTATGTGAGACATGCTGTATGCTTCTAGATGGTCAGGAAATGGCTTAAATGCATAATAAAGTGAAGGTGAATTCTGAACAAATGTCTCTAGACCAAGGCAATTTTGGCGCACAATTGATACACATGAGGTCCTTTCTAAGTTGTCACTTCGCATCAATGTGTTTAGACATATTTTTTATTTTTTACTGGATTGAAACCATTGGGTCCTCCAAAGTTGATCCATGCCTTTTTCAGTTCTGCACCTTCTGGGATCTTACCAGTGAAGTTACTAGTAATGACCTCAGTTTTTTAAATGATTTAAATGGCCATCTAATAGGAAGACACAACGAATGATGTGGCGGCTTCCTATTGGGCTGAAATTTGGCAGCCGTTCTCTTCCCCTTAGATGGAGATTTAAGATCGGTAACTTCACTGGTAAGTAACTCTGGATCTAGAGATGAGAATAGCATGGTTCAGCTCAAAAAAGACCCCCCCCCCCCACCCTAACCTCACCCTGTTAAAAAAAAAAAAAAGAGTCATCATGCAATTTAGGGAGTGGCAAAAGGAGGTGTTGGGGAGAGGTTTGCATGAACATCTTTATCTGACACATTAAAAGTGGGACCCCTCCCTGATTCTGTAAATGTGCAGTGGTCTTAAGAATCTGTCTCTACATTTCAGACAACTGTGCACTAAATATGGTGCAGATGCATCAAAACGTACCCGACTTTCTCAATCCGGTGCTCTCCCCTAATCCCAATAAAACACAGCACCATGACCTTTTGGGGGATAAATCAGTCACAGCTTTATTGAACAGAACATGATCAACATCTCACATAGATGAAACCAGGCCCAGCCAGCTTGCTCTCCCTTGAAACACACCTGTAGCTCCAGCACCCCCATCTGGAGAACTGACATTAACCCCTTCATGCACAACTCCCTGCGCCAACTGCAATGCCATTGCATCACTGAAACCTATCAGACTTGATGAGAGTTGAGGGAACAAGAGACCCCCATTCAACCCATTAACACGTGAAAACGCCTGCGTTTACATCACTAGACCCTGCCATCTGAACCCGTGCACCCCACTGCACTGGCTCCATCTTTTCACATCTGCCTGCTGACCGCCTCAAGCAATCCTCCCTGATCCTCTACATCCGTGCCCAGAACCCTCACTAGCAGCCACTCTGGTACCACCAGCGTGCCTCTTCCCCCAGCTCTTGCAGCCATCCAACTCCATCTCCTTCTGTCTCTTCTCACCCTTTGCAGCTCCTAAAGCCACCTCCCTCTCCAGCCCCTTTCCTTAGATGAACCATCGGTACTTGGGCTCTATTCCATTGACAAAGAGTCACAACCACCTTTTCAATAGTTATTTTCTTTCTCCCCTCTCTCTGGGCATGTGAGCGCACAAACATAAATGGACACATTTTAGAGTGTAAAGGAAAATACATCTGTCACACTCCCAATCAATATGTTGATCCTACTCGCCGCAGTCAATAGCACTTCTTTAATATGCTGTGAAGCCGTTTTGGTTGTGCTATATAAGATAAGAATGTCCCTCAATGTTCTCTTTATATAAGATATTAGTCCTAATTAGTTGAATGGAGCTGAAGTGTTCTCCAGCAATTGGAAGCAACTTCACAGCACTCTATACGGTCAATGTTTAAGGAATGGCCCGTTAGCCAGGTCTCTACAATAGTGAATGGTTGAGGTCCAGGTTTGCAGGCAGGGAAGGACACAGGGAGCAGAGAGAAAGATCTGAGATATATAAAGAAAGCTAAAAAGGAATAACAGTGGAAGATACTTGAAAAGCAGAATGAGTCACATTTCAATAGATAATTACTTGAATTGAATGCTGCATTTAACTTTAATCCCTTCACTGCCGGAGGGGATGGAAAGCATTGAATAGAAATGCCTTGCCTTCCAATACACAACCAAAGTGAGGGCATCTCCCTCAGTGTAGCAGGTCTCACCCTCATACACATCTACAGTACATTTACCTTCAATATTATAACATCATAGTATCCGTATCCTACTCACAGTGGTTTCTTTAAGTCACAATGGTGCTTTTCGATGCATTGCAGGCATCAGAAGAAATAGGAACCGGATTTTAGGTGAGGATACAAAGGTCCTCCAGCAGTCAGCAGTCCCTGCCCACAATAGAACTTTAGTATCTGAGGCAAAGAGAGAATAAGAGAGTTGCCCAAGCACACAAGGAATGGACATTGGGATTTTAACCTGCCTTTGTCTTCCTAATAATTAGAGCTTGGTTACCTACTTAATAGATATTAGAATAATTTTGATAGCCAGGCCTCTTGGTTGCTGTTGGGGACGGGGCCCGAGATGGGCTCAGATCTATTATTTCCTTGTTCAATTCCCGGTGTCAACTCCTGGTGACCTTGGGCAAGTCACTATCGCCCTGTGCCTCAGGCACCAAAAACAGATTGTAAGCTCTATGGGGCAGGGGATGTGTCTGCAAAAAAAATGTCTCTGTAAAGCTCTACGTAAAACTAGCAGCGCTATACAAGAACATGCTATTATCATTATATGAATGACCTACCAAGCTAGTCAGTAAAGGGCAAAAAAATTACCCATAGTAGCTGGGATCACAGGTCTCAACCAGTACCCGGCTGGCTGTGCGCTCGATCAGCTGGTGCTGTAATTGGATCCATAGAACCCATATACATCTCTCCAATCACGTGAAAATGCAGAAGGAAAAAAAAAATGATCGGGCACGACCGCAAACCCCAAGGAAAAGGAACTCACAGGGTATTGAAAAAGTAGAAAAACAATAGCATGCTAAAAAATACAAAACAAAATACAGAAACGGGGGGGGGGGGGAATCCTCCCACGCGTTTTGCACCGAAGAGGTGCTTTCTCACCTCTTCTGAGCGAAATGCGTGGGAGATTTTTTCCCCCGTTTTTGTATTTTGTTGTGTGTTTTTTTTAGCATGTAATAAATAGTTTTTCTAATTTTTCAATACCGGGCGTGTTCCTTTTCCTTGAGGTTTGCGTTCGCAACCGATCATTTTTTCTGCTTCCTAGGAGCTGCAACTTTAATGTAATTAAGAGGTCATTAGCGATCTCTTTGCAATATCCTTATATAGCTCAGCGGCAGGTAGGAACTCCTATATGCTCAGTGACTGAACTATCTGTTCCTTAGCAACCACAGCCACTTCTGCAACGTAGGACACCAACCCTCATTTAGTGATGGGCGGCTGCTTCAAGGGCTTTCCAGCAGTCTGCCGTTTTAATTAATTACTAATGAGATTGGCCTCGTTATAGGATACCTTATGTTCCTATATGATCGTTAATTAAGAAATATATCAAAGATTGTATCGGCTCTCATAAAACCTCAACGCCACATTCATTGCTTGTCAATGAACACATTTATTAACCACCATCAAGCCAAATTAACCCTTTCCGTGTCAGAGGCCTGCAACACATTGTCAGATCTCCCGCTTCCGAAAGGCGAGAACGGCAAAGTGACAAACGGAGCCTGAAAATATAGCCATAATATATGTAAACAGTGTCATCTAAAATAATTGTAATATCCTCACTTGTTTCCGTATGAGGGGGGAGGAGCGGCTCAGTGAGCAAATACTCTGTAAACAACGACAGAGTTTGAAGCAGGGGAGCCTGGTTCAAATCCCGGTGTCAGTTCCTTGTGACCTTGGGCAAGTCACTTTATCTCCCTGTGCCTCAGGCACCAAAAACAGATTGTAAGCTCATCTGTGCAAGGGACTGTGTCTAACAGTCCTATGTGATGCACACCGAGCGCGCTACAGTAATTGTGCTATATGAAATAAAGGTATTATTATAAGTATCAAAGCAAAAGTGAGACAATTCTTGAGGCAAATAATATGCACCAGCTGTATTAAAAGGAGAACAATCCCAATTAAATAAATAGGATTTTTGGAATACAACAGGAGCAAAGAATTGCACCACTTTTTCCTTGATACACCTGCCATTAATCTTTGGGAGTCAGAAAGAACCATCTTTGTAACGTCGTGTATGCAATTGGAAAGAGAGGCTGCAGTGGATAGGGATTACTCATAGATTCAGGCAAATCACAAAAACGACTTTTCTCCTCTTCTCTGATATTTAATATTGTAGCACTGTGGAGGACAGACTAGTCAAATAAGCAGGTCTGCTTCTACTTATCCACCAAAGGTTGTGAACCAGCGAGTGAAAGAATGGGGAATAGTGGGACATGTCCCAAAAGGATTTCGGGAATACCCATCGGTATTGCTGCGCATTCTTGGCCCCGTTTTGCATCTGAAATCTTTTTACAACTGCGTTACATACAGTAGAGTTTCAGTCATCTCATCCACCAACACAAGTAAAATCTATTTACAGGACATTCTCTCACCCTGGCTAATCTATTCTTTTTAGGAGAACATGTTTTGTTAAACACCCGTGACCCAGTGGCCATTCATCCCCAGAGACACTCAGATCCTTTTGTGCCCATGCAAATGAAGGGTCTACACAGAAGATGAAAAGATGTGTGAGAAGCAGCAGAGCATGCAGCATGTTTTGAGCGCATTTTGTCAAGTTAAGCTGCTAGGAGGACCATTGATTTAACAAATGAAGAAAGAGGAGCTCTATACGCTGTTGCCCTATCCCTCAATAAGGATTCAAGTGCTTTTTTCTTTTTAATAGTTATATTTTTTAACATAGGTTTGAATCAGGGGGTCTCTGGAGCTGAACTCCATTCATTTCCAAAATACCCTGTTTCCAAAATACACACCTCTGTATGGGGTGCCGGTATCTTTGCAACGTTTAAAGCTCCCGCATTACTCGGGCGCCAACAGGAAGTTGAACCGGATGACGTCCCAGCTTCGAATTGGGAGCTTTGAAACTCCAATATTACGGTGAACTGTACTAGCCGAGAAGCTAAGGGCAGCCCCAGGGAGGCAAGTCTCCGGCGGAAAGGGGATGGTATTCTACAAACTCGTGGTTAAATATCAATGATATATACAGTATAAAAGATTAGGGGATACATTATCCAACAATGAACACTAAATCAGCACACAGTATACACACACAAGCAACCAAATAAAAATTGTACTAAATCACAAAAAAGGAAGTGGGGAAATTCTTGAAAGACAGTGTTGTATGCAAAAAAGTAAAACAATTTTATTAGGCAAAAACAAAAGATGGACACACATAATAAAAATTATATTAAAAAACACATATAACTAATCACTGAGCAGCCTGAGAGTATCTAAATGATGCAGATAAAAGCTGCACAAATGCTGAACACATCCTGTCTTAGTGAATACAGGTCAAAGCACACGGATAGACCTCAGTTAAGTAATGAACCCAGCGACACATTAAACCAGGAGAGGTAACATAGTATCTCCCCCTGAAAAAAATAGATGCCTGTCTGCCGGCAATGAACGGTGCCCCCACCCAAAACAAGAGAATGCAATAACTAAACTGAGTACTAATCAGCCCGTTTGTAGACAGAGTAAACACTGGTGGGACTAAGCCAAGAAACAAAACGTGTGGGAAAACAATGTATCTCCTTTAGATACTTGCAGGCCGCTCAGTGATAAGTTATACATGTTTTTTAATATAATTTTTATTATGTGCGTCTCCATCTTTGTTTTTGCCTAATAAAATTGTCATACCTTTTTGCATACACTGAGTGTCCCATTCTATGGAGTCTCCGCAATTCCGGTCTTTCAAGAATTGCCCCTCTCCCTTTTTGTGATTAGTCCGATTGTACCCCTGGGGAGCAGCGCCTCATGTATGAGGTTTACTTGTTGGCAGTTATGTTTGCTAGTAGCGCTTTTCCCCACCTCTCGCGTTCCAAATAAAAATGGTGTCAGTGCGATAACACAAAACTAGAACATGTAAAGTCCATACGTGTAGAACGGATTGAAGAGATCCCAGGCACGAAACGCGTAGGGCTAACATCATTCCTTGACTGTACGCCAGTACCTGCGGAGGAGCTTCGTGTTTTTCCTTCAGTCGCCTCATACAAGCTACTGGGTTACAGCGCACTCTGTGACGTCACGGACAAAATACAAACCTCTGTATGGGGGTCACAGACATGAGCTCACACCTCGAGCGCAGACCGGCAAACAGAGGAAAGGAGACGGGCACCACAGGACGAGCTCCGTGCGCACCGCACTTCTGTTGAAACGTGTGAACGCGGTTTTATATCGGAAACCTTGCGAGTTGTTTACAACGTATTTTCATTTATTTATTTTTATAATTAAACTGTTACGTGATGGGTGTTTTTTTTTGCACTTTTTGTTTCTTTTTCTCCACAAGTATCTCCGGAGGCAGGGGGTCCCCCCGGAGCTGATATTAATGAGGTTCAGATCCGGAGACCCCTTGCTTCAAACCTACTGCACCGACACACTTTATTCGAGCAAATACCCAGTATGTACCTGGCAGATACCTGGAATGCGCCGCTCCTCACCTCTGACAAGCCCCGTTGCGTTTGCCTTCCCAGCCATGGTTCATGCCTGGCTGACGGGCGGCTGATCTGTTAAATGATAATGATTAGGATTTAATAGGCTGCAATGCTTCGCGTGTCTACCAGATGGCATAAATTCATGAATTGTAATGCAGTATATATATATATATATATATACTGTGCAGTATTGCAGCCAGCGGGCATAAAATGCTTCAATCCCTGCCTGGAAAATAACCCAATGCACTCGGGCAGAAAACAGTCACAAACCTCAATACACCCGGGTATACCCGAATTCGTGGGACTAGCCGAGCTCGAATAAAGTGTGTCGCCAGTGTATGTTTAAAAAATAAAAATCGGCCGCTTGGATTGTCTCTTTAATACACTTTATAATTAACATAGAACGGGTGTGCATCACAAGCACTTTCACTGCAATGTTTAAAGCCATGAGATACAATAGTAGTTACGATACTGTATGGCAATATGAACTTGATTGGTTAGATTCAATGTGATTTAAAAAGCCGTTTCTGCATTAACGCACATACCACTTTCATGGACCTACCCCCCTTAGTGCTTTTCCCGTAGTATGTAAGGTGCAATTAGCACAATACCCTTCCAGGTCTGCAAGGGACAACATTGTACTGTAGCAGTTTATTCCTTTTTAACAAAGGATGAGGTATCACTCACATCTGAAGGGACTTTTGAGGTGTAGAAAGCAGGAACATCTATGAAGACCTTTCATATCAGTCCAGTAGAATATATTGCGTGCAAATGATGTGTTTTTTTTCTTACTGCACAATTCTAGATAAAGATGTGCCTAGTATGTTTGAAATATTACCATCTTATGACTAAGGCAGATCCCCTCCACACATTAACCTCTTAGTTCTACTGTGTTGATGATCTTCTAAAGTACGTGCCACTTCTGCCATGTTCCCTGCCGGATAACATCTGGTGCCCCTGGCAAGGTTACCCCAGCACCTGTTTACTTGGATTCAAGATGCTGCATCATATTCTAAACATCTCAGAGGCTGGAACTGCAGATCCTGTATTCCGATTCTCAGAATGCTACAATTCATACACTGCCAACACCGAAAACCCGACTCCTGTCTCTGTTCAAGACTCGGACGCATGTCAACATTGTTGAATTCTCATGTTACCAAAGGACAATTTAATTAGTTCTGAGCAATTCACAGAAGTCCAAAGTTGTATTAACATGTAACCAATTCTTTTCCATAGAGAGCATAACAGAAGATGAACCGTGTTATCTTCTTTGGAGGATTTAAACCTGCGACTCTGCTTTAGTTAACACTATTGAGATGTTCAGATACAAATCCAGTGTCGTCTTACAAAACATTGTTAAAAAGCATCTGTGGAAATATTAATAGGGTCAGCTGTAATTTCGTTTAAAGTCCTGCAAGTTTTGGGCCCTTTTCCCCAAAATAAAATACCTTTTGAGCTTGGCTAAAACTGCACAAATTGAGTGAAGGAATGCAATACATAACCGCTATGGATTGTTTATTCATATAGTATTAAAGCAGCAAAACATGCAAACTCTTGTATGTTTTTATTTTTTATTAAATCAGTTCTGTAGTCTATATTATAAGTCAGAAAGTGTGTTTGTTGGCTATACAAATCCACACGCTCAATCCTAAAGCCACCAAACTTGGCATGCTATCTAATAATATCACAAGGAAGAGCGTAGGTGGGGTTTTGGTATGTTTGCCTCATGCTTTACCTTCATATAAATTATATCATAGATACCTAATCAGGTATGTTTCAGTACAAAGGTTCAGCTCTACAACTCATTATGATGTCACCAGTATGATGTCACCAGTATGATGTCACATGCCAGATATACAGCCTACCAGGTACAACACCCAGTGGCTGTCACACTTAGAGAAAGTGTGGATGGTGGCGGAAGAGGTGGGTGTCACAGGACAGCAAGGAAGGATAGGGTGGTTATTATAGGGAGGGTGGCTATTATAGGGATGGTGGGGGTGCGGGAGGCCTAAAGCAGAGAGAGTGAGGTTTTCCAAATCAAGCGCCAATAAGTCAATGTAAATATTTCTGTAAAGTTATTTTGTAAACATGGTAAGCAGAGACTTAGCAGGGCGTTGGTATCTTCCAAACTACTCCCGTGTGTGATGACCCTGTGACAGGTGCAAACCCACCCAGGGGCTCGTTGAAAAGAAAACCTCTGTTTCCAACTAAATGTTTGTTTGACAGTTACATATTTGTGATGTAAGCGAGATTTCCCTTACAGGGTGCATACACTTTATAAAACCATGCAAGATCCTCCTCTTCCAATAATGTGTATACATTGTAAATAACCGTTTAAAATGAGGTCTAAGTCCTAATTAATAAGTCATCTAAAATATTAAAACAGAGACCGTGACATCTGCTTCTTCTCTCTCCTCCTTTATACAAACATACAACTAGGCCAGGGATTTAATATGGCTGAAAGCTTCTCTGCCAAGGTGGTGTCAGTTGTGTTCCTGGGACATTTGGCAGCAACGAGGCTAGTAAAAAGGTATTGGGAACGAAAAATAAATATCGTAATGTGGATTTGGGGGAAATTAAAACGATGGCTTTATTCAGCCCGCCACCTTAAACAATGCAGGAAACACAAAATAAATAAACAGCCTATCCCGTTTTAAGGGCCAACTCCCTTCCCCAGTCCCTTTCTACAGGGCTGGGAGGATAAGCCTCTTTCCAACCTATAACCCCAAAGTTCTAAGAGGCACCTGTAAGCAAGGGCCCTTTGTGGCAGTCTCCGAGTCAGGTTGGTGTCCGTTGAGGGGCCAGCCTCTGGTGGATTCCAGCATCCTCTGTGCCCAGGAATAGGGAGGCCTGGCTCCTGGTGCCTTGATATCAGCACAGCCTTGGGCTCAAGTCATCTCCTTTGGCAGCACAGTTGTGACTGTGCTCAGGAGTCTCTCTGCCAGTTCCCAACAGGAGGCATTTCTAGCTGTCTGATTAGCCAGGTGGAGACTGGTTAATTGTCTAGCTTCAATTAACCAGATCCCTGCTGGATTCCTCAGACCACTACATGCTTATATTCAAGCCTAATTTAAAACAGCATTATGTCCCTGTTACAGGTAACTTCCATATTTTACGCGAACCATATAAATCACATATTAAGTAACAAAAAGTAAGCCAACATTTACAATTTAAAAAAAAAAAAAAAAAAAAAAAAGGATTTAATAAAGTATATTTGTTTGAAGTTTTATTTTTAGCCACATGTAGAAACGGATGTACTTAGACATGCACATTGTAGGAAACTACGTACAGAAGATTATTACCAATATCCCAGATGCAGAAACCTTCTCTATGTCTTGAAGTAACTTTATGAAGGAGCTGCGTCTCCAGTAGCTTTTTACTCCTAATGTTCTTTGTTTGGGGACGCCCCCAGCATGACAATGGAATTAGCCGGCAGGTCACCTGAAAATAGCGTAGAGACATGCAGATGGGAGGATCCAAACTCCTAAAGAGGTAAGTTTGGATAAACAATCAGAGGTTCCTCTTCATACATCAGCAGTACTCAATGCGGTTTAAAGCATCCCTTGAAGTTTACCATGACTGCCAAATGGAAAATACTTGACCGTAACCGTCATCACAGTGGTGTTCAAAAAATAAAATAGAAATCGGACTCTTTGAGAAAAAAAATACTCTAAAAGGGTGTACTTATGAAAAATTATCTTAAAGAGGTACATTTCTGACAATGTTTTTCCAAACATGGGATGATACATTCTGAATATGCATAAGGCACTGCAGTCGCTGTTTTATAGACGTTAACAGGGTTAGTATATATGCAATAATTGGGTATGTCACGCACAGGATTGAACAAAATGAGGTGGGCAAATCCCACTAGGTGAGACACCCTTATCATATAAGAGGTAGATTCTACCAACCCTACAAGGGTCTGATTAATAAAACAAAGATAAAATAGGTTTACTTGATATTAAAATGTAATCCATCCTCCCCCATGAATCTGAACGTATGGAACATTATAAGAGATGTTTGGACAGTTGCGTTAAAGGGTTTGCTTCTTGAAGACTCTCGCATCTCACCTTTAATGGCAAGTGGATGGATTCTGTGAGCTCTGTTGAATGGAGCATCCCAATTTGTTCATGGTACAGCCCTGACTTAGAATGTCACAGTGGCACCAACATGGGGTTAAGGGGGAGATTATCTGACGATTCCTGCAACATGCCATGGATAGAAAACTCGGAGACGAGAGGGTTAATTCACAAAAATATAATCCGGTCAGTTCAATAAATACCAGTGTATTGTATAATTATATAGAACCTTAATTCCTCCAGATTTTGCCTTTAAATCTGGAATCCATCTGTACAGTTATTTACAAGTGACAGCGATGCATTATTAGGCCTCAGCAGGAGTTCTGAAGCTCTGCCTGTGATTCCAACGTTTCTGCCACATCTTCCAATTCATCCAGGAGTTCGCTGAACGAAGGTCTCTTAAACGCCTCTAGCTGGGGGGGGGGGGGGAATCAGAAATAGGGAGTTATACAAGGCTCATATGGAACCAGACAGTAGGATGGTTGAAACAAGCCTAGATAGACACACAGTGGCTGTGATATGTTGATCAGGAACAAATGCCTTCCATTGTACTACAAGGCAGACCTTTTTGGCAGTGCTTAAACATTACACTTGCCTTGAACTTAGACTTTTCCTGTTCTTAGTCGAAGTTTTAAATACAAATTGTACTGTAATCACATCCACACAGGTTTGCTTACATTTGGAACTACTGGAAGTTAGGGTAGTTTGGGCATTGTTTGACTGATGTTAACCTGTTAGGCTGCAACTATCTTTGAACATTAGTGTAGAAGGAATACTGGGAGCAAGAAACAAGAACCCAAAGACAGATGGTTTAAACACTGTATAAAAGCTCTATATGTTACCATATTAGGTCGAGTTACTTATCAAAAACACAAGTTTAAATAACTAACTACCGGCACCTGTTGGGTGGGACAGACCCAAAGGCAAAAAGGCCCCTTGTGTTTCGTGGAGAGTGATACTGTAATGTGCTTTTGCCCTCAATAGAATTTCACCCATCTCCTTAACTGTTTAATTCCAGAGGGCTGTCTCAATGAGGGGAGAAGGAGAAATTAAATGAAAAGTGGGGGGGGGGGTGGGAAGGGAGGTGGTAGAGGCAGCAGTATACTTTACCCGACAACAGCTGTCTGCTAAATCCAGGACCCGTTTGGGACAATCCCCGATCAGTGCATGAAAAGCAACCACATCCAGACCATAATCCTGAAAAGCCAATACATCATTCTGTGCATAGAATATAAATACAGGTACCTGCTGACAATACGGCACTAGATAACAACAGATAACCCTGATGGGATATCATGCTTATATTTGGGGGATATCACCCTTGGGTTGTGGGCTTCTATATTGCAGGCACGCAAAGGTTATGCATCAATTACATCAACAGAACGACCTACTTGGCAACTTCTTAAGAACAGAGCAGATGGCACTGCTGCTTTAAACCCTTCACTACAGAATGAAGCGTATTGAACGGTGTCTCCAGTATGTTTCCTCCTAAGGGGAATGTTATCTGACTTATGTTTCCAGACAGATCAGCTTATTTACTTATCCTGTAATTCAACACATGTGCTAGAACAGTAACAACCATCTGTTGGGTGGGGACAGTTTCCCAGGACCAATGATATGGAGAAGGAATATTCAAGTGAACCCCCCTAGTCTCTTGTTACCTTAAGAGTCTAATTTTGTAGAGCTAAATGTGCGTGTGTCTCCTCCAGTAGACACATTCATCATTAAAACAAGCAGCAGAGACCATGGGGGCGTGATGACGTGAGACAGTGCAAGAGATGGACTTACCCGTGTTCTGGGCAGGATCTCGGGGTCAGCAGGAATTCGGCCCAGGATTTCACATAAGACTATTCCAAAAGAGAACACGTCAACCTGCAAAAGCAGAAATCTCAGACCTTTGCTTAGACCAAGGGTGGGCAACTCCAGTCCTCAAGGGACACTAACAGGTCAGGTTTTAAGGCTATGCCTGCTTCAGCACAGGTAGTGCAGTCTTTGACTGAGTCACTGATTGAATCACCTGTGTGGAAGCAGGCATACCCTTAAAACCTTGTCTGGTGGTGGCCCTCAAGTTCTGTAGTTATCCACCCCTCGCTTAAACCCCTCTCAATGTGTGGGAAACCCCTCATGGAGCTAAAAGGCTATGTTGTGCCTCTTCATTAATGTTCTGTGGCAGTGTAACCGTTGAACAGCCCTTGCTATGGTTCTGTCCTCTCTATGCACAGATTTGATTTCAATAGAAGTTCTGTGTGACCTTGTGCAAGTCAGAAAGAGGCATACTGCCACGCCTGCAGGCACATTTCCCAATGCCACCTATGTGTCAGGGCTGAAGGAGTAGTTTAGTAGTGATGTCACTGCCATTGAAGCGGGTGAACCTCAGTGTTGGCTCTCCTTGTGACCTCGGGCAAGTAGCTCAATCTCCCTGTGCGCCAAAGTTAGATTGCAAGTTCCATGGGGCAGGAACTCTTAGTGGATGCAAAATGTTATGTGCAGCGATTCGTACACAGAGCGCTAAGGAAAAAAACAGAACTCATCTATCAAGGGCGTTTATATCTTTGCAAATGGATTAGGAAGGTGTACTCTATAACAAACGTTGATCTCTTACTAAACTTTATGGGCGTTTCCATGCAATAGTGCTCTGACCGGCACTATCAGAGCGTAATGAATAGCCCCAGAGTTACCTGGTACATGCCCTAGATTTCTCAGAGGCTAGTGACACCAATGATGTTGCAAGACATTAAGGTTTATGTTATAACAGACATTGTTCTTGTAATACATCTGGAAAGATATACATTCCCTTTACAATAATATTATATTTTTTCCCTAATAGCACCAAGTGTACACTGGTGTACAGTATATACAATTGTGTAGGCACCAGTCCAGAGAAATCTGGGACATAGATATGAGAGCTATGTATAGCTGAGTACAAAGAAGAAGAAGCAGACACACGGTTTACTCAAAAGGAGGTTTAATATGCCATAAAGTCCAATGTTTCGGCAGTCCAATACTGCCTCTCTCAAGGTGAAGGCTACCAAACACAAGAAAACAGTCAAAATATATACCACCATCTTGTGTTTGGTAGCCTTCACCTTGCGAAAGGCAGTATTAGACTGCCGAAACGTTAGACTTTATGGCATATTAAACCTCCTTTTGAGTAAGACCATGTGTCTGCTTCTTCTTCTTTGTACTGGAACATTTGGGACTACAGGAGCTCCCCAGGACCAGCACACCGGCAGCTAAGTACCCCACCTCTATTACCCTTGATATTGAGTGCGTGTCTCATCCTCTGTCTAGCTATGTATAGCTCTCATATCTATCAGGGACAAAAACAAACACTTCCCTCTCATCCTACAAGATGTACATTGATATTGTAACCAGTAGTGTGTGGTCCTTTTCCTGTACTGTACAAGCACTTCCCAAAGACCCCCAGGAACATCAGAAAACATGAAACTCTAATCCTGCAGGGAATCTTTTCCTCTAACCTCCCACATCCCTGTAAGAGAAGCCGATTACACACCTTCCGGTCATATGGTTCTCCGCGCAACATTTCTGGTGCCATCCAGAAGGCAGATCCCACCAGAGACAACTTCCTCTCGCCATTCTTCACGGGGAGCTCCACCACTTCTCGGGCAAGACCAAAGTCCGTCACTAGGGCTTCCCTGCCTCGCTGAGTCACCCTGATAAGGCAGTTCTGGAAAACAATTAAATAAAGAGGTTCTGTACAAGTGCTATTATATTCAGGACTAATTACCAAGCAGTTCACTTCTGTAACTTATCAGTACAGGCTTCTGTTGGGTTAAAGTTAAACATAGACCATGATATGACCTCCAAGGAGTATAACTAGAACAATAAAATGCACCTACCGTAACGGTCTATACCACATTATGTTTCCATTAGTGAGAATGAGCCAGAAGGGCATGTTGAGCCTGAAAACGTTTGCCCCCCTAGATCGCGCAATCCAATGGGGTGTTGATACTTAGTGTTTGCAAGACTTTGATTTTTCTCCTTTGTGATGCCAACGGACGATTTGGGTGGAACAGGACTCTCAGTTTTTGATATACCCTTTTCTCTTTCAGATTAGAGATTAGTACTCAGATTCTAGGTTATCGGACAGCGTCATATACGCACTTGCCTGCACACTATGTTATAGAGCTTGGGAATGTCCCTGATGGATGGGTAACCATTCTCATTGAGTGCCATCGTAGTTCTGACTGACAATTACTTGACACTTTTCTACTCGCTTGCACATGCTGCGACTTTGCCTGTGCTGCAGATGTGACTAATCCCCTATAGGGCA